>NC_133324.1:615856160-616172826 GCF_042186555.1 Aquarana catesbeiana
TATAATTAAAATAGTATGACCCCGAATGGGGTGGTGGCACGATGTGGACATGTTTCCCATCTATAGCCCCTCCACAATTGGAAAAGTCCCAATGGGTGGCAAAATGGGATGCCACAGTCTGCCATTCCTGTGGCGTTGAAGGAAACTGGGGAATCAAACAAGAAAACAAAACTCAGTAATTTAGAAAAGAACATTGCAACAACATTATACACTTAAAACATTATTGCCCAGTATCAGTATAACATTAAATAATTGAAATCTTCTTGAATAAATAATATGGAAAGGCACACTTATCAGATTGCTCACCCCCTCTGATGGCACATTGTTAAATTTTAGGGGGTGGTGAAATTAGAAATTAAAAGTTTAAGGACACGCAGAGTTTTATTGACTAAAGGCTACAAGACTGTGCAGTTGTCGCACTCTGCAAGTGCAGTTGCTCCACAGCTTAGTAAATGAGGTAAGGTAAAAAGGCTTTCATGTTGCAAGGAGTACCCAATCACATGCAAGGGCAATTAATCCAAACACTTTGTGGCTTGCACATGATTGGATGATGGAAATCAGCAGAGCTTCTGCTCATTTACTAAAGCCCTGGAGCAAATGCACTTGCAGAGTGCAAATGCATTTTGCAAAGTGCAAAATATATTTGCTTTGTAAAAATCAACACTACAGAACATTATAGCAAATTATTATATTTAATAATAGTTAATAGTTATAGTTAATTACACGCACACTATTTGGATGGAGTTTTGGTGGGGGGAGGGGTTTGGAAATCAAGTTAATTACACGCACACTATTTGGATGGAGTTTAGGGGGGGAGGGGTTTGGAAATCAAGTTAATTACACGCACACTATTTGGATGGTGTTTAGGGGGGGGGTTTGGAAATCAAGTTAATTACACGCACACTATTTGGATGGAGTTTAGGGGGGGAGGGGTTTGGAAATCAAGTTAATTACATGCACACTATTTGGATGGAGTTTGGGGGGGGGTTGGAAATCTAGTTTATGACACGCACACTATTTGGATTGAGTTTAGGGGGGGGTTGGAAATCTAGTTTATGACACGCACACTATTTGCATTGAGTTTAGGGGGGGGTTTGGAAATCTAGTTTATGACACGCACACTATTTGGATGGAGTTTAGGGGGGGGGTTTGGAAATCTAGTTTATGACACGCACACTATTTGGATGGAGTTTAGGGGAAACAAAATACAATGCAGCTGACTAAATACATTCAAACTGAGTAGACTAGGTGGATATGTGGGGAGGTTAGTGAAGGCAAATATACATGCATGACAAAAAAGAACAGGAAAAAATTCCAGCATGCGTGAGGAGAAAAAGGGGACATTCACACTATATTGCAATGATGGTAAGTAGTGTTTGAGTTAAGAAATACATTACATTATCAAAGATTAAATAAAATAACATGTGATGCTAATAAAAGAAAAAAACCTTACCTTAATATAGTCCTTCTGCAGGACCTGGATGATGGCAGAACAGGTCTCTGGGATAATGATCCCCAGAGCCTGGGGGGAGATGCCTGTCGAGAACTTGAGGTCCTGCAGGCTTCTCCCTGTCGCCAAGTACCGCAATGTGGCAACTAGCCTCTGCTCCGGAGTGATGGCTTGCCTCATCCAGGTATCCTGCCTGCTGATATAGGGGGTCAGCAAAGCCAACAAACGGTCAAAAACGGGGTCCGTCATCCGGAGAAAGTTCCTGAAATCCTCAGGATTATTCTCACGGATCTCACGGAGCAATGGCATGTGACAGAACTGGTCACGCTGGAGCAACCAATTCTTGGTCCATGAACTCCTCCTCGCCCTGTTCATGGACTGGTCTTGGGCTGAAGAATGAACTACAGCACCAAGCACATACAATGCACGAGCTCGACCACGTAACATGGCTTCAAAACGGTCGGCTGGTCAGAACGCACTTAACAGAATGCACTGAAGAACAGCAAGGCCTGTGAAGAGCGACCTGAAAATCAGGAACGAGCGGACAATAAAACAAAGATTTCTCAATGCCAACTGACCAAACGCACTGAAAAGCAGATACAAACCTCACAAGCACAGACTGAACAACAGTTGAAACGAACAGAAAAATACGAGTCTTACAAGCGCGAATCGTCTCTCACCAAACTTCTACTAACACGAGATAAACACGAGATTAGCAGAAGGAGCCCAAAGGGTGTCGTACGGGCTATTGAACTTCCGTTTTATAGTCTCGTCAGACTTGGTGTACGTCACCGCGTACTAGGCTATCGAACTTTTGTTTGATCTTGTGTAGGCAAGTCCGTTCGTTAGAAAGTCTGCCGCAAGTCCGCCGCAAGTCCGCCGCAAGTCCGCCAAAAGTCCGCCGAAAGTCTGTCGGATGGGCTGTCGGACTTTTGTCGACGAAAAGTCAGACCGTGTGTACGCGTCATTAGTGCTACTTACATAAAGGGTTCAATAAGAGAACACAAGGAAATGATAAAAACATTTACAGGGAATCCATGTTGGCTGAGAGAGTCCGCATGGACAGCATAGGTGAACAAGCATGCAACCCCGGACTGACCACTGATTCACATCCACAAGAAACACCCTGATGGCTGCACTAGCAAAAGAGTAATAATGTCTAAAAGGCCAGAAAAAAACGAAAGGAGATTAATAAATATATTAAGATTAGCACAGCCAGTGTTCTGTGACAGCAAAACAGGGGCATATGTTGCTCTTCCATTATTGGGTAGCAAATACCTGCACAAGACCCCGATCATTGGGATATTGATGTGTATATATTTATAGGTTGTTATAGGTACTAGGATTCACCCTTCCTTTTTCCTTTTTTTTGTTTTCTTCCTCCACCATGGCGTCCTATCAAGGAGACCAATGGACTAATTTTATGTCCAAGCTTCACAATGATTTTGAGCAAAAAGAATCTCTTGAATCTGAACTAGCATTGTTTTTTTCTAATCTAAGTCAAACCTTAGAGAAAAATTTTTTACTATATTGGCACATTAAATCATTTGAGGATTATATTACTGAAAACCTGAACCCATTTGGGCCCAGGCTCCAGATCTTTCCCTCATTTGATAACTGTATTCAGAATTGCTTGGGAAAATAATTTGAAATTAGGTTCCAAAACAATGCTGTCACTGTTAATTGATGAATATCGCAAACGTATGATTGATTTAGCTGGTATATTGGAGAAATTACAAAATCAAATGATACCTTTACAGACCCATATGCTTTTTACAGAGTTTGAAGAAAAACTCAAAGGTCATTTAGAACAATTTAATAAAGATATTCTGATTAAAAAGAAAAAAGTTTCAGCGCGATAAGAGGGCTTTTGAAGATGGAAATCAAACCAAACCAATAAATATAACTTTCCTAATGTATCGAATAGAAATAGACGAATGAATGTTCACAAATTACCTGTACACTCACCCATTTCTTCCTCTTTCCAGTCCTCTACTCAGCACTTTGGCGAGTCACGTGATGATTCCTTTCACATGGAGGGTTCTCCCCCACGGTCAGGTAACAGTCATGACAGTTATTCTTATCACAATACACATAGTGACACATCAGATACACATACTCTGACTAGTTATCCCAGATCTTCTTCTAACACATCACTCACTGCACCATCTACTCCACATCCACACTAGCCACCACTAGGCACTTTTTTAGACCAAATGAGGGGTCGAATACAGACCCATTAAAAAAGTCCCAATAACTCCCACCCAAAATATACAAACCCAACACGCACAAACCACGTTAAATGTTGTGAATTTGTCCTCATACCCTTTGGATCAGAATGAGATGGCTGTTCTGGCACGTGGCCTCACTTTTTGTCCAGACTCTGGTGTCGACAAGTTTGAGACCATTAAGGACATCCATCTCTTTATATGTAACATTCTACTTAAGAGCCTATATGCCAAAAAACAAGTTCTAGAACCTGGGAAACCAATCAAGACGTACAGGCATTGGACAATTTGATATCATTACTGGAAGAAAATGATTCAATTGATATAGAGGCTCTTCTTGTAGTTGTGGGCAATATATCCACTGTACAGAGAAGCACACACAATGTTGATCCCTCTCTAAAAAAGAAATCTACTATATACGCTCCACCTAGCTCTAATCATAATGTAGCGTTTTTTCTTAAATTGGTATCTGCTGATGTCCAGAAAATGAAAAACTTTTCTGGACCACACCCCAATCCCGATCATGATGAGAAGAGGGCGCTGGACTTGCTGGTCCGTAACTGCGACATTGTCATTAAACCCTCTGACAAGGGTGGCAATTTCGTGGTTATGGACAGCGTCTACTATATTGGAATGTGTATGAAAATACTCAGTAACCCCGAATGGTACCGACCTATACCTAGGCCATTGCTAGACAAATTTACTCAAAATTTCTACCTGATGGTGGATGGGGAATTTTACCATAATGTCATATCCAAGCAAATATGGGAATTCATAAGAGTAGGCTTCCCTAGAGAAGCCACCTTTTATGCTTTGCTCATGCTGCATAAGCACTCCACGAATCCCCCAGGTAGACCCTTTATATCTGGGTATGGCAACCTAACTGAAAATCTCAGTCGTGTAGTGGACAGTCATCTTTAACCTTTTGTAACATGTATGCCATCCTATGTACGGGATACTATACTCTTTTTGCAAATCATTCAAGATATGCACATTGATAATAACACTCAATCGGTTGCTATAGATGTTGAGACCCTGTATAGCACCATTCCTCATGAGAAGGACCTTGCAGTGATATGCATGTGTTGTCACAATCCAGCAAATGTGAACCCGACTATACTTATTTTATTCTAACATCCCTTGAATTCATACTTCATCATAACGCCTTTTGCTTTGCTGGTTCCCACTACCTCAAGGCACAGGGGGTGGCAATGGGGACATACTGTGCCCCATTGTACGCCAACCTGTACATGGGGGAGTGGATACATTCACTGCTTACCAATGACTTGCTATCTATGTATATGGGCCATGTACTTGTATGGCACCGCTACATAGATGACGTGTTTCTCAATTTGGATCTCTTACACAAATTTATGGCCTGTATTAATATCAATGAATTCAATTTAAGTTTCATGTCACATAGCAAAACTGAGATTACCTTTCTAGACGTCCTCATTAAAAAACAGACAGATATCAGCCTCTCCAGTGAGTTATACTGTAAATCTACAGCAGGAAAATCATTACACACATCAAGTTTCCATCCGAAACCTTTACTTGCATCAATTCCTTACAGCGAATATTTGAGGGCTCGCCAGAATTGCTCAGATGATGCCAGTTTCCAGAGTGAGGCTGACACTCTGAGAACTAGACTCCTGGAAAAGGGATACTCCAGTGCCTGTCTCGAAAAAGCCTATAGAAAGACAATCAATTTATCCCGTCGAGAATTACTAAATGCACACAAACAACCCTCAAATGACAACACAACTAGAATAGCTACTTACTCGACACAGCACAAACAGGTTAGGCGTATTGGCACCTTCTAACCATGGACCCTCTGCTTGCCCCATTTGTCTCTGACTTGCTGGCTGTCGCCTACAGAAGGGCTCCCTTTGTGGGCGACAGGTTGGTAGCAAGTGAATACAATTCTACCAAAGGTGACATATGTAAAACTCTATTAACTTTTGAATGCGGTTGAAGTGGCCACTGCCAATACATGGATAGGCGTAGACACATTGATTTACCCAATGGACGTAATTTCCACACCAAACATTATGTAAATTGTAGAACTACTGGTATAGTGTACCTATTTACCTGTGAATGTGGGTGCTACTATGTCGGGAAGACTATAAATGAATTTTGGAAACAAATATACCAACATTTATCCACTATATGCAAAAGAGACCCTGTTCACCCAGAATCCATCCCTAAGGTATACTTTCTGGCACTTGATCCCATACATTTCAACTCCAGAGGTGGCGATTTTAATAAGCATCTCCTCCAATGTGAGTTGAGATGGATATTTAATTTACAGGCCACTTCACCACCTGGCCTAAATGAGGCATTCAACTTTAAATCTTTTCTTCCAGGCTTTGTCTCAGGGGGCTGTGAATTAAATTCATAGCTCCGTTTTCAGAGTCTTGTATATACTATGTTCGGTGACATCTCAACTTCTCTGCTTTGCGCTATATTCTTTATACTATGGTTACATAGATCTATTCGCTATGTGAGTGGCTTTCTGATATTGTGGGGATACTATAATCAGTGACACCATAATCCATGCATATTGTGATATATTTCTCATAGTACAGCTTTTTGACTACATAATTATCTTTATAACTACATGTATGTTATATGGATTGTTTATCCTATTGTAAATCATGTCCATATAGTATACACTTGTTATGCTTTTTCTGTTTTTGGTTTGTTTTTTGTCATTATGATTTTCCTATATTGTAAACATGTTGGCTGCCATTGTCCTTTTGGTCCACTGGGTGGTGCACTGAGTGCTCCCTGGGCTGCCTTGCTTTCACACCACCCAGCGGGTAGGCTCCACCTGCGCATGGCCGATGGATGACAGGGGTTCCCTTGCCTCCATACAAGGCCAAATGTGCAGGGAGGAGGTCCTACCTGTCTCCGCTGTGTCTCTGACACGGATGGGGATTTCTTTTTCACCAGTGACGTGCCGACGCGTGACATCATCACGCCCCGAGGAGCGGGACTACGTTGTGCGGCTCCACATCAGAGAACCACTCTAAATCCAGCCTCAGCTGCTCTCTATGCAGCAAATGAGGCCGGACACCCAGCACCATCCCCTGCAAGGATTGGCTCCCTCAATGGGCTACTCCCTCTTTATAGTGCTCACACACAGCTGGCATGTCTCGGTTCGAGCACAGCCGCTGTGATATCTGCACTCTCACCAGCATAGTGAAAGGTAATGTACTCTTGAACACAGGCAATTCTGGGCAATATATGCCCCTGTTTTGCTGTCACAGCACATTGGCTGTGTCTGTGTACTAATCTTAATACATGTATTAATCTCCTTTTGTTTTTTTCTGGCCTTTTAGACATTATTACTCTTTTGCTGGTGCAGCCATCAGGGTGTTTCTTGCGGATGTGAATCAGTGGTCAGTCTGGAGTTGCATGCTTGTTCACCTATGCTGTCCATGTGGACTCTCTCAGCCAACATTGATCCCCTGTAATTGTTTTTATCATTTCCTCAGGTTCTCGCAGTGAACCCTTTATGTAAGTACCTCTAGGTCTAATACTATATAGCTTATTGTGTAAAACTACCTGTTCTTGTGTACTATAGTGCAAAGTGCAAACACTATGTAACTATATCTATGTTTCAGATAAAGACAAAGTCACCCAAATGTAAACCCTCCCAGATGAAGGAAAACACATACCAATAAATTTCCAAAACATGTTGGGTTACATGCTATAAATCTTCATGGACTGACCTCAGCTTGACTTTGGCAGTACCTAGATTACCTTGGGTTTGATATATACATTTATGTATTAATTGGTTAATTGGTATACTTTGTATATTTTAATGTTATTGTTTATGTTCACAAATTTTATTATATTGTGTACTCAATAAAAGTGGCGCTTTGTTGCCTTTTACCTACTCTGTTACTCCCATTTCTGCCTTAAAAGTCCAAGGGGGCGGCTCTTGCTGCACTTGTCGCATATCTTTTCTTATCCTGACACATAAACTATCGGACACTTGTTGGCGGTGCCTGAATTCCAAAGGCACCATGATTTACATCTGGTGGGATTGCCCACCCACCGGTGAGGAAATTCTGGCAAACAATCTTTGACCTGTATTGCAGACTGATGGCGACATCTATCACACCCTCTCCTGAAGTAGCTCTCTTATCTATGCTTGCAGGACCCCTTAAATCTGTAAAAAAAGATGTACTGCAACAGTTTCTCACTGCTACTAGGGCAGTGATCCCCAGACACTGGAAATCTTCTCTTATGTAGCATAAATATGTTTATGATACCTTGGGTATGTTATACAATTGTGTATTGTTGTAAGATATCCTTTTCTTTTTAAAAAAAATAAGATGAAGCTAAAATAATACAGCATTTTGACAAGTAAAACAATTCACGTATATGTGTATTTGGCTATTTGCCCAGAGGTCTGCTTTAATGGTTCTTATTTGTTTAAATGATTTAGACAGAAGCATAAGAATCAGTATCTTATAAAATCAGATCAGTTTCGTGTCTGCTTTTAAAAGTATATATTTTAGGTCATTTTAGGCCCACCTGGAGAAGCACAGCAAGCATATCTTGGATTTCGTTTGTGACCAGTCACTCATGTGTCCACAGCTAAATTTATCTAACTGCTGCTAGAAGTTCTGCTTGCAGTGGCATTTAGAACATACTAATATGGTTCATCCATACAGGCAATCTGTCACATTGCATTCCTTTAGGAAAGACTAGAAAAAGAAGCCAGCTGAATGCTATGCTGGCTCTGCTTCACCCCTGCAGTATCTTCTGAGCAGTGGATATTACAGCTATCAAAGTGAACAATTAAAGTATAGTATATAAAGTATATAAAGCATAGAAATCTATGGTGTGATAGCATTTCACACAGTTTAGACTCAATTTCAAATAAGTCAAAACTAAGCAATACTTAAACAATAAAAATACTTTATTATGAAGCTGAGTTAAAAAAAGGCTCATTTACACTTGTGCAGAGACCTGTGTTTATCTGCACTGGAAAAAACGCAAGTCTCTGCAAGGGCACACAGAAAACAATTGTTTTCTATATGCCTTGTTCACATTACAACTGAGCGCCTAGGTGCCAAGTAGTGTAGTGCGGAAAAACGCATACTGTATGTCCATGTACTGTCTGTTTCTACTCACCGCAAAGGTGCAGTGCATAGAAATGAATAAGATGTAATTTTGATATTTTAATAAAGTTCCTGAGGGGCCCATGTTGTAGTGAGAAAGCCAGTAGTGGCAACAAAAGTCTGGAGTATATTGTTATGGTTCAAGCTGAATAGAACCAAAGTTGGCAAGGAAAGACTTTTCTCTCCATGGCTGCCAAATTTTGGTATATATTGGTGTAGCACTACCCCGTAGAAGTTGCTGATATCCAGGTCCCCACTGCTGCATAGCCAGTCACATAGCATTTCCTTCATTCTCCCAAAGACAGAAAATCAGTCCTTGGCTTGTTTTTTTTATTTTTTATTTTTTTTATTAGGGGATGCTAACTTGGATGGGGTAGGGAATTAGGAGATGCCCAGTGTGACAACAAATAGAACTTCAGGAACAGCTTCCTCCCTTTTTACAGATTCCTCTTCTTGCTTTCTCCTGCACACGCTTGGTTACTTTATGTACAGCTCCTGCTGATCCACTTCTGAGGGAACTAACAATTTTAGCTAGTTCAGCAAAGGCCCATTACAGGCAGGGACTCACAGCCCCTTTGACACAGTAGCATGAATTGAGTGAACAGCAAAGCACACTTCTTTCTGCCTTTCTGTGGTTACTAATCCCAGTTCCACTTGCTTGCAGAATGCTGGCCCACCTTTCTGCCACCAGCTGAACCTGGCTGTTTTCCTTCCCAGTCCTCCTGACTGGCTCTCTGCCCCAATCTTGCCTGACTGACACATGCACATGAGGATTCCCCAGGGCATTGCTGGATAAAGAACTTGGCACACTGCTGTCTTCAAGAGAGATCTGCTACAGATGCTTCTCTGTCCCTGCACCATGCTGATCTACTCTATGTCTCTCTTTGCTCTCTCCGGCTTGAATCCCAACAACTGCCTCCTATAGTGGGATCCTTCGAGGCCAGCCTCCCATGCTCCAGCCCGAGGTAAACCCCCCCTCAGTGGGGGTCCCTTAAGGGCCACCGACAGCCTCTCTTCAGCACTGCTTCTCCATCTTCCACCAGATCACCCCTGCTGGCATGGCCCATGTCTATTTATGGGTTATCCCAGTTCCCTGCCAGACCCACTTCTGGGGATTGGCTGGGAGCCCATACATATTCAAAACAGCCCCTCCTCACCTTCAACCATTAGTTCCAGAATATTCTCTAACTTTCCAGATACCAGGGTGAGGCACCAGAGGACTGCCAGTATGAGTCATCCAGCCCTGACCTCTAATTACCCTGACCCAGATTGAGTGAAAATGCTTTTTCCTACACTCACTACTAGTAGCACACATGAGAGGGTGCTGCATTGGGGACATGATTGTGTAACGTGGCACCAATCTTGCCATGAATCATGGGACGTCAGAACATGGATTTTGACTGGGTTATCAACAAGCCTTAGCACACAGAAAAACGCACCTACACTATTTTTTGAAAACTAAGAGCTGTGAATGTTCTGTGTGCTATAGAGTACTCTATTTTAGGTAATTTTTTTGTTACTGCAAATGTGAGTTTGAGTGCTATTCGGAATGATTGGAAGAGCAACACACATATACCTGCGCAGTACTGCCAAACAAAAGTGTTAGAGCACACAAATGCATACAGATATGAATTTTTACTTCTACTTTACTACTAATCAATGTCAGATAACAGGTATCACTTCTTCTATTAGTAATCCACCAGCCAAACAGCTGTTATCACGTCTGCACCTAACCTACGTGATTTCTAGAAAAAACTTAAATAGACTTAGTGACACCTAAACGGACCCTCATACAAAAGTAAAAGGTTCCCGGAATTTAACCCTTCCCCCCCTCCCACACACTTAAAAAAAAACAGCAAACCTTTTTGTCATTTTAATTTTTTATTCGCCTTTTTTCTTGTTTTGTTTTGGTTTTGCCTCATATCCCTGCCGACATTCTTGCTAAGGCTAAAATGACATTTCACTCATCTTCCACTGCCTCCTGGGATACATACACCACATAGCCACATTCCATAGATCCATATATCCATATTCTTAGAATGGGGAGGTAAACAGAGATGGCACCAGAGCATGCAAATACTATATGCAGACAGATATCTGGCACTGTTTCTGTTTACATATTGTTCTATGAATGGAGGAAAGTAATACCTTCTGGGATCTGTGATGTCGATATTCCACGATGCATTGTTCTCCTCCATTCATAGAACAAAGCACGTAAAAAAAAGGCACGGCTCCAAATCTCTTTGTGTGTATGTGTAAGATCCGCACCACATAATTGAGGGGATGGCTGCAGGAACCAGAAAGAAACAGCTGGCTCCCTAAAATTAAAAAAAAATGTAAAGAAAATGATAGCTTGAGATGCCGCCTTTAGTAGATAATTAGGGTTGGGAAGAGGAAAAAAAGAGGAAAATCTTTGATGTGCTGTCTTGTAAATGATATTATTACAGCATAAAAAATACCACCAACTGTAATGCCGCGTACACACGAGCGGACTTTTCGACCGGACTGGTCCGATGGACCGAGTCCGGTGGACAATTTGACCGTGTGTGGGCTTCATTAGACCTGCAGCGGACTTTTTCGGTAGAAAATCTGACGGACTTTAGATTTGGAACATGTTTCAAATCTTTCCGACGGACTCGAGTCCGGTCGAAAAGCCCGCTCGTATGTACGCTAGTCCGACGGACGAAAACCGATGCTAGGGCAGCTATTGGCTACTGGCTATCAACTTCCTTATTTTAGTCTGGTTGTACTTCATCACGTACGAATCCGTCGGACTTTGGTGTGATCGTGTGTAGGCAAGTCCGTTCGTTGGGAAAGTCAGTCGGAAGTCCACTGAAAGTCCGTCGGATAGACTGTCGGACCAGTCGGTTCGAAAAGTCTGCTCGTGTGTACGCGGCATAAGGGTCAGGTAAAACAATGCATATTTCTGAGGGTGAAGTTCTCCTTTAGATAAGAAATCCAATCAGTATACATGTTGCCATTAAAGCTGAACTCCAGCAATTTTCTATTTTTTAAAACTTACATTGGGCCAGTTTGGTTACGTGCAATTAGGCAGGCTATACATGGTACAAATTTCTTCCCTGTAACCACAGGTTGCAGGAAAGAAATTTGCATAATTCTCCCATCAGCACAGACAGTGCTGACATGGGAATTCCTCCTGCTGAGCAATTGTCTTCTCCATGTGGGGGGCAGACACTAGCAATAATAAAGAGAATCCGGCAAGCTTGGTTGTACCCAAGTTGAGCGATTGCTCAACTTGGTACATTCAGCCTGCCCATTAACGGTTTGAAGAATCTCGACCGGTTTCTGCTGAACTGGCCAAGATTTGAACCATATATGGCCGGCCTTAGCCATTGTGTCATACCTCCAGTGCTGGTGGGATTGCTGAAATTCACAGTAGTCTCTGCTACATACAATTAAAGCTTTAATGCTCTGAATGCTGCTGGAACAACATGCTTCCTGTACACTGAACACAGAAGTGCTTGCTCCTGTAACTCTGCCATTCACCAAACATCTTGTATTTCTGTTCCTTGAATGCAAGGTATTCTCTGATTGTACAAGGTAGTGATTGTGACCCCCTCTTACCAGTAGTGTATTTAGGTTTTGTGCTGCCTTAGGCCTGACTAAACTCATGCACCCCCTCATTTAAATATGACCCACCCCTTCCTGTCAAGGCACACCCCTTGCTGTTTAAGACTCACCCTAAAATTTTCAAGAGGGGACACTGAGGGCCGCGGGGGGGGGGGGGGGGGTGGGGGGCAATAGATTCCCTTAATTTGCATAGATTTCCTCTCACTTCCTGTTTGGCTATGGGGCAGGAAGTGAAGGGAAATCTCTGCAATGGGACAGGGATGGTAAAAATAAACTGACAGGGGCTATAACCCTCCCTTACTCTTTCCAAAATTAAAAAAAAAAGTGTTGCCCATAGTTCTACTTTAAGCACAAATTTCTGGTAATTTTATGGAGAGGACTAAGAAGATATAACCATGCCAATGGTGCAGCAGAAAACATATAGCACAGTGAGGAAGGTTTATGGTCCAGGCCCCCCCCCCCAGTTGCGGATTGCTGGCCGCCCACATACCGGAAGCAGTGCGGTTGCTTTATGGGGGCGCTAGACTAATTTGCCTCTCAGCCCAGTCCGCCCCATAAGACTGGCGCTACACTAACAGTGCAAGCCGGCGGGGACTCTTTCCATGCTGCCACCCTGCAAAGTGCTGCCCTAGGCCTGGGCCTTGTCGGCCTAGGCCAGGATACAGCGTTGCCTCTTATGCCGCGTACACACGGTCGGACTTTTCGTCTACAAAAGTCCGACAGCCTGTCCGACAGACTTCCGGCGGACTTTCGGCGGACTTGCAGCAGACTTTCTAATGAACGGACTTGCCTACACACGACCACACAAAAGTCCGACGGATTCGTACGTGATGACGTACACCGGACTAAAATAAGGAAGTTCATAGCCAGTAGCCAATAGCTGCCCTAGCATGGGTTTTTGTCCGTCGGACTAGCACACAGACGAGCGGATTTCGGGTCCGTCGTAGTTACGACGTAAAGATTTGAAGCATGTTTCAAATCTAAAGTCCGTCGGATTTGAGGCTGAAAAAGTCTGCTGAAAGTCCGGAGAAGCCCACACACGAACGGATTACCAGCCAGCTTTAGTCCGTCTGCGTCCGTTGGACTTTTGTAGACGAAAAGTCCGACCGTGTGTACGCGGCATTACACCATCTGCCAATGCTACAAAAAGAATGAAAGTAAAAAAGAATAGTTAAAGGCTAACTCCACCTTTTGGACCATGTTACATCTTACACTTGCATTTCGTTCTTGTATAATAATGTTATCTTTAAGACAATGCTACAGGAAATGTTCAAACATGCACATGTGGACAGGAAAACAAAATGCTCAAATTGGCAGGAATCAGCAAATACGGCATATAAGAGGCCAGGAGCTTAGCACCAGTCTCCACCTACAACTAAATATTACCTTTACAGGGAATGAATGACCCAGCGATATGTATTTAGCACTGCAGATAACTGGAATTAGATTGCACATTTATATCATACACCAATTTGGTGAACAGTAAATGCCTACAGTGAAAATTATGGAAGTGACATAAGTAGTAGTTGAACTTTGTGAATAGCTAAGCTATTGGAACCCATTTGATTTTAAAATATTCTTGTATAGAAGTAAATGCTACCAATCAAGAATCAAGAGTTATACAGCGATCAGTGTTAAAAAAATGCACTGATTATTATATAAATGTCCCTGGCAGGTTAGAGGGTTAACACTAGGGGGCTATCAAGGGGTTAACTGTGTTCCCTGACTATGTGTTCTAACTGTAGGGGGAGGGGACTGACTATAGGAGATGACAGATCGTGGTTCCTAGCTATTAGGAACTCACGATCTGCATCTCCTCTCCTCACAGAACAGGGATTTGTGTTTACACACACACGTCTCTGTTCTGCCTCTCATGCCTGCGATTGCTCGTGGCCGGCAGTCATCGCGCGCCTGCTATCCCGTTTAAAGGAGCCGACGTACAGCTACGACGGTTCGCAGGATCGTGCCAACCTGCCGCAGTATAATGACGGCGGCTGGTTGGCAAGTGGTTAATGACTGAGAAGTTGTAATATGTCACATTTTTATTTTTGGGTTTAGGTACGCTTTAAAATATCAGGGAGACCAGTCAAGGTATCTGCCTGCTATGTGATGGGAATTAGGGGTTTGACACAAGTGATGGTCAACAACAGGTGGCTGTCGAAAAGTGTATTCTTTAAGTGGAGGCTGACGGTGAATAAATTGTTAGGTATGAGAGGGTCTGGGGAAAATGAGGAAGTAACAAAAATAAAAATACACAAAGAGCAAAAAGCTGAAAATATAAGAGTTTACCTGGGGAGGAAAAGGCTGAAAAGGGAAATTATGCGTACAGAAAGAAAAGTGAGAAAAATAGTCTGCAGCTGTGAAGCACTGAATTGCAGTGCCTTATAATGAAAATATCAAGGGGAAAGCTAACAAAATGATGTTGAGAGGGTAATAAATGAGAAGAATAGTTGTTTGGTGTAATAAACATGCAAGATAAATACCCATTCTCTATAGAGCAGCATCATTCCAATTTAAATATAAACAACAAAGACTTTTGTCTAATAAGACACTTCTGTTCCAGTGGCAGCTGTCATTTCTCAGTTATTAGTCTATATACACCTACATACTTGATATGTTACATAAAAAATTAAAAGGTGGCAACTCTAGTCAGTCCTAATGTCACAAAAAAAAAGTAGAAAGACACGCATAAAAATGTAGCAAAGACATTGTCTGGTCCTGCAGGCTATAAACATGCAGTTACATGTTTGTACATGTTTGTTCTGCTGTACATAGGTGTGTGGCATTTTATTTTACAGGTTTGGTCAGGTCTACCCCTAAACCATGGGCAGGGCCAATCCTAGGGTCACTGGCGCCTGGGTGCAGAAATATTTCTGGCGCCCCCACATGGGCGTGGTCATCTTACCAACTCCTCCCCTTTACAAATGTTTCTATGGCAACGACTCAAACACAGAGATGGTCCCCTAAGAAGTCTTTGTTAGCCTGGGATCCTCCCATGATCTTTTAACAATAAAAAAAATACTGGAAGAGCGTACACTAATGAGACCTGGAGGGGTCTCTCTGATGCACACACAGAGGGCTTCTGTTAGAGAGTCTGTTAGAAAGAGCCCCCAGACATATTACAGGAGATGGTCAGAGACTGCAGACGTAGTACAGGAGATGATCAGAGACTGCAGACAGGATATAAGAGATGATCAGAGACTGCAGACATGATACAAGAGATGGTCAGAGACTGTAGACATACTACAGGAGATGTTCAGAGACTGCAGACATAGTACAAGAGATGATCAGAAACTGCAGACATAGTACAGGAGATGATCAAAGACTGCAGACAGGATATAAGAGATGATCAGAGACTGCAGACATAGTACAGGAGATGGTCGGAGACTGCAGACATAGTACAGGAGATGATTAGAGACTGCAGACATGATACAGGAGACGATCAGAGACTGCAGACATGGTACAGGAGACGACCAGAGACTGCAGACATGGTACAGGAGATGATCAGAGACTGCAGACATAGTACAGGAGATGGCCAGAGATTGCAGACATACTACAGAAGATGATCAGAGACTGCAGACATAATACAGTAGATGGTCAGAGACTGCAGACATAATACAGGAGATGATCAGAGACTGCAGACATAGTACAGGCCCTCTCACCTGACCCAGCGATACAGCAACGGTTCCTCTGATCAGGAGTCAGCTCACTCTGAATTGCCCATGGCCACTCCGCTGGGTAGCACCCAGATCTGTATTCCTGCATTGACTCCATTCCTTTCTCTGCCAGGGAAGGCACTAGGCTGTGTGGCTTTCTCTCTGGTGGCGCAGGGCAGCGGGGTTCTCTCTCTGATGGTGTTCTCTCAGCACTGCCCTTTCCCTCTGGAGTCCTGGGTGTACTTCCCTGAAAGCTTTCCTGGGCTCCTGGCTCTCTCTCCCATTCAGCTGAGCATGCTGTGTGGGCTGCAGTTTCTGTGTTACAGTGGGGCTGCCAGTCCTCGGGACAATATGTCCCACAATCCTCTTCTCTGCTCCTTTTTCTATTCTGTTTCTTCCCTGGGCATATGAAGGCGGGGAAGATACATAGTGGGAGGCTGTGCAGGCAAGCACCGCTCACTAGTACAGCAGCACGCGCAAGAGGGAGGGGGGAAAGAAGAGCCCGCAGCTGCATTGGCGCCACTAGGGTTGGGGTCAGCCCCCTTCCACCAACTATAGTCGCCCCTCAGTACAGACCCCCCTCCACTAAGTATAGACCCCCCTCCATCAGTGCAGAACCCGCACTAAGTATAAACCCCTCCCTCAGTACAGACCTTACTCAGTACAGACCCCCCCCAGGAAAACCCCCCTTCCATTAGTACAGACCCCCAGGACAGATCTCCCCCTCCATTAGTACAGACCCCCACAGGACAAACCACCCCTCCATTAGTACAGACCCCTCATTAGTACAGACCCCCCAGGACAGACCCCCCTCAATTAGGACAGACCCCCCCCCATTAGTACAGACCCCCCTCCATTTGTACAGACCCCCCTCCATTAGTACAGACCCCCCCTCCATTAGTACAGACCCCCTAGGACAGACCCCCCTCCATTAGTACAGACCCACAGGACAGAACCCCCTCCATTAGTACAGACCGCCCCAGGACAGACCCCCCTCCATTAGTATAGACCCCCCTAGGACAGACCCCCCTCCATTAGTAACGACCCCCCAGGACAGACCCCCCTCCATTAGTACAGACCCCCCAGGACAGACCCCCATTAGTACAGACCCCCCAGGACAGACCCCCCTCCATTAGTACAGACCCCCCAGGACAGACCCCCACTTTATTAGTACAGACCCCCCTCCATTAGTACAGACCCCCCATTAGTACAGACCCCCCTCTATTAGTACAGACCCCCCTCCATTAGTACAGACCCCCCATTAGTACAGACCCCCCCCTCCATTTGTACAGACCCCCCTCCATTTGTACAGACCCCCCTCCATTAGTAAAGACCCCCCTCCATTAGTACAGACCCCTAGGACAGACCCCCCCTCCATTAGTACAGACCCCCAGGACAGAACCCCCTCCATTAATACAGACCGCCCCAGGACAGACCCCCCTCCATTAGTATAGACCGCCCAGGACAGACCCCCCTCCATTAGTACAGACCCCCTCAGGACAGATCCCCCTCCATTATTAACGACCCCCCCAGGACAGACCCCCCTCCATTAGTACAGACCCCCAGGACAGACCACCCCATTAGTACAGACCCCCCAGGACAGACCCCACCATTAGTACAGACCCCCCAGGACAGACCCCCCTCCATTAGTACAGACCCCCCAGGACAGACCCCCCTTTATTAGTACAGACCCCCCAGGACAGACCCCCCAGGACAGACCCCCATTAGTACAGACCCCCCAGGACAGACCCCCCCATTAGTACAGACCCCCCAGGACAGAGCCCCTCTCCATTACTACAGACCCCCCATGACAGACCCCCCCATTAGTACAGACCCCCCAGGACAGAGCCCCCCTCCATTAGTACAGACCCCCCCTCAATTAGTATAGACCCCCCAGGACAGACCCCCCTCCATTAGTATAGACCCCCCAGGACAGACCCCCCCTCCATTAGTATAGACCCCCCAGGACAGACCCCCCCTCCATTAGTACAGACCCCCCTCCATTAGGGTACGGTAAAAACACCTGGGCGGCAGCTGGAGAGGAGAGGACAGTTTGCAGCCGCGCCGCCCGGGTGGAGAACAGAGCAGTAAACAGCAGGCAGGAGTGAGAGACACAGAGAGGAGAACGTGTCAGGCACGGACCGCCCCGCCCCCCACGCGACATCACTGCGCAGCTGGTCTCTCTCCACACAGAGACCAACCGCTCTGCCTCCATTCTCATCTCCGGCTGGCTGTTCTCCTTCTCTGACAGGAGGAGGAAGGGGCTTGAGCAGTTAACACAGCGGCGCCTTTTCTTCTTAGAACACCGGCGCCAGACACAAACAAGAGGAGGAGGAGGAGGAGGGAACGGAGCACTCTGGCGCTTCAACGCCCCCAACTCTCTGGCGCTTGGGTGCACTGCACCCCGTGCACCCCGTCTGGGATCGACCCTGACCATGGGGGTTGATTGCTCCTGCCTGCCTCTAGAAGAAGCTTCCCGAAATAGAGTTGGAGGATCAGTATTTGGGCTATGAATATTTATCTGACCTCAGCCAATCCCTGGGAGGAGGCACCCAGAAGGTGTGGCTGGGAAGAAGATAAATGTTTTGGAGGGTCTTTTCATAGCGTCCTCTCCTGGGGCCTCTGTCCCTGGGAGGCAGCCAGAGTTACTGAAGAGTTGTTGTTGTTAGGCCTCAGCATGTGCTTAGCTGATGGCCTGAAAGACAGCTGCTGGAGGACACTAACTTAGGAAGCTGGCCTAGAAAAAAGAACCCGGTCACTGAAGAGTGTCTTAGGGAAGCTTGTTGGGAAGCTGTTTCTGGACAGTGAGTAGGAGGAACTTTTGCCCAGAGCTTCAGGTGTGCCTGCGCTTTCAGGGTTAAATGCCAGAGGTTGCTACAAGGACTCTTACAGAGCCCCAAAATGACTGGCTGCCCTTCTACCTTCAGCAATACCTAAGGCTGCTGCTGTAGGACTTTGTTTGAGAATCTGTCCTCTGTACCTGCTTGTGTTTAGGATATCCTGCACCCTCATTCCTAAGGATAAGCCGAACACAGCCCGGTTTGGTTCGCACCAGAACTTGCGAACAGGGAAAAAATTTGGATGAACAAAATGAAAAATCAAAGGTGCTCATCTTAAAGGCTTATATGCAAGTTATTGTCATAAAAAGTGTTTGGGGACCCGGGTCCTGTTTTAAAACTGTTTTTTCGGGAGCAGCGATTTCAATAATGCTTAAAGTGAAACAATAAAAATGAAATATTGCTTTAACCACTTCAATACAGTGCATTTTCACCCCCTTCCTGCCCAAGCCAATTTTCAGTTTTCAGCGCTGTCGTAATTTGAATGACAGTTGCGCGGTCATGCAACAATGTTTCCAAATTCAATTTTTATAATTTTTTCCCCACAAATAGAGCTTTCTTTTGGTGGTATTTGATCATCTCTGTGGTTTTTATTTTTTTCGCCATAAACAAAAGAAGAGCGACAAGTTTGAAAAAAAAAAAAAACACAATATTTTTTACTTTTTACTATAATAAATATCCCAATAAAAAAAAAAAAATTTTTTCCTCAGTTTAGGCGATATGTATTCTTCTATATATGTTTGGTAAAAAATAATCGCAATAAGTTTATATTGATTGGTTTGCTCAAAAGTTATAGTGTCTACAAAATAGGGGATAGTTTTATGGTATTTTTATTATTTTTTTTACTAGTAATGATGGCGATCTGTGATTTTTATCGTGACTGCGACATTGTGGCGGACATACCAGACACTTTTGACACCATTTTGGGACCATTCGCATTTATACAGCGATCAGTGCTATACAAATGCATTGATTACTGTATAAATGTTACTGGCAGGGAAGGGGTTAACACTAGGGGGTGATCAAGGGGTTAACTGTGTTACCTAGGGAGTGATTCTAACTGTAGGGGGAGGGGACTCACAAGGGGAGGAGACCGATCGGTGTTCCTTTGTACTGGGAACACATGATCGGTTTCCTCTCAGCGGACAGGATGTGGATCTGTGTGTTTACACACACAGATCCATGGTCCTGCTCTGTTAATGGGCAATCGCGGGTGCCCGGCGGAGATCGCGGCCGCCGGGCGCGCGCATCAGCTTCCGAGTGACGCGGCGGGAAGCCCAGATATGATAATGGGCGGGATGGGAAGTGGTTAAGGGGAACCTCGAACCAAAAATAAAAAATAAATTTTGTGGGGGCCCCCCAAAATCCATACCACACCCTTATCTGAGCACGCAACCTGGCAGGCCGCAGGAAAAGAGAGGGGATGAGAGAGCATCCACCTCCTGAACCATACCAGGCCACATGCCCTCAACATGGGAAGGGTGCTTTGGAGTAGCCCCCCAAAGAATTTTGTCTCCATGTTGATGGGGACAAGGACCTCATCCCCACAAACCTTGCTGGGTGGTTGTGGGGGTCTGTGGGCGGGAGGGCTTATCGGAATCTGGAAGCCCCTTTAACAAGGGGACCCCAGAGCCCAGCCTCCCCTCCTATGTGAATTGGTAACGGGTACATTGTACCCCTACCATTTCACAAAAAAAGTGTAAAAAATATTTTAAAAGACAGGAGACACTTTGGGACAAGTCCTTTATTAAAAAATTAAAATGCCCAGCGATCTAGATCCATCTCACGCGCCCGACAGACCAAAAAAAGAAAGAAAGCTCCTCCTCCATGGGAGGCACCTGCCGAGTGATGCTTCTTCTCGGTGACAGCTGTTATATAGCTGAGGGCGGGGCCACCTGGTGACGTAAACGGGTGACCCTGCCCCCCGACGCCATGTGATGTCAGAGAAAGGCGGGGTCGCCAATTTACGTCATTGAGTAGCACCGCCCTCAGCTATACTTGTCCCAAAGTGTCTCTTGTATTTTTGACTATTTTTGACACTTTTTTGTGAAATGGTAGGGTACAATGTACCCGTTACCAATTCACATAGGGGGGGAGGCCGGAATCTGGGGGTTCCCTTGTTAAAGGGGGCTTCCAGATTCCAATAAGCCCCCCACCCGCAGACCACTGCAACCACCGGGCAAGGGTTGTAGGCATGAGGCCCTTATTCCCATCAACATGGGGACAAGGTACTTTGGGGGCTACGCCAAAATCACCCTCCCATGTTGAGGACATGTGGCCTGGCACGGTTCAGGAGGGGGGGGCGCTCTCTCATCCTCCCTCTTTTTTTGTGGCCTGCCAGGTTGCGTTCTCGGATAAGGGTCTGGTATGGATTTTGGGGGGGACCCCTACTTTTTTTTTTATTTGGCACAGGGTTCCCCTTAATATCCATACCAGACCTGAAGGGCCTGGTATGGATTTTGGAGAGACCCCCAAGCAATTTTTTTTTAAAGTTTTATTTTGGGGTTCCCCTTAATATTCATACCAAACCCAAAGGGCCTGGTAATGGACTGGGGGGGGGGAACCCATGCCGTTTTTTTTCAATGAGTTTTATCTATATTGCCGAGACCCGACAATTCATTACAGCCGCAATCAGTTTTAAGTTACTTTTTTCCTTTAGAAATGTAATTTTGCTTTAGTACTGTTCTAAACACAGGAAAACTGCACCACTTTACAGGCATACTATAGACACCCCCCAGTCCCAAAATATTTAAAGGAATATTTCATTTTTATTGTTTCACTTTAAGCATTACTAAAATCACTGCTCCTGAAAAAACGGTAGTTTTTAAAACTTTTTTGCATTGATACATGTCCCCTGGGGCAGGACCCGGGTCCCCAAACACTTTTTATGACAATAACTTGCATATAAGCCTTTAAAAAGAGCACTTTTGTTTTTTTTATGTTCGTGTCCCATAGACTTTAACAGGTTCTGCGGCTTTCGAATTTGCCGCAAACATCGCATAATGTTCGTTGTTCGCCGAAGTCCGAAAAACCAAAGTTCGGCCTGAACTTATGCTCGGGCCGAACCCTTCGCCCACCCCTACTCATTCCTTTACCCACCTGTGTTCAACTGCAATAACTCTTCAAAAAGACACCTTTTGACTGAGCCTGTGTTTGTTGGTGTGCTTTGGAACTGTTGTATGGGCCTGGCAGGCTCTAAACAGGCAAGGGAGACTGGGCTTATTTCCAGGGGCCCCTTCGGGGATAAGCACTACAGTATTATTAGCAGGACAAAAAAAAAAGTATATATATCTATATAGATCTATATAGATCTATATAGATATATATAGATATACATAGATATATCTATATATATCTATTTTTATATATATATATATATATATATATATATATATATATATATATACACATTAACATTTATTAAGCTGCGATGGAAATGTCCTCCTGTGTAAGTCCCACTGAATTCACCTCCTGCCTGCCTCATATTTTATATATTTATATCTGCACCCCTAGCCCTTAAGGAACTGTTGGATTTGTTGTGGTCCTCCTGCAACTCCTAGTGATGGCCTGGCCCATATCTGAACCTGATAGTTATCAACAACATACTGAATGGGTTTCATTAGAAAAGGCAAAAACCCCAGAAAGTAAATTTGAGTTAGACAATTCAGTACAGTCAGTGTTGGAACAATCTCAACTGCTGTCACAAGAAATGTCAGACAAAAACACAAAACCCTAATGGAGATCAACCTATCTATAAGTCTCAATCCCTGACTAAGCCACTGGCACCTAGAGAATTAGCTACAGTCCGCAGGCCTTAGGGCCCTTTAACTCTTTGACATAGCATTTGTATTCTATGGAATAAAGCGAACAGCACTGTCCCCTTTGACAGAAATTCTCATGGCAGAAAGAGTTAGCAAACAGCAGTCAATAAAACACAGCGTAGTGGCCAAAAGGACTCTCATCAAATGCTCTATCAGCACCCGTTTCCAGGAAACCTCCTATAAGATTTAAACACATTGGTATGCAACACCAGTTTAATTAAACAGATGGTTTCCTCAGTCCTCAGATCTTTGTTTACATTGCAACCAAGAGAAAGGCACTCTGGTACACATCTGATTACCCCTTAACACCTTTCTGGCACAAAACTTATGACACGATAAAGCACATTACCGAAACCACAATTCAACTAACAGTAGCCTGTTGCTTTTTACACAATTAAAAATCTTCTGTGAAGAAGTATAAACACTCCTTGACCAGATTCCTACTCATTGCTTTGAAAACGTTGATTCCAAGACACTGAAAACCCACTCACACCTCCACAATCAAAGAATGGCTTCAAACTGTATAAAAACATTATGTGGTGGAAGAAAAAAGGGCAATAGCCTATTAAACAACTAACAAATTTAACAAAACTTGGTCCGCTTGGGTTGCAGTTCAGATACCCAGAGGAGTTTGATATTTTAACAAGAAAAACTAAAGCTATTGAAAACATTTAATTGACTCAGTACCTACTGAACCTTTCTCATGATAACCTTTATCCCTTTCTCTTTCTTTATTCTTTCTCTGTTTCTCGATCTGTTATCTATATGGCTAATATAAGGTTGGGCACTGTCTGTGCCTACTTGTTCTGATTTTGTAAAAAGATATTTTTACACTGGTCTAAGACTGCAATATAAATATTTGAAGGATTAGGATTGGCAAATACTCAACCATTGTAAGCAATATGTATGATATACTTATACATCCTATATTGATATCCTATCACATAACAATTGTATCCCAGTTGGCTTTTCTATATGGTTCTTATTTTCATATATGCTACAAAATCATTTGCTTGTAATATTGCTTGAATTTTTCCAATAAAAATGTATTGTTAAAAAAAAAAAGAACTCTTATCGCCCTGATGGTATACAGATGTCCTTCTGGGAGCCCTCTGTTTCTCATCAGCCTATTCCATGGACAGGATGGACGCAGATTGACCAAAGGCTGAAGTATCTGGACAAAGATAACCAGCAACTGGATGAGGTAAGTACATACAAATCTGCACCCCACTGCTGAACTTCAGCACTGGTCTTCAGCACACAGCAGTTCTTCCTTTCCTCTAGAGTCTGTTCAGCAGCCCAGCGTACAGTCCTGCAGACTCTCCTGCAGTCACTTTCATGGCGAAAATTGTAAGGTCTCTCCCTTGTCATCCAATTTAAAGGATACATCCACTTTTTGAAAAAATAAAAAAAATGCACTTATTTAATAAAAAAAAAAAATATTTTTTACTTTCTGCTATAAAACATATCCAATAAAAAAAATGTAAAGCAAAGGTTATAGCAGCTACAAACTATTGGATATTTTTATGGCACTTTTATTTATTTATTTTTTTACTAGTAATGGTGGCAATCAGTGATTTTTAGCGGGACTGTGACATTGCGGCGGACAAATTGGACACCTTACTGAAACTTTTGACACTTTTTGGAAACGGGTGACATTATTACAGTGATACGTGCTAAAAATATGCACTGGTATGCCCTGTACACATTGATCGGATATTCCGACAACAAAATCCATGGATTTTTTCCGAGGGATGTTGGCTCAAACTTGTCTTGCATACGTACGGTTGCACAAAGTTGTCGGAAAATCCAATCGTTCTGAACGTGGTGACGTAGAACATGTACGTCGGGACTATAAAAGGGGCAGTAGCTAATAGCTTTCGTCTCTTAATTTATTCTGAGCATGCGTGGCACTTTGTGCATCGGATTTGTGTACACACGATCGGAATTTAATTGATCGGATTTTGTTGTCGGAAAATTTTATATCCTGCTCTCAAACTTTGTGTTTCGGAAGTTCCGGCGGAAAAAGTCCAATGGAGCCCACACACGATCGGAATTTCCGACAACACAATCCAATCGCACTTTTTCCGTCGGAAAATCTGACCGTATGTACAGGGCATTACTGTACTAATGACACTGGCTGGGAAAGTGTTACCATCAGAGGCAATCAAAGGGTAAGTGTGTCCCTAGGAGGTGCTTGCTAACTGTGTGGGAGATGGACTGACTGGGGGAACACATAGATCCATGTTCCTGTTTAGCAGGAACAGAAGATCTCTGTGTCCTCCCCTAACAGAACGGCGGTCTGCCTTGTTTACATAGGCAGATCGCTGTTCTGCCTCTCTGGGAAACAATCGCGGTGGTCGGCGGACCAACTGATTGGCTCCCCCTCTGTGCCATGGGTGTGCGAGTGCCCCCCAGTATCTATTGCATGAAATGACGTACAGGTATTTCATTTCACGCAATAGAGCCGCCCTGCTGCAGTATATATGTGGTAGGCGGTCTTTAGGTGATTAAACAGGACTGCATCTTCTTTGAATTAAAACATATCGTTTTCCCCCACTTTGTTTATATTTATTTCCCTGCAATGTGCACTTCCTGTACTTGTTGTATGAACTTCCTGTGGATGAGTGTTTGCTTCAGCAGACACTAACCACCACAGATTTACTGTAGTTACTATGGTTTTGGCTGGTTCTGATGCATGGGATTATTTTTACTTGATAAAGATAAGAATACATTCATAGAACAAGAAACTTCTACCCAATACCTTTCTAAATACATATTCCTTTCATTCATGTATATAAAATAGTATAATCAAGGTCATGGTGTGGCAATTCTCTCCTCGACTATCTACATGAAGCTTTTGAAATTAAAATAAGATTCTGGAATTCAGTAATTTGTCATAATATTGTCTTTTTAATATGTATTGAAAACACATTCACAATAGAAATTCAGCTCACAGTGCTATGTATTTTTCACCTTGGAACATATCATGAAAATACAACCTCAGACGCCGTTGACAAGACAGAACCCAAGAACCGTGGGCGTTGACAGTGTGCAATAACAATAAACTACTTTACAATCAATGTAGATTGATAGCAGTAGCTTTTTGTATGCAAGTTGTTATTGCCAGAGCTTCTACCATACAATGAATAGCAATTAAATGCAGGCCAACTCTCTGTTTTCGTACTTACTTTCATCATTTTTATACAAGCTTCAGCCTATTTCACACTGATCATTTATTCAACTTTTCTTTTTAACACAGGAAGAGCTTATGTATGGCAGCTTAGAGCTGAAAATTATGATTGACTTTGCATATTTACACAAGATTCAACCATCATTTAAAAAAAGACTGATTAACAGACAAAAAAAAAAAAAAAAAAATCTAAAAGATATGTTAACACCTCACAAATACAGATGCAGAAGTAACTATACAAGCACAGAAAATGAGATTATTTGCCTCTGTTGTGCTTTTCCTCTAAGATAGAAATGGCAAAAAGGAAGGTTAAGGACGATTAACTATAACCATTTTTTAGCTTTGGAAAAAAAGGGGAAGAATTATATTTTCTGTCACCGTTTTTAAATTCTGTCATCAATCCTATTCGGTAGATTTTACCAACCTCCCTGTGACACTAGAATAACAAATAGGAAAAGTAGTAGGTAGGCGCAGATAGCAATAATTTGTTGTCCCTGTTGAAGGGATTCCTCATCACTTCTTCATCTGACAGGATGTTAGGGATATTGCCCGACCATGAACACACACAGCAACAAAGAAGACTCTAATGCCGCGTACACACGATCAGAATTTCGTCCCGCAAAAGACTGATGAGAATTTTTCATCGGAAAATGTGACCGTGTGTATGCTCCATCGGCCGAATTCCAGCCAGCAAAAGATTGAGAGCATGCTCCCAATTTTTCGGTCGGAAAAAGTTCCTATCCGAAAATGCGATCGTCTGTGGCAATTCCGACGCGCAAAATTCCTACGCATGCTCGGAAACAATTCAACGCATGCTCGGAAACATTGAACTTCATTTTCTCGGCTCGTCGTAGTGTTGTAGGTCACTGCGTTCTTGACGGTTGTAAGTTCAGCGAACTTTTGTGTGTATGCAAGGCAAACTTGAGCAGAATCCCGTCGGAAAAGCCATCATATCTTTTTCCGACGAGAAGTCCGATCGTGTGTACGCGGCATAAAGTTTCCTGCGTTATCCAATATAAAATTCTAAATATTGGCTGGAATTGGAATTCATGGTTGTCTTCACACATAAGTATACGATGACTGTAAAACCTACTCTTGCTTCACTTGCTCTGCTCCTGTGTGATATTAAAAGACTTTGAATCCACCAGTTTTAACTAACAGGATCCTCTTAGATATTCTACGTTCAATGCATTAGCAATAGCAGAAGGAACACTTTATTTGAAATGAAGTTCAATTTGAATGACTGATAGATACTTGTGGGGGAAGCCTGCAATTTTACAAAGAAATATGATCATGAAAATATGGCCTAAGATAATTTTTAATCACATTAAAATGCTAGATACACTTTTTTAATTCAATCTGGGTACTTGCATACAATATATTATAGCTTCCATTTAAAATAGGCATTCCTTCTGAAATGGAAAGTATATTTTATCCATAGCCCCTGCTCCCCCTTAAATACAAATGGCTTAAAAAAGTAATTAAAATATAAAGTTTGTATAAAATAAAATGCTTACTTTGGCTTGGCTTTTGACATCACACCTCCCCCCCTGCCTCCTGGGAGAGACTAGAACTTGAAATCTGGTAGGAATGCACTGAGGCCCATTGCAAAATTGCATTCTTGCAGGATTTCAAGCTTTCAGCTCTCTTGGCAAGCGCATTGATATCACCCATCAGATGCCAGATCAAGGTACGGTAAGTATTTTCTCTTCAAACTATATTTGTAGTTACTTTTTTAATTAATTTGTATTTAGGGAGTGAGGGCTGGTGAGTTATGAGGATCTTTAGCTTTTATAGAAGATCAGCTTTAAAAAATCTTCCTCACTTTACAGTATTACAAGTATGTTGAAATATCATAAAGCCCTTGTTTTCTGCCACAAACCTTCCTATAAGCTTCAATTTGCTACTGTTACTTTATCTGCTATTTTGTTCTCTAAAAATGTAGCTTTCATAATTTCAAAGTGTAACTTACAAAAACCTTTTTGTCGATAATAATTTAAATTACGGTAAGTTAAAGGATAGTACAGCTGCTTATGCTGGTCAACACATACAATTATAGACCAGCACTAGTGGGGAATTAACAGTATAATAAACTAAAGAGTTATGAGTCTATTTATTTTAGCTGCAGGTGGGGAAATACAAGAATATTTACAAGTAAGATTCAACTGAAATGAACCTAAAGTTACACTGGTCAATTGAATATATTAGTTGTGAACTCTACCAGAAATTATTTCTATGCAAGCAAAGAGCTGTTCAATAATATGTGTGCAGTATGTGAAAGAATAGTATCAAATGTTAATGGCTTTTCAGCACATTTTGAGGACAGTAACACTCAGGTAAGTCCCCACATAAAGTTCATTTTTTTTTTTTAATTCTCTAACCCCTTCATACTGCCTCCTGGCAGCCCTTTATGTAGGCTTTAGTTCCTGGAAGATGATGCAACTTTTCCCTATCCCACTGGTTCCTGATCAGAAGTTATGACCAAGAGCTGTTGGTGACAGCTAGGTCAGTGTGTTTGGAGCTCACAGGGAGTGCACCCTGAGCACAATATTCCTTTTGTCACATGTATGCATTACACAGTCGGCAAGAGGTTAAAAACAGTAACGTGAACTACTCCCTTGCAAGAAACATCAAATGAAACATAAAACATCCAGTTTTTGGCTAATGCCGCGTACACAGGAGCGGAATTTCCGACAGAAAGAGTCCGATGGGAGCTTTTCATCGTATGTATGTCCCATCGGACTTCTTTCTGTCGAAAATTCAGATGGACTTAGATAGAGAACATGTTCTATATTTTTCCGAAGGAAGAAACTACTATTGGAAAAACCGCTCGTCTGCATGCTGTTCCGACACACCAAAAATGAAGCATGCTCTGAAGCAAGTACGAGATGGAAGCTATTGGCTACTGGCTATTGAACTTCTGTTTTCTAGTCCCGTCGTACGTGTTGTATGTTACCGCGTTCTGGACGGTTGGAATTTGGGGTGACCGTGTGTATGCAAGTCAGCTTGAGTGGAATTCCGTCAGAACTCCATCGGAAAAACCTTCAGAGTTTATTCCGACGGCAAAACCGATCGTGTGTACAGGGCATAACAGTTTCACATATGTTTGGCTCACACAAACATACTGAGAACCTTACCACTGTGGCTTCTAAGCCAGGTTCTTTGTGAAATTGTATGTATTGATTTTAAATTGTTTTTTTTTTTTCTTAGTAAATTGCACTTTATACTGATCCATTTCAATAGCCACAAGGGTATTCCGTTTACACTGAAACTGCTAAGGAAGATAGGAGATGTATCTGAATAGTATTGTTAGATTAAGGAGTACACTGGCCAACAAGGACAAATTATAGTACCCACTAGACTTAGTGGGTACACTTAGAGACATCACAAACAAAAAATAGAAAAGAAGAGATAAGAAAATAAAGAGGGGCTTACCCAACTTGAAGAGTGGGTACATTTAGAGTAGGTACATTTAGAGACATCACAAAAAAATAGAAAAGAAGAGATAAGAAAATGAAGAGGGGCGTGCTCCTTAATTAGGCAATAGCCCTGCCTGATGAAGGAGTACGCATGCTTCGAACGCTCACTCCTCCCCACTCTCTCACTATCCGGAAGTGACATGTCCAGCCACCCCTGAGCCAAATCTGAGAACCAGGAAGCGTTGGGAGCCACCAGCGCAGCCGGGAACATCAGCTGCCTCTCCACCTGCGAGCCGACTGCCTTCCCCTAGGAGTGGATGAAATTCCTATACCATTTCACATGCGCTGTAATCTCTACAATCTTGTGAGTTTAAAATCATCTGTACTATATTAAAATGTTTTAATCATGCTGCGTTTAGATGGCACTGCTCTCTTCTTTGTTTTTTAGAGCTGTTTAATCACTTTGTAAGAAGTGGAAAATTAGGGGCTCTTTTGATACCAAGCCAAGGTCTGCTAGACCAAGAAGGATAGGAAAAACAAATAACAGCGCCTTCTAAGTGTAGCAAGTTAGTAATTTAATGATTAAAAAATGAGCATAAAAACACTCACAAATGGGCAAAAGATTATCCAGCATAGTATACTGTATTCATCTGCTCTGTCTCCGGGTGAAGTCGGGCATCACTGGCTGTGATGGTGGTGGTCTGTGATCAAACCGCAATCTGGCTGTACTGCTGGCTTGCAGCGCTTCCGCTGGGGCAAGAATAGACAGGTGCACGGTGGCGGCGTCACTTCCGGGTAACAGGATCAGCAGGTGGTGCTCGCGTTCAGACCATGCGTACTCCTTCATCAGGCTTGGACAAGAAAGATTGCAGCCACAACTGGTAGAAGAATTGCTCAAGATACAAAGAAAAAGCCACAGGTAACAGCAGGAGAAATACAGGCTGCTCTCCAAAGAGATGGCGTGGTTGTTTTTAAGGGGCACAATTCAACAATACTTGAACAAAAAAGAGCTGCATGGTTGAGCTGCAAGAAGGAAACCTTTCCTGCGCCAATGCCACAAAAAAGCCAATGAGGCATGTGAAGATGTTGTTGGGCATATTGTAATCAGGCTTTTTTGTGGAACTTGTACAGTAAAGGCTTCTTTCTGGCAATTGACCATGCAGCTCTTTTTTGTTCAAGGATCATCGTATTGTGCTCCTTAAAAACAACCACACCATCTTTTTCCAGAGCAGCCTGTATTTCTCCTGAGGTTACCTGTGGGTTTATCTTTGTATCCCGAACAGTTCCTGTGGCAGTTGTAGCTGAAATCTTTCTTGATCTACCTGACCTTGGCTTGGTATCAAGAGATCCCCAAACTTCCACTTCTTATTAAGTGATTGAACAGTACTGACTGGCATATTCAAGGCTTTGGATATTTTTATATCCTTTTCCATCTTTGTAAAGTTTTATTACCTTGTTACGCAGGTTTTTTGACTATTCTTTTTATACCACCTCATGGCTCAGTGTCTAGCATTGATGCACTAAGCAATATCTAGCCTGCTTAGTGCATCCATGTGAGAGCTAACAAACTCATGACTATTTATCCACAGACACTAATTGTGATTTAAAAAGCCACAAATGTGGAAAATTAACCTTTAATTGACATTTTAACCTGTGTATGCCACCTTCTGTGTCTGTATCATGGCCAAACATTCCAGAGTATGTAAACTTTTTATAAGGGGCATTTGGGTGATTTCTGTTATCATTATGATTTATAAAGGATCCAAAAAATTATGTGATAATAAATGGCTTCGTGTGATTGCTATCCTTAAATAAAAGACAGTTTTTTGGCATGATCAGTCATATTTTCAATATTAATGCCACAATTTCACAATTTCTGCCAGGGTATGCAAGCTTTTTGAGCACAACTGTATATAAAACTAGACAGGGATGGCACTGTTATTTGCCATTGCCATACAACCCTTTTGGCAAAAATCATCAGAAGGAATCAGCATATTCAAGGATTCCAAATACACAATACAGAAGAGAAAGTCTCCCTATATGCTGAAGAGATGTTGCTATATTTGGCAGATCATAACAGGTCACTGACCTCTACCTAATTAATCCTAAATAGTCTGAGGTAATACTCAGGTATTAGAGTTAATTGGAGTAAATCTATTATATTCGTCGTAGATGTTCAGACCACAACCCCTACTGATTCCACGTTACTTCTATGAGTTGTCCAAAAACATAGTTAAGCATTGGAATTCAGTATCCTTTGAAGTTGTATATTGAAAACTATTTATCTCCAATAACACGAAGATTCTGTGACTGTATTCCCTTGTGGTTTAAACTACCTCTGAACCTTATCCAAAAAAATGTATATATTGAAAACATTTTTTTACCATAATTTTTATATATTGATGAATGTGTTCATACATATTCCAAAGTGAAAATTTATGGACATAAACTTCATCTTAATATCATTCCTATGGGGTTTGGTTCCACCTAGAGTTTGCCATATAACTCTCCAACTTCCTTTACAAAGTGGTTGCGTGGCTCTCCGAAATTTACAGACATGTTATTTTGCTTTCAAATTAATCTACATACATTGGTGCCTATTCCCCCAACGTAACCCCATAGCGACCGGCGCACGCCGATGTACGTCGGCAGAATGGCACGGACAGGCAAATGGGCGTACCTGTACGTCCCTTTGAATTTGCCGCCGTGCCATCGCGTGCGCACCGCTGGTGGCGCACGCACATGCCCGTCGCGAGCTCCGTGAGTCCGACTACGGGTCCCGCAGACTTGATGTCCATGGGGATACCCGAGATCGTCTCATGCAGAAGAGGAATGGGGAGATGCTAATTTACACAAGCATCTCCCCGTTCTGCCTAGTGACACTGTCACTGATCATAGCTCCCTGTGATCCGGAGCTATGATCAGTGATGTGTCACACACAGTCCTTCCCCCCCACAGTTAAAAACACTCCCTAGGACACCCTTCCCTAGCCCCCTAGTGGTTAACCCCTTCACTGCCAGTGCAATTTTTACAGTAATCAGTGCAATTTAACTGATCGCTGTAAAAATGACAACGGTCCCAAAAATGTGTACAAATTGTACAAATTGTCCGATGTGTCCGCCATAATGTCGCAGTCACGATAAAAATCGCAGATCACCGCCATTACTAATAAAAAAAATTATTAATAAAAATGCCATAAAACTAACCCCTATTTTGTAGACGCTATAACTTTAGCGCAAACCAATCAATAAACGCTTATTGCGATTTTTTTTTTATCAAAAATATGTAGAAGAATACATATCGGCCTAAACTGAGGAAAAAAATGTTTTTTTATACATTTTTTGGGGATATTTATTATAGCAAAAAGTAAAAAATATTGCGTTTAATTCAAAATTGTCACTCTATTTTTGTTTATAGCGCAAAAAAAAAAAAAAGTGCAGAGGTGATCAAATACCACCAAAAGGAAGCTCTATTTGTGGGAAAAAAAGGACGTCAATTTTGTTTGGGAGCCACGTTGCACGACCGCGCAATTGTCAGTTAAAGCAACGCAGTGACGGATCGCAAAAAGTGCTCTGGTCTTTGGCCAGAGAAATGGTCCGGGGCTTAAGTGGTTAATAATGCAATTGTGGCTACTGAGGCAACACTTATGAAGCTTTAATCTTCATACTATTTCATGAGCATTCATTCCTTTTACAGAAATGGGCTCTTGACTGCTGAGGGTTTCTCTATGGTGAAATTGACACTTAAAGCAGTATTAATCCCAACACCAAAAATTTAATATATTGCAGTTTACCAATCATTAGATACGGTGGCTGCATTTGTATTCTTATTTTAGGCTTTTTTCCCTCTCTTTTATCCTCGTGATCTGGTGAACCTACCTCCTGTATTTGAGTTCCCTCACTCTGGATAAAGGAGCACAGGGGCACCTTTGGACAGCAGCATTGCCATTTTGGGGGGAGGGGAGTGTTAGCTGTACAAGCAAGTTTAGATATACTAACAAATTTAAGCCAAAATCCAGCTCAACAGCAAATATTTTTTTTCTTTTGGGATTCTCTTTCATCCAACTCATGCCTATGATTGGAGAAGGTCAAGACTAAAGGCAAAAAGACTTCCCATAAAGGGACAAGGACGTATGGGACAAAAACCGTAGTTTTCATTAACCACAGTTGTCTCCTCTAGAGATAAGATACTCAGATTTAGGCTGCATTGAGGCTGCAGATGGGCACTAATCAGGCTGCATTGATGCTCACTGACTATTATTTTGCTTCAAAGTGGTTTATTTAAAAAAAAAGTTTTTTTCCCTGAAACTTCCCTCTTAAATTGAGGTGTGTGCTATATGCCGGCGTGTGTTATACGCCGATAAATACGGTATATACCAAACTCACTGAACCCTCACCTTGTAAACAGAGCAGTCGTCATACTTATAATAAATTAACTTCTTGTTATATTCACTTCAAGCAACCGATTATGTGGAAGCAAAAGTCCTGTTTATTTAAAATAAAAATTTGGGAATTGAAAAAAATAGACCTACATACTCACCTATGTAGGTGGATGCAACATCGGTCTGGTGCTGCATCTGTCCCCAGCCACCTCTACACTGAGAACTGAGCGATCAAAGATCGCTGATTAATATGAAAATGAGGGGTGAGTGTGGCGCCATCCTAAATCCTATAACTAAAAACAAACTTCCCCAATAATTGACTGTAAACACAAAAAAAAATATTAAAGTGACATGTGCTATAATCCGTAGAGAAAAAAAGAAAAGAAAAATAATATATAAATAAATAAACAAGATGAAATATATCACACGTGACATGCAACTTGTGACAATGATATCATAAACCTTAAAAATGATAAAAATATTATGTGATCACACATAAATATTATAATAGGTGATAATTGAACAGTCTGTATAAATGGTGTCACTTTGAAAAAAATGCTGTTTGGACCAGCCGTGAAGTGTGCCCAGTGCACCATAAAGTGAGAAACAACAGTCTCTGTGAAATTTCCTGGTGTATCCCTTTAAACCAAGGCAGGTGTATTCCACTTGTGTCTCCTGCTATATTGTGGTAACCGAGTGCTTGTGTCTCGCGCTGTGATCGTGCAGACACTCACCAGCTTTTTATCCCCTTCAGGGGTAACGTGCAGTCACAGTGTGTGCCACTGTGCGGCAGTAATTGTAGTGGATTCAAATAAGCAATAAGTTATCCAAAAAAGAGCGTCAGATACGAGGAGATGTTTGCAAGGCGCCAGAATAGGCCACGCCCTACGCGCGTTTCGTCAGAGAACGTCTATGGGAGTGTATGGCGGATTATAGCACATGTCACTTTAATATTTTTTTGTGTTTACAGTCAATTATTGGGGAAGTTTGTTTTTAGTTATAGGATTTAGGACGGCGCCACACTCACCCCTCATTTTCATATTTATCCTTTCGCTCACTCCACTTCGGTGGAGATAGCGTACGTGAGGGCAGCAGTCCAATATTTAATTTCTCATCTAATTCCGTTGCGCGGATTTCCCATTTAATTTTTGCCAAAGATCGCTGATTGCTCAGTTCTAGGTCTTCAGTGAGTAGAGAGCCAATGACTGTCATTCACCTACATTCTGCTTTATCCCTCCAGTGCTCACTGGAGCATTGGGCTGTAGAGGGGGCGGGAGTGGCTGGCTCAGTCTCCCAGAAGCTCGTTGACAGGCCGAGCCAGCTGCCAGTCCAGGCATCTGGGTGGATCCCGACATTAAAGTCAGGATCGATTCTGAGCCTGGATCGGCAGAGTGACGTCAGCCGCAAATGGACTTTAGGCCGCTGTCGGCTGAAAATGGATCACAGGAGTGCAGAACGAAGTGCACTCCTTTGACCGACAGGTGAAGTAGGGCCAAAAGAGCTTTGACCTTACTTCTCCTTTAATGTCCCTGGCACATGATTGGGAAAGTGAACACAATTTTACTTGGTTCGTTATCATTCACTTAGCAAGTAAATAGCCTTTATTTCTTTAGAAAATCAATTTCCAGAGTGTTGTACAGTATTACATACTGTGGCTATGGTTGGGAACCAGATTGAAATCAGCACTTAAAAATGGAAAACCAAAGACTAAAATTGTTTTAGAGCAATGCAGGCAGATCTTATATAATATACTATAATAAATGGAGGATTCCGCTTTGAACAGCCCCAGTTTCACTGCATATTTGTGTGTTGTCTATGGCTCATTGGCTGTTGATTTTTTTTTACTGCAGCCTGTTCTTCTTTAATATTGAAGAAGAAAAGTTAGGGTATAGATAAGGAGAAAGGGAATTTTGGTTAAGAGTTCTGTGTCGCTATAGTTTGATATTTATGATGTATAGAAAAAAAAGCACAAGTTGAGTCATAAAAAGCCTTAAGATATCAGGTAATATAGTAGGATTGTATGACTATACTACCCAGAGGGCAGTCATTCAGCTGTCAGATAGCATCCACCTGAAGCATCAGAAGATTAAATCTGACACTAGAAAATATGTATTCCGAAGGCCTTGGGAACAATAGTAAAACAGCATACTTTTCAAACCACACCAACTAAATTACAGTTTAAATTACAAAATTCACTGGTCAAGAAAGAATCTCCAAATTCCTTTCATTTTTTATTAAAAAAAGTAGTAAATAACATACTGAATGGTCAATTTTAGAAGACAATAATCTGATTGCCTCACAGTGCAACTTTAAGAATGGATTCTCCTACAGGTTCTAATATAATTAATAAAAATATAATTACTGTTTACATTTAGATAGCAGAACAAAGTTACACTCCACAAAGAATGGGTATAACAGCAGGAGCCAAAGCATTTACATTTGTTGCTCTGGAACAGGGTCACAACCTACTGTATGTCACAATTTTTGGCCAAGGTCACTGGCTTTTTTTATTAAAAAGGTTTGAGTAAAAAGACTCTACAATCACACATGTGATTTTAAAGTGACAATATGGCCAAAATAGAAAATGTTATATATAATACAGGCTAGCAAAGAAAGTGTTTCCACCGCTCAGGCTGACACTGACCCAGGTGTATGTAGAAGTTTCAGAGCAGAAGAGCTCCAGGTGCTGGCTGAATGCTAGGCAAAGCAGGCTTGAATGGAGGAGAAGATTTGGATGCCGCACACTGGATGTAGTCAAAAAACTTCACTTTATTGAAAAAATGGGATCATCAAAACAACAAGACTGTCATGCAGAAAGTACAGGTAAGCTGACGCGTTTCGCACTCAGGACTGAGTGCTTACTCATAGCTCAGTCCTGAGTGCGAAACGCGTCAGCTTACCTGTACTTTCTGCATGACAGTCTTGTTGTTTTGATGATCCCATTTTTTCAATAAAGTGAAGTTTTTTGACTACATCCAGTGTGCGGCATCCAAATCTTCTCCTCCATTCAAGCCTGCATATAATACAGGCTGTCAGTATTATTAATACAGCAGTCGCTGCTTTTCTGAGTAACATAACTTACTTTATTACAGTGTGATCCAGAAAGTAAATCTGTTGTTTTTCAACTTTAACCTTTAAGCTGTCCACCAAAAGTGGCAGTTGGAAGGTTAAGAGAACCCATTTACCACTGACAGGAGTGCTTAGAATGGTCAGCTTTTATTTATTTATGTATTATTTATGTAAAACCCTTACCTCAAAAGAAAAAAGGTTGCTTTGGAGTTTGGCTTTAAATTATTAGTCATTTATTTAAAGTCGGTCTAAATCTACTAGTCCATCTAACATTACTCTCTCCACTGACTGACAATGCTACTGTCTAAAGGTGTCTATATTGCTCCTCCATACATACAGTGGAGGAGTGAATGGAACCAATCTTATTCCCCATACACATGGTCGAATTTTCAGACAGAAAATGTTTGATGGGAGCTTGTTGTCGGAAATTCCGACCATGTAGGCTCCATCGGACATTTTCCATCGGAATTTCCGTCACACAAAATTTGAGATCTGGATCTCAAATTTTCCAACAACAAAATCCGTTGTCGTAAATTCCGATCGTGTGTACACAATTCCGACGCACAAAGTTCCACGTATGCTCGGAATCAAGCAGAAGAGCCGCACTGGCTATTGAATTTCCTTTTTCTCGTCTCGTCGTATGTGTTGTACATCACCGCGTTCTTGAAGTTCGGAATTTCCAAAAAGATTTGTGTGACCGTGTGTATGCAAGAGAAGTTTGAGCCAACATCCGTCAGAAAAAATCCATGGATTTTGTTGTCGGAATGTCCAATCGTGTACGGGGCATAAGACAGAAGATGTGTTACTGGATGATCACTACATAAAAGTAAAGTAATAAAAACTTAAAAAAAAAAGAAAACTAATACAGCCACCACATCCAGTGATTGGAAAGGCTCAATACATTACATTATTCGATATCTGATACTAGTTTAACATTTGATCCACATGTACAAAATGTTGTCAGAACATCTTTTTTTTTCCACTTCAGATACATTGCTTGGCTGATCCATACATTTGTGTTCTCCCAGCTTGACCACTGCAATGCTCTACTCGCTGGTGTACCAAAATCCACTGTTAATCAACTTCAATATGTAAAAAATTCTGTAGCCAGAATCCTGACTAGGTCTGGTACAAGTGATCATAACTTCTATCCTGGAGTCCTTGCACTGGCTACCCATCAGGTTTCGCATAGACTTTAAGATCCTCTTGCTCACCAGTAAGGCTCTTCATGGCTTGGCATCCCATTATTTCTCCACGGGAGGCTCCCGCCGAGTCACGCTTCTTCTCGGTGACAGTTGTTACAGTATATAGCTGAGGGCGGGGCCATCCTGTGATATAAATGGGTGACCCCGCCCCCCTCTGAGCCACGTGCGTCAGAGGAAGGCGGGTCACCCATTTATGTCACCGAGTGGCTCCACCCTCAGCTATATAACAGCTGTCACCGAGAAGAAGCATCACTCAGTGGGAGCCTCCCATGGAGACAGAGCAGCTTTTTTTTTTCTTTTTTTGGCTCATCAGAGGTGTGAGATGGATTTACATCGTGGCACATTTCTATTTTTTTTATCTTTTAATAAAAGACTTGTCCCAAAGTATCTCTTGTCTTTTTTACTATTTTTGACACTTTTTTTGTGAAATGGTAGGGGTACAATTCACCCATTACCAATTCACATAGGGAGGAGGCCGGGATCTGGGGGTCCCCTTGTTAAAGGGGGCTTCCAGATTCCAATAAGCCCCCCGCCCGCAGACCCCCACAACCACTGGGCAAGGGTTTTGGGGATGAGTCCCTTGTCCCCATCAATATGGGAACAAGGTGCTTTGGGGGGCTACTCCAAAGCACCTTTCCCGTGTTGAGGGCATGTGGCCTGGTATGGTTCAGGAGAGGGAGGGGCCGCTCTCTCTACCCCTCTTTTACTGCGGCCTGCCAGGTTGAGTGCTTGGATACGGGTCTGATATGGATTTTGGGGGGACCCCTACACCATTTTTTTAAAATATTGGCGCAGGGTTCCCTTTAAAATCCAAACCAGACCTGAAAGGTCTGGTATGGATTTTGGGGGGGACCCTTACACCATTTTAAAAAAAATTTGGTGTTATGTTCCCTTAATTTCCATACCAGACCTGAAGGGCCTGGTATGGTTTTTGGGGGGAGCCCTACGCAATGTTTTTAAAAAATTTTGATTTGGGGTTCCCCTTAATATTCATACCACACTCAAAGGGTCTGGTAATGGACTCAGTGGGGGAACCCATGCTGTTTTTTTCAATGAGTTTTATCTATATTGCTGAGAACCGACAATTCATTACAGCCGCGATCAGTTTTAAATGAGTTTTTTCCTTTAGAAATGTCATTTTGCTGTGGTACTGTAAACATGGGAAAACTGCGCCACTTTACAGGCATACTATAGACACCCCCCCCCGGCACGATATTTAAAGGAATATTTCATTTTTATTGTTTCATTTTAAGCATTATTAAAATCTCTGCTCCTGAAAAAACGTCAGTTTTTAAAACTTTTTTGCATTGATACATGTCCCCTGGGGCAGGACCCAGGTCCCCAAACACTTTTTATGACAATAACTGGCATATAAACTTTTAAAATGAGCACTTTTGATTTTTCATGTTTGTGTCCCATAGACTGTAACAGTGTTTGCGCGTTTGTCTGATTTTTATGCCTGTTCGCATGTTCTGAAGCGAACCATACTGGGGGGTGTTCGGGTCATCCTTAGAGGTGACATAGTTCCTACAGGACCGGACAGGGGACACCTCAGTCGGTGTGTCATTCCCAGCCCAGAAAGGCACACAGATGAGCACTGAGTGCAGATTTTCTTTGGCTCCTGATGGTAAACAACTGAGAGTCCAGGGACTATCTATGGGACACAAATGTCCCAACATTAGTCACTGGGGACTCTGGGAGACTCTTTTAGCTATCATAGACAGGTCTGGGAACCCAGTACTGGGAAGGAAGGATTTAGTCGGATCTCATACATTCTTTTTTTATTGAAGCAAGCAATGGCAAAACTATGACCAAATGTATCAGTGCTCCAACTATTTCACCATGATCTACATCATCCTTAGTATTTTCAGATCAGTTGTGATCCTGTGTGTTACATTATAGCAACATGATAATATAATAGGGTACTGAATTATGAGAATTAACATCAAAGATACCTGAGAAAGTTTTTGCAATCAGTACTCTGAATTACATCCTATAAATGACCTTACTTAAAGGGTAACTCCACTTTTGTGCAGAAAAAAAAAAATAGCAAATAAGGAAAAAAACAATATAGCATATACAATTGCAACACAAATCATATTGTGTTGTTAAAAATTACCTTTCCCTTTCAGTCTGCAGCCGCTGTCATTTTCTGAGAATGCGATGCAAAATGGCTACCTGGAGGTGTTCTGTACACAGAATGTGTACAGAACGTGCCCAAGAAACATAATTTCCTGCTTGTGTGATTGGCTTACTGATTTTCCCAGAAGTCTGTACTAAGAAACAAGTCCGATTTCAGGCATCCCCTGAAACAAAAATTTTATTTTTGGTGAGATACTCCCAATAGGAACACGTCTAAAGGGATGCAGGCCCAGCAGCTTTCCTCATTAGTGCACTGCAGGTGCCACAGCTGATTGATAATTAGGAAACCACTCCCATTAGACACACTTTTCTACACAGGCACAGAGGAACACACAGGGATTTCTTCAGAATAACAAAAGGTAGGAATCTGTAACAATGTTAGTTATAATCCTTGCAATGTACATAGATCACCCAGAGGGGAATGTTTTTTTCTCAACAAAAGTGGAGTCACGCTTTAAGGACAGGTTTAGTTTTGAATTTAATCTTCCAAGCCCCCTTCTTTAGCTCCTAACCTATTTTAATTTTGTGAAGTAATTTCCTGAACACATGTACCATTGTAGTAGGGTGCCATTCAGGTCTGATAAATTACTGCACAGGCAAGGGCATTGTCACAAACATTTCTGAACGGAGGATATAAACACCACAGGGGGTCACTGCTGTCAGGCGTAGGTAATTAGACATTTGGGAAGGGGGAGGGATAACTTAGAATAGATGGGTGGACTAGGAAAGCAGAAACTGTTATGATTCAATTCTAAACTCAACATGACAATTAGGAATATAAAAATCGAATTCAGTTAACAAAGTAAATATTCACAGTGTGAATTTCCTTAACGTAGTAAATACGTTTTTCTTCTATATTTTTTTTCCTTTTACTTCCCAAGCACATGATTAGGTATTCAAAGTGACTTTCCCATATTCCAAGTTAATAAAGCAATACATTGTTTCAGTCCCTGCACAAATACATGCCCAAACACCCTTTCCTAAACACCCTTTACAAAAAAATTGTAAAAAATAAGATTTCCACAGTCTTTTAGCCAGTCTGGCAACATTATGGGCCCTTCCTCTTCTTCCACAGGGAAAGCAGGTGGTGGGCCTGGATTGTTACAATTACACCATTACAATGCATGACAGATATGGTGCCGCTCAAAGCCTCCTGCATCCCACTGGCTCTCTCTCTGCTCCAGATGCAGGTACCTCCACTACTATTAAGCCCAATCCAGGTGAAAGGCATCAGAGGGGTGTGGCCAGTGGGGCAGGGACTGTAGTTGAAGCCTTGACTTTTATTTTAAATTATGGTTGCTACAAACAGAGTACAGGACAGGACTTGATAATACAGTGGACGAACATTTGAATAATGCTCAGTCCCTTAGGAGGATGTGTCAACAACAGGCTGTGCTAACAGGCAATAGGTTGAATAGCACTTAATGTAGTTTAGCCTGCAGAAGATCGGTACATGACAGTGGGAAAAGCAGGGGATAGTGCTGGAGCATTGAACGGCAATTATACCTTGGACAAAATTTGTGCTTTATGCAAGAGTGGGGGCAGCTTATGAAAGAAAAAACACAGCTCTTACCCCCCCCCCCCCCGGTGGGGCCGCTGGTAATAACCAGGTTCTTCCTAAGTAACACAGAGGCTGCCAGACACAAGCACAGTACATGCACACTGACAATATAGTCTCAGAATGGATATAGCTTTTTCTTATTTATTGCTGAGGAACTTGAACAGGAAAGGGGATTAGCATCACAGAATACACCAAAACGTTAATAGCAATCAATGGAAGGACAAATCCTTATGGGAGCAGCACACACTACAGTCCCACAACATGTCCTATTCACAGTGTCCCAGGAGCCACACAGCATCCACAGGAAGATCCTCAGTGAGGTAGAAAAACAAGATCCTTCTCCAGACCAAGACTTCAGGACAATGACCTCGAGCAAAAGTCCATTAGCAATCTTCTCCAGGCCCTCAGCCCAGCTCCCGCTGAGGCCTAGACTGCAAACTCTTGTCTCAATAGCTCTCTCCTAGGGGCAGCAGCCCCAGGAGAACCGGAACCCTACCCTGGCGAGGTAAGAACACTCTAGAAAGGCCTCCCAAACATTTATCACCTCCTCACTCACCTTCTGGATGCCTCTTTCCAGGGATTGGCTGGGGCATGATAAATATACAGGTCATTTACCTCCCCACCCCCACCCCCACCCCCTAACCCTACGTTCTGGAAGTTTTTTCCAGAAGCAAGTGGGAGAAATCAAACACCCAGATCAGGAAACCCTGACTAGACAAAAACAATCAATTGCTGCACCACCGATTACAGTAAAGCCAAAAACTAGCAGCCTAACTAGAGGAGGGTGCTACATCGAATACTGAAGTTCTACTTTATTTTGATCTTTCTGATATACATACTTCTTCTGGGTCAAGGACCCAGACAGTACTGAGTCCAAAGGGTCAATATATTAGCCATATAAATAGCCGAAGGTGCTTTGCAATGGCAGCCTCTGCATTTACCTTTAGAAAGGGTAACTTTAACAAATTGTACCAGGCAAACATTCAGGGGACATTTAGGTGACCACAAAAAGAATTGTATTATTGGTGATGCACAAATTAACACATTTAGGTTTATAGCCAATTATTTACATCCATAAATCATTGAACACATTACAGTGCGGCACAATGTGGCTAATAATGTATTTTGTATGACTTATAGACAGACAGTTTGAAAGAAAGCTGAACAATTATCTTGTTATTAAAGGATTGTTCTCTGAGTTATTTACCCTTAGCATAGGGATCTATACACAGCATCTCTGAAACAGTACTTCGTGAAAGTAATGTGCTATATTCTTTGATTAATCACCCTATTACTTCTGTATGTGTGTTTGCAATTACTGATAGCAAATGTCTTTGGAGAGAAACAAGGTGTTTTGTTTATAGGAATATTTCACTCGCTAATCTGCACTGACTCAACCACTTTTCTCTTCGAAAGGCACTGACATTAGAGTTTCATTCATTAATGAAACTTAAATCCATACTAACAAAACATCCTTCATCTTCTGGCTGTTATAATTATGATGCAGGCATTGTTTGTATTACACAGACAGTCTTGTAATCTTTGATACTGTCAAAACTGGAAGTGTGCTTGTTAGTTCTAGATTTAGGAAAAGTAAATATTTTTTTCTATTATGGATTTTTAAATTTTTTTTTACAAAAAAAAAAATAAAAGATGTTTAGATTTAAAGAGGATTATTGCTAGTGTAACCATATACCCCAATAAAATATAACATATATTTGAAATACCATGTCACACAGAACAGATGTATTGTCTGCTTTATGTAATCTCTATATCTCTATATATGGTTAGTCTTTAGACACTTGTGCGTACAGTGACAATGGCTTTAATTTATTTTCATGTCTTTTATTTCAAGGATATCTATGTTTAATAAATACATACATACATTAATACATATAAAACAATAATGTAATGCAGAAATGAAATAACTGTCTTATATAGAGAGAAAAAAAAATTGAAGGAAATATAAACTCAGATTTGAATAGAAAAGCACTTTTACCATAATGCGATGCCAAAATGTTGTTCTCTAGACTTGGATGGTTGAGTGCAGCTTCACCAACTCTAAAATCCTGTTACTCATGGATGACCCTTGGTAATACGCAACCTCTCTGACCAATACTTAAGCATAAGAGGCAACAAGAAGTGATAAAGAGCTTCACTCTTTGAGTTATGTTAGGCATTTACAAAACAACGTTCTTTGAGTTTTATGACTCTTTGTATGTCCTATAGAAGAAACCTGAACCTATGAGCAGACCACTGCAGTTCCATGGTATTAAATGCAAGTGGCAGGTTACTGACTTAAAGATTAGTTCTATGTTTATCCTGTCACAGCAGGTGTTGTGTACTTACATCAGCTTGTGACATCATTTACTGTACTGCACCAGTAGCTCAGTAGATATTTGTTGCACCTCATTACAGGCTTATCTGAATTTGGAGATGTAAACTCTAGCTAGCAAAGGCAAAAATGACACTACAACTCTTGTTTGTGTAGCCAAGGGTTTTCTACTATAGTTATTAAAGTTGTTTCAAATGAGTTTGGCTCCCTCTAGTGCCTGCTGGGCTCTGTTAGGATTTTTTTTCCTTATTCCTAAAAAGGAATGCAGCAAAGTATTGTGGGATATGTAGTTTGGAGGAGAAAGTGTTAGCTGGCCCTGAACTACAATACAGACAATGCAATGCGCGCAGAACTGCCTGCTGGGAGCAGTGATAAAAGGACCAGCGCGGCCTGCTTTCAGCCTCTCTGGACGCCATTCAACACCTGCCAGCAGGAGGTATGTGTGTGACCAGGAGTGAGTGACTGCAGCCTATACAGCGGAGAGACGGATTGCCTGCCTCTGAGGGATCTCGGAGTACAGACTTGCCATCCTAGCAAGCGGACCGGCCTGTGCTTCAGAGCAACTGGAAGCCCCTGCACATCAGCCCACCGGTAGTTGCAGCGCGATGCAGCGGCGCCAGACGGAGACACCAGGATATCTTTTGTTCTACAGTCATTTATTTTCCTTTGTCTTTGTGGATTACAAATACTGCAGTTTAAACATCAGGCTAGCTGAAGATATCCGGAGTTAAAAGAACTTTCACCATCTTCCTCTTTTACTAAGCATTGCTGCTCTACTTATAAGTTGAACTCTGAATTACAACCTAGGGGGAGCCATTGAGTAAATGCTAGACTTTACACTGTGTTCTTGAATGTTAAGAATATTATACTGCAATTTGGTCTGTGTGTTGAGGAATCAGTGGGAAGGTACTTAATATTTGTTTTAAAGATATTGAGTACTTATCCCTCTGTACACCTGTTCACATATACTCATGAAAAGTGAATATAAGGTTATAAGTTCTGTATATCTGCATTAAGTGATACCAATTGTCTATTACAGCTTGTGTTTATTCATGCTTTTCATTGTGTTCCATTATTTAATTTAGTAAACTTTTCTGAGTGGTTCAGTGACATATTGGGAGTTTCTCGTTGCTAACATTATATTGCAGAATGGAACCCAAGGTGTCAGGGGTAAGAGAGGATCTGCAGAGTCGGGGTAGCCAGTTGTTTATAGAGTCAATCAGCAGCCCTCATGGGGGTACCGCTACATTTGGAGGTTCCACTGAGATATCCCATCTGGGGTACCCGAGCAGATCAGTTGATGCGTCCAGGGTGGAAGAAGTCATGGACCCAGCCACTGCCACCGAGTGGAGCCAGGAGTATGGGAGTCGGTTGGAACAAACTACAGTTCTAAGACTACCAGGAGTCCGGTGGTTTGATGGAGAAGTACGGCAGTTAATGAAAAAGGCTGTCCCAGAACAGGGGTCCTATCTTCTGGACCTGAAAGATGACTTGGAGGAAGATTGTACCTATGTCCTTCTAGAATGGAAAGAGAGTGTTCCAGAAGAAGGTTGTGAGCCTAGCCGAAGGCCTGGATGGCCATGTGATCCCAGTACAGTTGCTGGAGGAGACTGGTGAGAAGTCCCCTGGGTCACCACCAGGGAGCCCTGTTGCAGGCAGTCCAACTGCCGGCAATCTAAATGCAACTGGTTCAACAGCAGGAAGCCCGATAGCAGGGATGCCTTCTGCCTCATTTTATCTAGACATGAGTCGCCTAGTTGACAGCCTGATACAGAGTCACAACAAGTCCGCCAACCAGGGATATTGGAGGTTACCAACCTTTTCAGGCCGTGTCCCCAGACCATACGGAGAAGAAGAATTTGATAGCTGGATGGATCAAGCTATGCAAGCCATAGAGGAGTGGAATGTGTCGTGAACAGTGGAAAGACAGCGCATCAGCGAGAGTCTCCACAGCTCAGCAGCGGATGTCATCAGAAGCTTAAAGAGGGGAAAACCGGACTGTGAGGCCATGGACTATATTGAGGCTCTCTACGCAATTTATGGAAGGGTAGACCTGATCTATTGTACAAGTTTGAGCATACCCACCAGTGGAGGGGAGAGAAGTTGTCTGAATATATTGCCTGGTGGATCAAATCCTGCACCAGATCATCTTAAAAAAAGGTATCGACCCACGGGAGTCAGATTGAGCCCGATTGGATCGGATCCTACAAGGAGCCAGGCCAAACCATCCTATTGTGCTCCGATTGCTCTTGAAGGGTACCCGAGAGGCCCCTTCTTACCCCGAGCTGATGGGGTTGGTGAGAGAAGAGGAGGCTCTCTTGGATGAAAAGAATCAGGAGGCTCGACTCGCAGTAAAAACACGCCAGAAGAATGAGAAGATAGTCGCACAATCAGTTTAGGTGGATGCCAGCATGGAGGAGAGCGATGAAGTGTCTGAGTGGGGGCAGTGCACTAAGACTTCTGTAGTTCAATCCACCCCAAAAGTTACTCCCGTCAAGTCATCAGAAAGTGGAGCTCAAGTTCAAGAACAGGTACAACAAGCTCTGTTGAATGTGATGGAAGCCCAGGCCAAAGCTCAGGCTGAGCAGACGGGCATTCGGAAGTGCTACAAGTGTGGTGATCTAAGACACTTCAAAGCCCAGTGTCCACAAAGGGAAGTGAATACTGAACTGTTGGAGGAGTTGGTGAAGCTATTACAGAAATTGCTGAAAGACCAGCCTGCGGGAAACTCCAGGGGGTCTCAGTGAGGGAACCAACTAAGATCCCAGATGAGAGACAGAGTTTCAGGAAACAAAAGAAGAGAAGGGCCAGAACGAGGCTGCAGATGGAAAGAGTGGCCCGATCACTCTGGTCATCCCCACAGTCAAGTAACCCGGCACCAGGGTCAGGGAGCCAGGCGCAGAGGGTCAATGCTTTACCATCACCTAGGGCCATAGTCAGGTCCTATCAGAGCACCTCTAAGAAAGTTTGTCACTCTGACCCAATCCAAAGCAGTCTGCTGACACCACCTAGGGCCACAGTCAGGTCCTATCAGAACCCCCTAAGAAAGTTTGTCAGTCTGGGCCAATCAAAAGCGCTCTGGCGACACCACCTAGGGTCACTGTTAGGGCCCCGACAGAGTGCCTCAAAGAAAAGGAATGGTGATCTTAACCGCACTCAGGATACTACTGCCAGTTTCCCGGAAAAGTTAGTGGGGCCATCCCCGATTGTGCCTGTACAAATAGAAGGCATCTATACAAAAGCTTTACTAGACACAGGGGCCCAGGTCATGTTATTATACCAGGATTTCTATGACAAACACCTGAGCCACATTCTCTTATGCAAGCTGGAAGAACTCGAGATCTGGGGAATTGGAACTGCTAGATGCCCATATGATGGCTATATCCCTATCCAGATATCCTTTGGGCCAGCAGTTGTCGGAAAAGAAGAGGCCTTCCACATCTTGGCTGTTGTGTGTCCCAGGCCACCTGGGGCCGGGCAAAACTCCATATTGGTGGGAACTAATACCGACTTAGTGAGAAGACTGTTATCATCAGTATGGAACGAAGATGGATCCACCAAAAACAAGATTCACCCGCAGTTACTGAAAGCTTGTCGGTGGGTGGCAAGAGAGAAGGCCCCTAAAGGAGGAGTGGGGCGGTTGTGGAAGTTGGAGACCAAAGAAAGGGTACTACAACCGGGGGAAGTTGCTAATGTGAAAGCCACCATCAAGTTGACTTGGGACCAGCCGGGCCCCTTTTTGGTGCTGGAGACAGATGAGCAAGCCAGGACGGCTGGACTAGAAATGGTCCCTGAGCTGGTTTCTACCTGGGACTTGTCCAGAACAGGAAGGAAAGTGCCCATCCGTTTGAAGAATGTGACCGACCAGCCTATTACGTTGGGAGCCCGTATGCTGGTGGGGCAGGTGAGTGCTGCCACCCCTGTACTCCCCAAAAAAAGCCAAGGATTTGAAGAATGGCCAACAGTTACAGATGGAGTTTCAGCAATGTGCGGAGATCTTGTCCCCTGCCTAGCAGAAAAGGATGAAGTCTCAACTAATGACATGGGAGAAGCTGTTTTCCAAAGACAATTTTGATGTGGGATGTGCAAGAAGTGCCCAACATAGAATTCAGCTTCAGGAAGACAAACCTTCCGAGAACGGGCCAGGAGAATACCTCTCAGTGACCTGGAAGACTTAAGAGAGCAGCTGGCAGAGTTATAAGGGCGGGAGTCATTCAGGAATCTCTGAAACCCTATGCATCCCCCATCATGGTAGTAAGGAAGAAAAATGGGTCGTTACGCATGTGTATCGACTACCGAGCCCTGAATCAGCGCACCATCCCGGACCAGTACACCACACCCCGTATCGAAGATGCTTTGCAGTGCCCAACTGGAGCTAAGTGGCTTAGTGTGCTTGATTTAACCCTTTCATGACTAAGCCTATTTTTGAAATTTGGTGTTTACAAGTTAAAATCCGTATTTTTTGCTAGAAAATTACTTAGAGTTCCCAAACATTATATATATTTTTTTAGCAGAGAATCTAGAGAATAAAATGGTGATTGTTGCAATATTTTTTATCACACGGTATTTGTGCAGCGGTGTTTTAAACGCAAATTTTTGGAAAAGGGACACTTTCATGAATTTTAAAAAATCCAAACAGTAAAGTTACCCCAATTTTTTTGTATAATGTGAAAGATGATGTTACGCCAAGTAAATAGATACCAAACATGTCACCCTTTATAATTGCACGCACTCGTGGAATGGCGACAAACTACGGTACCTATGAATTTCCATAGGCGACGCTTTAAATTTTTTTACGGTTACCAGGTTTGAGTGGTAGAGGAGGTCTAGGGCTAGAATTATTTCTCTCGCTCCGACGATCGCGGCGATACCTCACATGTGTGATTTGAACACCGTTTACATATGCGGGCGCGACTTCCGTATGCGTTTTCTTCGCTGCGCGAGCTCGTGGGGACAGGGGCACTTTAAAATTTTTTTTTTTTTTTTTTTTGTTAATTTTTAAATTTTTTTTTTACTTTATAAAAAAATGTAAAAAAACTTTTTTTTTTTTTTTACTTTTATTGCGGTGGGCGGGAAGGGGTTAAAAAGCAGGTATTATCAGATTCCCATGCACCCAGAAGATCAGGAGAAGATGGCATTCATATGCCCCTTAGGATTCTACGAGTTCAGTCAGATGCCTCAGGGCTTGTCGGGGGCTCCTGCAACCTTTTAGCGTTTGATGGAAAGGACAGTAGGAGACATGAATCTCGTAGAATTACTGGTGTATTTGGATGACATCATTGTGTTTGGGAAGACACTGGAAGAGCACATTTGACTAGAGAAGGAAGAGGGGGGGTACTGTCATGGTTATGCAATAGAGGTTGTTTGTCAGCTTACCTGTTTCCATGTGTTCATCTCCTAAGACCAGCTGTCTCTCACATGACTGCTTTTATTAACTCTCCTCTAGCATGGCTCCATTCCAGCTCCTATCAGAGAACTCTATATTAACCTCTGCACTGCAGGTCAGCCCTGCTGATCAACCTTTGTGTGTTTGGCTTCCTGATCCTGCCTGCCGTGTGCTCTACATTTATTTCTGTTACCGACCTTGGCGTGTTCTATACTATTCCTGTCTGCTCGTGACCCAGACCTTTTGGCGTGTCCCCGACTATCCCTGTTTGCCTGTGACCCTGAACCTTGGCGTGTACTCTGTTGTCCTTGTCTGCTTGTGGCCCTGACCTTGGTTTATTCCTTACTATCCTTATCCTTCTGTTGCCTACTGTGGGTGTGAGCTGGGGGACCCTTGGGGTCGCGACCTGGAGCCAGTTGCAGCCCAGTCCATCCTCACCATCAGAGGCTCTGCTGAAAACCTGCTGGCTCTTAGACTCCGCGCCCCAGGGAATCCTACGCACTAACCCCGGTGGGATCCGTGTTGGTGTTCCAGCGACCCTGCCTTCCGCAGCAGTCAGCCGTAGGGTCCACTGCCTTGCGGTGCACTGCTGATCCCAACGGTGTGCATCTGTCACCTAGCCTCTAGGTGACCTGACAGTTGGATCAGCCATGGACCCGGCTGACGTGTCGCTTCCTGCAGCCGATCCATTGCAGGGCATAGTTCGCAGACTCGAGGCCCAGGAATCTAATCAGATCTGGCTTCCCGCTTCGAGCAGCTCCAGGCCTCCTTGGGAAACCCGAACCTGCAGCCTCAAGTACAATCAGCAGCTGCACCTATCGCACCAGTCGCAGCCACACATTCATATTCACTGCCAGCTCCGTCCCATTTTTCTGGGGACTCCAGGCCTGCAGGGGCTTCCTCAGCCAATGCACCATTCATTTTGAGCTCCAGCCTCAAAACTTTCTGTCTGATCGGGCTAAGGTAGCCTATATCATTTCCCTCCTCTCTGGTGAAGCTTTAGCTTGGGCTGCCCCCCTGTGGGAGAAGAATGACCCGGTGGTTTCCAGCCTGCCCGACTTCTTGAAGCTGTTTCTTAATATCTTCGAGGAGCCAGCTCGGGTTTCTTCAGCGGCTAGTGCCCTTTTACGCCTTTGCCAAGAATCTTGTTCAGTGGGACAATATGCGCTTCAGTTCTGTATTTTCACAGCTGAATTGAGCTGGAACAATGAGGCCCTGGTCGCAACCTTTTTACATGGCCTCTCTGACCGAGTGAAGGACGAATTAGCAGGAAGAGCCATCCCCGCCGGTCTGGACGATGTAATCTCCTTGTGCAATCAGATTGACATTCGTTTCCAGGAGAGGTCCCTAGAAAAAAGACACCAGCACCCTCTAGGTCCTAGTCAGCCAGAACTCTTCCCCCGTTGCTCTGTGGAGCATCCTCTGCCTGCTGAGGAACCTATGCAGCTGGGCCGGACTAGACTAACCCCCGAAGAACGTGCTAGACGCAGAACTCTAGGCTTGTGTCTTTATTGTGGGGGCAAGGGTCATTTTCGTGACTCCTGCTCGCTTTGTCTGGGAAATGCTCAGGGTCTAATACATTTGGAAGATGGAGTATTGGACCCAGAAACATCACCTTCTCGTCTTCTTCTTCCGGTGTTCCTCCATGTAGGCTCTTCTCCCCAATCGGTCCTAGCATATCTAGACTCCGGGGCTGCCAGCAATTTTATGGACTGGAGAACTGCTTCTTCTATGAAGCTTACCCTTTCTCCCCTCGCTACACCACTGGTAGTTTCAGCAATTGATGGCACTGTGCTCCCAGGGGGTCCGATACGTTTCCAGACGCTACCTATTAGGATGTCGGTAGGAATACTCCACCAGGAGTGGATTTCCTTCCTCATTCTACCCAAGGCCTCTACCTCCATTGTATTGGGCCTTCCTTGGCTACAGCTCCACTCTCCACATGTGGACTGGGTCTCTGGGCAGATTCTGGCTTGGGGTCCTTCGTGTTTCTCGTCCTGTCTTTTCAAGGTGGTCCCTAAGGAGAGACTTTCCATTGCTACCACATCCGTATCTTCTGATCTTCCCGCGGCATACAGCGATTACCGGGATGTGTTCTGTAAGAAGTCTGCTGAGGTGCTTCCTCCCCACAGATCTTTCGACTGTGCCATTGACCTTGTCCCTGGAGCAACTCTGCCCAGGGGTCGTACCTACCCTCTGTCCACTCCAGAGACCCAGGCCATGTCTGAGTATGTCGCCGAGAATCTGGAGAGAGGTTTCTTTCAGAAATCCTCGTCGCCTGCAGGAGCAGGGTTCTTTTTCATTGCTAAAAAGGATGGTACCCTCAGACCCTGCATCGACTATCGAGGGTTAAATGCAGTGACCATCAAAAACCGATACCCCTTACCTCTAATATCTGAGCTATTCAACAGGTTGAAGGGGGCTTCCATTTTCACCAAGTTGGATCTCAGAGGTGCATACAATCTCATTAGAATACGGGAAGGTGACGAATGGAAGACTGCGTTTAACACTAGGGACGGGCATTACGAATACCTGGTTATGCCTTTTGGTTTGTGTAATGCTCCAGCTGTGTTCCAGCACTTTGTCAATGAAATCTTCAGGGATCTACTGTACCAGTTTGTTGTCATCTATCTGGATGACATTCTCACCTTTTCTGAAAATCTGCTTGCTCACAGAAACCATGTCCGCACCGTTCTTCACCACCTTAGAGAGAATAATCTCTATGCCAAACTGGAGAAATGTTCCTTTGAATGTCCTGAGGTCCTGTTTCTGGGATGTTTTGTTTCTAGTTTGGGTCTTTGCATGGATCCCGGAAAGGTCTCGGCCATTACCAACTGGCCCCTTCCTGCTAGCCTCAAGGCCACACAGCGCTTTCTTGGCTTTACAAATTATTATAGGCAATTCATAAGGAATTACTCTTCCATTGCTGCGCCTATTATCGCTTTAACCAAGAAGGGTGCAAATGCCAAAGACTGGCCTCCCGAGGCTGTCTCTGCGTTTCACGATCTGAAACAGGCCTTTGTTTCTGGACCTCTCTTGAGGAAACCAAATCCTGGGGATTAATTTTTTATTGAAGTAGACGCTTCTTAGATGGGGGTGGGAGCTATGCTTCTTCAGTTCTTTGAGAAGAGACGTCAACCATATGCGTTCTTCTCCAAAAAATTTTCTCAGGCAGAGAGAAATTATGCCATTGGTGATCGGGAACTTCTCGCAATTAAATTGGCGTTGGAAGAGTGGCATCATCTCTTGGAGGGTTCCCCTCACTCCATTACGATCTTTACTGATCACAAGAATCTACAATACCTACAGAATGCTAAACGTCTGAACCCCAGACAGGCCAGGTGGAGTCTCTTCTTTTCCTGTTTTAAATTCACGATTACGTACAAACCTGGTTCCTGCAACGGTCGGGCTGATGCGCTCTCTAGGTCATTTGACACTTTGGACGAGGAGTCCACCCCTGATCCTGAGCCGATCATTCCGACCTCATGCATTGTTGCCCATTCCACCACCCTGGAATCAAAAATTCCTCCTGGCAAGACCTTTGTTCCCACAGAGCTAAGAGCTAAGATCCTTCGTTGGGGACATGATTCCAAGGTGGCAGGTCATGCTGAGTTCCTCCGATCCTTCCTGCTCATCAGTCGTCTCTACTGGTGGCCTAGCCTCCGCTCGGATGTTAAAGAGTACGTTAAGGCTTGTCATGTTTGTGCTCAGTCTAAATCTTCCACACTAGCCCCTGCTGGTCTTCTCATGCCCTTGCCCATTCCTAAGGAGCCCTGGTCTCACATCGCCATGGATTTTATCACCGATCTTCCACTGTCGGAGAATAATACAGCCATTTGGGTGGTAATCGATCAGTTCTCCAAGATGGCTCATTTTGTTCCTCTTCCTGTTCTCCCTTCTGCCTCTGCCTTGGTTCCCATTTTCGTACGAGAGATTTTCTGCCTTCATGGTGTTCCTTCCCATGTCGTTTCGGACAAGGGTGTTCAGTTTACGTCCCGTTTTTGGAGAGCCTTTTGCAAATCCCTCAACATTACTTTGGATTTTACCTCTTCTTACCATCCCCAATCCAATGGCCAGACTGAGAGGGTTAATCAGGAGTTGGAGGTCTTTCTCCATACCTTGGTCTCAGCTCATCACGATGATTGGGCATCTCTACTTCCGTGGGCAGAGTTTTCCCACAACAATCATGTCAACGTCAGTTCACAGAAAACACCCTTTATCACTGTTTATGGAAGACATCCTCAACTCCCTCTTCCTATGACCTGTTCTTCCGACATTCCAGCCTTGGCTACTGTTCAGGAATCATTCAGTTCCATGTGGGCTGATGTTCATGATTCCCTCCAGAAAGCTGTCAACAAATTCAAGAGTTTTGCTGATCGTCACAGGCGTAAGCCGCCTTCTCTTCAGCCAGGAGACAAAGTCTGGCTCTCCACCAGGAACATCAAACTCTGGGTTCCTTCTCTCAAATTTGCCCCAAGATTCATTGGTCCGTACACCATAACTTCTAAACTGAATCCGGTTTGTTTCAAGCTCCAGATTCCCAAAAGCCTCAAAATCTCTAACTCCTTCCATGTTGCCCTCCTGAAGCCTTTAGTCCTCAATAAGTTCTCTCGTCCTCTCTCTACCGCAGTGCCGGTCTCTGGGGATAATCAGGAGTATGAGGTTAGCCAAATTTTGGATTCCCAACTCTGTAGAGGCATTCTCCAGTACCTTGTGCATTGGAAGGGGTTTGGTCCTGAGGAGAGTTCGTGGATCAAGGCTTCTGAGGTCTTTGCACCTCGTCTGTTGAGGAAGTTTCATTTGAAGTTCCCCTCTAAACCTGGTCCCCTGGTTATGCAATAGAGGTTGTTTGTCAGCTTACCTGTTTCCATGTGTTCATCTCCTAAGACCAGCTGTCTCTCATCTGACTGCTTTTATTAACTCTACTCTAGCATGGCTCCACCCCAGCTCCTATCAGAGAACTCTATATTAACCTCTGCACTGCAGGTCAGCCCTGCTGATCAACCTTTGTGTGTTTGGCTTCCTGTTCCTGCCTGCCGTGTGCTCTACATTTATTTCTGTTACCGACCTTGGCGTATTCTGTACTATTCCTGTCTGCTCATGACCCTGACCTTTTGGCGTGTCCCTGACTATCCCTGTTTGCCTGTGACCCTGAACCTTGGCGTGTACTCTGTTGTCCTTGTCTGCTTGTGGCCCTGACCTTGGTTTATTCCTTACTATCCTTATCCTTCTGTTGCCTACTGTGGGTGTGAGCTCTGGGACCCTGGGGGTCGCGACCTGGAGCCAGTTGCAGCCCAGTCCATCCTCACCATCAGAGGCTCTGGTGAAAACCTGCTGGCTCTTATGCCCCGTACACACGGTCGGATTTTCCGATGGAAAATGTCCGATCGGAGCGTGTTGTCGGAAATTCCGACCGTGTGTGGGCTCCATCGGACATTTTCCATCGGATTTTCCGACACACAAAGTTGGAGAGCAGGAGATAAAATTTTCCGACAACAAAATCCGTTGTCGGAAATTCCGATCGTGTGTACACAAATCCGACGGACAAAGTGCCACGCATGCTCAGAATAAATAAAGAGATGAAAGCTATTGGCCACTGCCCCGTTTATAGTCCCGACGTACATGTTTTACGTCACCGCGTTTAAAACGATCGGATTTTCCGACAACTTTGTGTGACCGTGTGTATGCAAGACAAGTTTGAGCCAACATCCGTCGGAAAAAATCCTAGGATTTTGTTGTCGGAATGCCTGAACAAAGTCCGACCGTGTGTACGGGGCATTAGACTCCGCGCCCCAGGTAATCCTACGCTCTAACTCCGGTGGGATCCGTGTTGGTGTTCCAGTGACCCTGCCTTCCTTTTACCCGAACTCCCATCTGCAGCAGTCAGCCGTAGGGCCCACTGCCTTGTGGTGCACTCCTGATCCCAACGGTGTGCATCTGTCACCTAGCCTCAAGGTGACCTGACAGACTGAAGTTGTCACTGGAAAAATGCCAGTTCTACAGAACCTTTGTCACCTATTTGGGCCATGTTGTTTCTGCAGGAGGAGTCACAAACAGATCCACAAAAGCTGGAGGCTGTCACCACCTGGCCAGACCAAGAACTGTAACCGAGTTGAGATCTTTCCTGGGATTCTGCTCCTATTACCGACGATTTGTGGCCAACTTCGCTAAGATTGCTCAACCCCTCAATGAGCTGTTGCAAGTGGTCACGGGAGAAGGAGAAGATGGAGTCAGACCCAAGAAGAGTGACACACAAAAAAAAGGAGAGTCCATCCAAAGCCAGTGGACCTCTCTAGGTGAAAAAGCATTTTGGCAGTTGAAGAAGAGTCTCACAGAGGCCCCAGTCTTGGCCTACGCTGACCCTGGCCTGCCTTATGAGTTGCATGTGGACGCTAGTAGAGAAGGAATCAGGAAAAAAATGGAGGATTGAGACCGGTGGCCTATATGAGTAGGAGCCTTACCCCATAGGAGAAGAATTACCCTGTCCACAAATTGGAATTTTTGGCACCCAAGTGGACCCTGGTGGATAAGTTGATAGACTATTTGTATGGAGCTGAGTTCATTGTCAAGACTGACAATAATCTCTTAACTTACATCTTAACCTCAGCAAAACTTGATACCACAGGACACAGGTGGTTAGAAGATTTGGCAGGGTTGCGGTTTAGTCTGAAGTATCGGCCCGGAGTTGGGAAGATGCGGATGCTTTGTCTTGTATGCCTCATAGGAAGGAAGAAGACTCAGAGGGATGGACTTATGTAACCGAAGAAGGATTGCGAGCCCTGTGTTAGGGCCTGGACCAGAAGATGAAAATAGGGGTGGCTGCTGAATACATTGGGGTTCATCCCTCTGGCATACCAAGATTCTACTGTGGATTGAAACAGGTGAGAGGAGAAGGCCTACCCCAACTGACAAAGAGAGATTTGAAGAAAGATCAAGAGCAGGACCCATTGGGTCATTTGGTTCTGCAGGCTTTGAACAAGCAGGATCCCGGACTGCTGCTGAAAAGCCCCATAAAGGGAACAAATACTCTGCACAGAGAATGGGACCGGTTGCAAATCAGAGATGGACTGTTATACAGGCGTTGTCCGTCTGGAGACAAGGAGGGGAGGTGGCAGCTGGTCTTCCATCAGGGTTTTACACTCCTATTGCTGTCTCTCTACACGCTAGCTGGAAACTCAAGGCAGCAACTGCTCTGAGTCCTCTTTTAATTTCTGGATAGGCTGCCTTACTGGCTAATTCGGCAGTTTCAATTGCCACCGTCGATCGTGCTGGCATACTACCTCTTGTTCCAACCCCCGATGTTTGCTACCAATTATTATTTTCTATAGGCCTTCTTAAATTACCGATTTGTATCAATATCTTATTAGTGAGGACTATCTGCTTGAGGAATTTCATACTCTATCCTCACAATTTATCACAAATCTACATACTATATTTGTAGCTCCTGAAGAAGCGCTGCTAGGCACGCAACATGTCGAGCAAATAGTTTTCTTGTGACCTCGTTTGGACTCAATCACTCTACGCACTCTACTTATGTTGAATAGTGCTACTGGTTATATTCTACTATAATCACCAATTGTTTCCTTTTCAACTACGATTGAAGTGTTATTTGAGTCCCTAGGGTCAAGCATTTTTATGTAATTTGTTATGACGTGTATTTCTTTTTATGTGTTGTACAAAAGTTTTTTAACTTTATCCTATTAAATACATTGTCATACTTTTATTCTAAACATATGTGCCTACAAAGTCCATTCTTGTAAATTCCAAATTCCTCTTCAATGCTATTGGGACGTTGGCACATTTCTATTGGTGTATCCACAGTATCACCCTGTGAGGATATATGGTAAATTTCCAAAAATTGTTGTAGAGAAGGGACCGTTGACGATGTGGCACAGGAATCACTTATTACCACTATCGGATGCAGTGGGAGGGCCTCAAGCACCTCCTCAGCCTTCCCAAAGCCAACTCCACCTCAAACACAAGAGGAAATGCTGACTGCAGCTGATATGACGGACGAAGAAGATGAGGAGTTTGGAGAAGATTATGTGTTTTCTCAAGTTTCTAGCCCAGTATCCTCAAGTCCAGTGTCCTCACCAGGAAGAAGGAGGATTGAAGAAGAGGAGGAGGAGGATGAGATAGTGAATGTGCCTTTCTGGTTGTGGTCTGCCGAAGAGAGCTCAATAGCCAGCCCTTTGAAGTAGATAGAAAAGAGGATGGAAGCTTATAAAGCATTGCCACCAGGGCAAAAAGAAACAGCTCAGATGATACCCCAATGGCCAAAAGAAACAGCTAAGATGGTACCCCAACGGCCAAAAGAAACAGCTAAGATGGTACCTCAACGGCCAATGGGGACGAATAAGAAGATTCGTAGGTCCCTTGGACCAGAATTCAAGACATTGCCATCTTTTGAAGGGGTGGACAGACCCAAGGCCGAAGGAGTTGTCCCTGAACAAGAGACCGATAGTCTTCTCTAGTGAATTGTTACCAATCCCTGAAGTTGGTGAACCTTCATTAACTCTTGAGACTGCCAGTGAAGACCCTGATGTTGGTGAACCTTCATCAGCCTCTGAAACTGCAAGTGAAAACCTTTCCCCAGAATTGGATGCTCAGATTAGTGCTAATGAAACAACCCAAGATTTAACACAGACTGCTGGAACGTGTTCACCAATGCGGTTAAGGCGGGATGTGCACCCTCCCAAGAGACTCACTTATGACACATTGGGAGAGAGCTCTAAAGAACTGATTCATACCATTTTAGCTCCTGATGCTACACCCCCACTGTTAATTGGGTAGGGGGCGACTCTGCCTTAACCTCTGACACCAATAGGTGGGACACAGCAATTGCCCTGGCGTGTTCAAAGACTGATTTTGATCTAACTGATAGTGTGTATAGATGGTTCCAAAGAAACCCAGAAGTGTGTCAGTATTTGCTATATTTGGATTGTGGTTAGAAAAAAAATCATAAATAGTTCATTTTCTCCTTTTCAGCAAGCTGGAGTGGGTAATCTTTATGTCTTTGGGGACCAAAGTGCTCAAGTGGGGAGAGTGTGTAGCCAAGGGTTTGCTACTATAGTTATTACAGTTGTCTCAAATGAGTTTGGCTCCCTCTAGTGCCTGCTGGGCTCTGTTAGGATTTTTTCCTTATTCCTGAGAAGGAATGCAGCAAAGTATTGTGGGAGATGTAGTTTGGAGGAGGAGGTGACTCTGTTAGCTGGATCAGCCCTGAACTACAATACAGACAATACAAAGTGAGCAGAACTGCCTGCTGGGAGCAGTGATAAAAGACCAGCGCGGCCAGCATTCCGCCTTTCTGGACGCCATTCAACACCTGCCAGCAGGAGGTTGTGTGTGACCAGGAGTGAGAGACTGCGGCCTATATAATGAGAGCCGGATCGCCTACCTCTGAGGGATCTCGGAGTACAGCCTTGCTATCCTAGCAAGCGGACTGGCCTGCTCTTCAGAGCAACTGGAAGCCCCTACACTTCAGCCCACCGGCAGTTGCAGCGCGGCGGGCCATTTTCACCAGACGGAGAAACAAGTAGGGGATTCTGGATGGAGCCTCACAGTCATTGAAGTCCACTGTGGTGAGAGGGCACCTGCCCATTTCAGTAGAGAGTACAGTATTGCTGAGTGAGTTCTTTCAACAGACTGCTGGTGAGACTTGTAGTTCCACGGAGGTGAATCTACTTCTTCACAGGCATTATACAGCTGAACTTTGGGGACTTGCCTTTTCCCCCTGCGCTGTAAGGTCAGTACTGTATTGCACACACATGTAACGAGGAATCTACAAGTGGTGATATTTCTTCAGTTAAGCAGTCATCCTCGTATGTTTTGTTCTACAGTCATTTATTTTCCTTTGTCTTTGTGGATTACAAATACTGCAGTTTAAACATCAGGCTAGCTGAAGATATCCGGAGTTAAAAGAACTTTCACCATCTTCCACTTTTACTAAGCATTGCTGCTCTACTTATAAGTTGAACTCTGAATTACAACCTAGGGGGAGCCATTGAGTATAAGCTAGACTTTACACTGTGTTCTTGAATATATAGAATATTATACTGCAATTTGGTCTGTGTGTTGAGGCCTCAGTGGGAAGGTACTTAATATTTGTTTTAAAGATATTGAGTACTTATCCCTCTGTGCACCTATTCACATATACTCCTGAATGAAAAGTGAATATAAGGTTACAAGTTCTGTATATCTGCATTAAGTGATTCCAATTGTCAATTACAACTTGTATTTATTCATGCTTTTCATTGTGTTCCATTATTTACTTTAGTAAACTTTTCTGAGTGGTTCAGTGACATTGTGTGAGTTTCTCAATGCCAACATCATATTGCAAAATGGAACCCAAGCTGTCAGAGGTAAGAGAGGATCTGCAGAGTCGGGGTAGCCAGTGGGGTATAGAGTCAATCAGCAGCCCTCATGGGGCTACCGCTACATTTACAGAAGACTTCAAAAAAGAACCAAATGCACATAAACACATGACATATGTTAGCTATCAGGTCTAGTAGCAGTGCAAAATATATTGTTAAATTTGTAGATCATAGGGTTGATTTACTAAAACCAGAGAGTGCAAAATCTGGTGCAGATCTGCATAGAAACCCATCAGCTTCCATTTTTTTTTTGTAAAAGTTTAATTAAACAATCTGAAGTTAGAAGCTGATTTTGCACTCTCCAGCTTTAATAAATCAACACCCATGTGTCCTATAGATTACTGATTTTTCATGTGGTTTGAAAACAGTGGTAGCTCAGTATATCACATACAGTTGTGCTCATAAGTTTACATACCCTGGCAGAATTTATGATTTATTGGCCATTTTTCAAAGAATATGCATAACACAAAAACTTTTCTTTCACTCGTGGTTAGTGTTTGGCTGGAACCATTTATTATCAATTAACGGTGTTTACTCTTTTTAAATCATAATCAACAGAAACTACCCAAATGACCTCTTGACCTCAAGATCTTAGAGCCACTCTGGGGAGATCTCAAACGTGCAGTTCATGCAAGACAGCCCAATAATTTACAGGAACTGGAGGCTTTTTGCCAAGAGGAATGGGCAGCTTTACCATCTGAGAAGATAAATTGTAATGTAACTGTAATGTCTGCCTTTATTTTGTTAAGCACTGCACAAATTGTTGGCACTATATAAATCCTGTATAATAATAATAATGATAATAATAATAAAGAGCCTCATCCACAAATATCACAAAATACTTCAAGCTGTCATTGATGTTAAAGGGGGCAATACATGGTATTAAGAACTGGGGTATGTAAACTTTTGATTAGGGTCATTTGGGTAGTTTCTGTTGTGATTATGATTTCAAAAGAGTAAACACAGTTGATTGATAATAAATGGCTTCAGCCAAACACTTACCATGAGTGAAAGAAAAGTTTTTGTGTTATCATGCATATTCTCTGAAAAATGGCCATGAAATCATTAATTCTGCCAGGGTATGTAAACTAATTAGCACAACTGTATATATGGATATTTGTAGCCACTGCATGAAGTTGACTGTGACGATTATTTATCCGCATTACACTGTGTTTAATGGCAGGCAATACACTCCAATTAACTAGTTTAATCAACTATTGATGGATGAGGGATAATTTAAGGCCACTCAAAGCTTTAACAAAATGGTTGGATTATTATAGGTAATTCAGTCATTGAATGCTGATTCATACTTATGTGTTCCATTGCAGTGTGTTAACATGCATTATAGTTTGCATTAACGTACCTTGTGTTAAGGCACCATTTATCATAAATGGGCTGCCAATGCACCACAACAGATGAAAAAATATACCTGACCCTTTTTTAGCAAAATAAATATATACTGGATGTTGTGGCCTGCTGTGGTACCATGTGCTGCATTGTACAATGGGCAAGAGTACCATTCAGAATGAGCAGATATGTTGCTGTGCATTATAGTGCATTCTAGAGCACATTGCTGCAAGTGTGAATGAGCCCTAAAAGATATCTCTCACACCCAAAAAAGCCATATAGACAGGCTTGCGCTCATTGTCAAACAATGTTGGAGTGACTATAAAACCTACAAAACAATGCTCTGGTGTGCTCTATTGTATTGTAACGGTACTATCTGCCCTCATGTTGTAAAGTGCTGCTCAAACTGTTGGCGGTATATAAATCTTGTATAATAATAATAATAAAAAAAAAATAATAATAACATAAACAGACAAATGAGACACGGCTAGTGTAGATTAGAAAATGTTTGAGTCTAAAATTGTGTCTTTTAACCTTATAACTGAATTTGCTGGTACCCCCCACCCCCATACTCCAGACAAACAACACTGCCCAAAATTCATATTGTCCACCAGCCTTTTGCCTGAAGAAAACTCAGTTAAGCCTATCTGTTGGGGTTTGCATTATTCAAGAGCTAGCCCCATTATTCCATCGGGATTAGGCAACAGATATGGTGTATGTAAGTACTTTAACATTTAGCGACAACTTAAATTAATGACTGCTGTGTACAGTGTACTTGTGGAAATTTCTAAGCCACTGCAATGTGCTAACAAAATGAGAACAAACCAACAGACTGTTATTTCCAACTAATAAATCTTTGTGATTGACAGGCAAATGCTTGTTTTAGTATTGGTGCTTATTTGAATGTATAATGTGGACTGTTCCTAGCTGATTCAGAAGAGCAAGCAGTGTGCAAAGTACAATTCATTAATGAGACTCAGTAAATATGTCAATCTCTCTGCACATAGATGATCATACTAAAATGGAACAAATATGCAATAAAGTTACACATTTTCAAAGTAATAACTTTGGCAGGGAACTTGGCATTTACGTTTCCATTTCTTCATCTTTCAAAATAACCTTTTACAAAATGGCTATGAATCTCAGATAGGCCCTCTTTAAAAAGTATAGTGTCTGCATACCTCCCAACTTTAGAACTTGAGAAAGTGGGATGCTATAACAAAGGAAATGAGCAAACACATTTAAATGCCTAATTCCATGAACACATGATGTCCAGGCCTGAAGAAGGCCTCGGTCTTCTTCTGTTTACAGAAGGTAGGGTCTCTTCCAGTGTCCATATTACTGTCTACATGACATGGACACTCTTTTTTTTGCTGTCCAAGATGGAAGTCTCTCAGGATACAGTAGAGCAATCTCAGCGGTGATGTCAGTGCAAAAGAATCGATAAAGACCAGCCATGTGGGCACATTTACAGCTCTAGACTGTCAGTCAGTTGGTGAGGAATCTGGATGACAGACTTAGGTGAGTATATTCTGCTTAACAATGTAAGAAAAAAATGTGCAGGATGAATGAGAGAGCCTAGAGAGCCTAGGCTCTAAAGTATATCACCACTTTTGCAGTCAAATTTGAGAAATTCCCACTATGTTATTTATGTTTTCACGACGCCACAGCATACCTAAAATGAAATGAAATGAATAGTTCTTTCCTTTTAGGTGTTTCTTTGAAGCAGGTTTATATAAAACTCTATAGGTACCTTCAAAGTGTCCCCAATCCTCTTTTTAACATTGTATAAAAGGGGTAAGGTAGGAAGAGTTTTTAAGCACGTGAAAAGGTAAGCAGCAATTTTAAGATATTTTTTAGTTCTGCAATATGAATGAGAACATGTAACAAATATAAAGTAGATTTGGCTGCAAAATATGGAAGTACATTTTAAAGAAGAACGTCATTTGAACAGTGGGCAATCAGCAACTGGAAAGACAAAAAACAGCTTTGTCCACAGTATGTACTGTACAGAACAGCCTAAAAAGTACAGTGGTCAAGACTATGTAATGCACAACATAGCATATAGAGTGCAGCAGTTGTGAAAACCATGTAACATGCAATATAGCATATATATAGTACATTGGTTCAAGTAAGCAACACATTGGCTCTTTGATTACTGTTCTTTGCAATCAATAATACTCCACTCCTCCACAATCATTGGTGGTCAGTGAAAAATACCCCTCCAACCAGAGGTGATTAGTTGTCAGTGCCCCCCCCCCCCCCCACAACAAACATTGATCTCCAGTGGCACTAAACAGTCTCCTCTACAACCCTTGGTGGTCAGTGAGTTATACCATCCTTAAAGATCAGAGGATCATTGGTGGCCATTGGTGGCCAGTGGCAGTAAAATCCCCCCTGCAACATCAGTGAACAATAGAAACTTACCAGACAGAGACTGATAAACCGTAACTGCTATTTCTCCTGGTGAGGTAATTGATGGAACTATGCATTTACTGGCAGGCAGAAGATTACATCACCTGACCTTGCTGGCATAGATCCAGTCCTGGAAGAAACAGGGTTGGAGTGAGTGTGGTGTACTCCAAACAGGTGTCTGACCTTCTGAGTTGTTGTAATGACTGAAAACAGATGATGCCACTGTATGTGTATCAATCAGTCTTTGAAATTAACGGTCATCAAATGCATAGTTTGGTGACCAATAAATTGTCCAAGAAGAGCATTTTATGTCCTGGTGATTCCTATGACTGCTGTCTGATAAGCAGTCCCAGAAACACAAATGTAATTGAAAATGCATCATTCCCCCACCTCAAATAGTGCACACTGCTACAATTTTGGTCCAAATTTGTGGCCCTAAATTCACCATATAGAAATCAGTGATGGCACCCAGAAAGCACTACTAAGTGGTGTCTTCCAGCAGAGGTAAAAATACTGGTCTATTTGCAGTGACAACACCTATAATATCCCAAACAGCAAAGAAATAACCTAAAAGTCAAATATCAGTGAATCTTCAAAGAATATCAATTTTTTAGCGAATTTCAGTAGAGTTCAACACTTTATGAACATACAAGACAACACCTTTACACATTGGACATCAACACTTCTTCAGCACTCCAGCATCCTCACTGTGCCTGCATAATCCAAGTCAGTAAGTAAGTTGTACTTTGAACAATATTATGGCTTTTTTCTATACCAGAGCAAATTAACTACACAATTATTGCAAAAGAAACAAAAGAAAAATGTATTCTGTTAAGTGTATCTGGTTAATATTCAGAATAGTTTTTAGTGAATGCATTTATTTTTTATGAGCCTTTATAATTTACTGAACATGGCGCAAGGCCAGTGGTTGGCGGTGGCAGTAAATTAGCTGCACTCTCTGCATAGACTAACACTGGAGCAGACTTCAAGGCTCCAGTAAGCTACCCACTGATGCTGACTGGTACTGACTGGTACCCCACCACAGCACCTTTCAGGTGTGTTCCTGAAGTTAAAGGAGTGCAGGAGATTGGAGAAACTGATTACATTCCTCTCTTCGTCTACCATGTAAGTCCCTTGATGTTGTATTTAGATACTTCTATGTGGAGGGAGATGTCTGCAGTGGCAGCCTGAACAGCATGCAACAGCATAAAACATCAGACCTCTCAGCATGGAGGATCTACATACCCAGCTTCATCTTCTACTAGCAGCCCAACAAAGACATGGCTGCATATCTCCACATCTTCTCCAAAAGAATGCTCCTGTTTCCCCTGACAACGCACTGTGACGTGAAACCTGTTTGGCGTGGCTGGAATTTGTGACGTTATCACACCCACCAATAGTGGCTGTCAGCAAGGTTTTTGTTGTTTGAATGCTAGTGTCTTATTTTAACAAAGTGAATACCTTTCTTCATTTTATACAATAAATATACTTTTAGCAATATTCATGCTTTGTGCGCCCCTTTTTTTTCTCCTTGATTGGCAGTTGTTTTAGATTCTATGACTCGAGGTAAAGGCATTTGATACCAGTAGATGTTATATGTTGAGATCCAGTGGACCAAATTCGGTTAGCCCGTGGACACCAGGAGGAGTCAGTTGCCCATAATGCATGGTTGATCTCTGTAATTGGAGATCTTGGTCATCCGGTAAGAGGCTTTCAGTGTGGTGGTGGGCACATGTGCATGGTGGACTCCCTAATACTCGCAACACGCCGTTTGGTGTTCATTGAAGTGCACCATCTTTTTGGAGAAAATGTGGACTAGTGTCTCACCTGTTTTTGAACACTTTTAGGTTACATTTGCTGTTGACACATGGACTATTAATTGTTTATGAAATACTTTCTTCACTGTGAAGCGCACTACCCCCGTTGGAGCTGCTAATTAGTTTGTTCCTTTTCGCTAGTGTGGTTCTATTACCCCCTACTTCCCTGCATTGATGACACCGCAGATAGTCTTCAACAAATAACATGAACTTTATTCTTTCCATTGTTATATCACAGAAAGAATGTGAATAAAGCCTCCAGAAATATGAGCTGCCTTCTTAACTTGGTTCCTGTAATAGTCTGCAAATCTTCTCCCTCCTGTTTACTACTACTTCCCAACCGCACAGCATTTCCAATTTAAATATGAAGAACAATACTCTGAATAGAGTTCTTGGAACGATTGTTAGGATTTCTCCCAGGTGATCCTCAGCACCCTCAGTCTTTGAAATTACTGTTCCCCTGGGTTTGCACTCACGTGTACATTTGAGCAACCGTCCATGCTTGCCATAGAGGGTCCTCTCCCAGTCCTTCTTCTGTTGGTAATAGCAGCCTTCTCCTTCTTAGATATTGCAGATTTTTACTGTTATCTCCTACATCTCTCCTCCTGTTAAGGCACGTTCCCCTCCTCGGAGGGAAGAGTTCTTAAGCTGCACCAACTTCTACATACTGTCTTCCTCTGCCATTCTTTTCCCATCAGCCAGCCTCCCTTGAGCATGTGACCCACAGTTTATATAGACCTGTAAGCTCCTGCCCATACAAATTAATGATAGGCTCAGGGTGACCCATACAACTAACTACATCCTGTCCCAAATCAACCTGTTCTCCAGCACCTCTCACTGGTCAAACAAGGTGTCACTTTTGACAGAATGCAGGTGGTCACACCCCCAATTCTACTCTGTCATTCCTCCCCACCAAAATAAACCCAGCCAGGCTTAAACCAAAGAGGGTAATGCCTGGAATGTTCACCTAACTTTAACCCTCACTAACTATCTAGCACACACCTAAGTAGGTGGGCGCTACAACTGTATAGTTGTGAATTTTGTACACTTTTTGCATTTTACCATTTATTATCAACTTTGCACTGTAATCATCAGGAAGAGCACTATATTTTGAATATATACATTTAAAACCATTTAGGGCATTCAGATGGTATAAGCGTGCAGCTCTTGTGGAACATATTACACTTTACCGCAAACCAATTTAAGTTTTTTTTTCATATCTCCACAAACAAGCTATATGACTTGGAGGCGACCAAATATAATCTGTCACTAGAGGACACCATAGAGGGTTCTATTAATGACCTTACTACACTAAACCAGCCTGTCTTAGATACCACACTAAAAGATATGCTGGTATCTTTGCGAAGCTCTCTACATTTAATGACTCTTACTGTATGTATCAATTTAAATATGAAATACAAGAAATTGGAGACATGGTCTGCGATATTAAGAGATAATAGAGATGGTTATAGGATGAGTGATCTTGCATCCACAATGAATGAGTAGACTCAGTTCCAAATAATTTCAATCTAGCTCAAAGTAGGGAATCTCAAATCCAAAGTGACACTTAGACCCCTTTCACACTGAGGCATTTTTCAGGCGCTACAACGCTAAAAATAGCATCTGCATAGCGCCTGAAAAAAGCCTCAGCTGCAAACCCAATGTGAAAGCCCGAGTGCTTTCATACTGGGGCGCTGCGCTGGCAGGGCGTCACAAAAAGTCCTGCCAGCAGCTTCTTTGCAGCGATGTAGGAGCGGTGAATACACGGCTCCTCCACCGCTCCTGCCCATTGAAAACAATGGGGCAGCGCTGCTATATCACTGGCAAAGCGCCACTGCAGCGGCGTTTTGCGGGTGGATTTAACCCCTTTTCTGCTGCTAGCGGGGGTTAAAACAGCCCGCTAGCAGTCGAATAGCAGCGCTAAAACGACGGTAAAGTGACCCTAAAAATAGCGCTGCTTTACCGCTGACGCTAAGGGCAGCTTAGTGTGAAAGTGGTCTCTTATCCCCGCTAGTAGCCAAAAAGGGGTTAAATCGTAATAGCAGCGCTGCCCCATTGTTTTCAATGGGTAGGAGCAGTGGAGGAGCGGTGTATTCACCGCTCCTCCACCGCTGCAAAGATGCTGCTGGTAGAACTTTTTGTGACGCCCTGCCAGCGCAGAGCCCCAGTGTGAAAGCACTTGGGCTTTCACACTGGGTTTGCAGCTAAGGCTTTTTTTAGGCGCTATGCAGGCGCTATTTTTAGCGCTGTATCGCCTGAAAAACTCCTCAGTGTGAAAGGGGTCTAACAGTAGGATTACTTGCTCATCAGAGATGTTTGCCTGTCTTGCTATAAACCAGGCTTACAAAGCATTTGTCTCTTCCCTCCTGATGGGAATCACCTGAGGAGGATTTTTAAACCGACAAGCCTCCACACCCAATGTACTCAGCAGACTTTCACTCCCCTAATGGATGATCTTTAATATCTAGTCTATAGCAAGACAGGCAAACATCTCTGATGAGTAATCTTACCAAGTGGTGGAGGAATCGGCACAGGAGATCACAATTGAGTTATGTTTCACTGAGTGTCACTTTGGATTTAAGATTCACTGCTTTGAGCTGGATTGAAGTTGTTTGGAACTGCCTAAAGCTGCATACACACGATCGGACTTTCCGACGGGAAATGTTCGATGACAGGCTGTTGGCGGTAAATCCGATCGTGTGTATGCTCCATCGGACCATTGTTGTCGGACTTTCCGTCAACAAATGTTGGCTAGCAGGTTTTCAACTTTTCCGTGGACAAATTTGTGTTGTTGGATTTTCCGAGCGTGTGTACACAAGTCCGTCGGACAAAAGTCCAAAGTACAAACATGCATGCTCAGAAGCAAGTACGAGCCAAAAGTGGTCAGTCTTGTAAACTAGAAAATGAGAAAGCAAGATGGGACTTTTTTTGTTTAATAAGTTTTTATTGAATTTTTATGAAAGAAAATAATTACAAAAAGAAACAGTTATGTCACAAACTGGGTTCAAACATTAAGGGAAGCAAATTCAGTTTCAATGCTCGGATATATGCAAACAATATCAAGAAGCCTGAGATACATTAAACAATACTGTATATTCAGAGAGGAGGATGAGAGTCAATGTATCAATTAGGTAGAAAAGAAGACTTCTTTCATTATAAACAAAGAAATTAAAATGTTAAAACAAAATGAAAAACCTTGCTTCAGTTATGTAAAAGAGATGTAATGTAACGAACAGAAAGCATAAGATGCAGAAAACTTAATAATAGAAGAGAAAATGAAAAGAGAGAAAAGGGGGGATAGTAAATAGAATAGGGGGTAAGATGGGAGGGAAGAGGGTGAGGGGGAGTGCTGGCATACATGTGCGAAATGTTGAGTGATCAAAACGTTTTGTTTTCTTTTTTTTTTTTGTTTTTTTTGTTTTTTTTGTTTTTTTTTTTTTTGTTTTTTTTTTTATGACGATATATAAGTAGTGGATTTATGAGATCTGTGCAATAATATCCTTGTATGTAGAGGTGGACTGAAAATTTACCCAAGGAGCCCAAGTGACTGAGTGTTTATCTGAAGTCCCTTTGCTATTATGGGTAATACTCTCCATGAGTTGAACTTCATCAACCCTCTGCAACCAGGTCCTAACAGGCGGAATTGCCGCTTGGCCCCAGAAGGCGGGTATTAAAGCTTTGGCTGTGTTCAAAAGATGAGGAATGAGTGAACGCTTATATGGGCCTATGGAGGTTGCAGAGGCATGAAAAAGGACAGTCCATGGGTCCATGGGCAAATTGACCTCCGAAATCTGTGAAATCAAGTTGCAGATGGCCATCCAGTAAGGGCGAATGAGTGGGCAAAACCACCAGATATGTGCATGAGTGGCTTCGTTCCCACAGTTCCTCCAGCACAATGGGGAACTGGCGGGGAACATTTGGTGAAGTCTAACGGGGGTATAATGCCACCTAGTGAGTAGTTTATAATTGACCTCTGCCATCTTAGAAGCTAGGGAGGAGGTGTGGGCCAATTGTAAGATCCTATCCCTTAGATTGTCTGAGATGGAAGAACCCAGATCAGCTTCCCATTTTGCTAAAAAGGGTGGAAACTCAGGATTTTGAAGGGCAATAATAGCTCTATAAAATAGAGAAATATTATGTAAGGGAGGGTCTTCTGGATAGAATATATCTTCTATTCGATTTAAATCTTGCAAACCTCTAAGCGGATGAGGGAGAGAGCTTAAGAAACACTGTAGTTGATAGTATCTCCATTTGTCTAGAAATGAGGCAGGTTTGGGGTCAATGATCGAATGTAATGGTTTAAGTGAATTGCCACGGAGGACGTGATGTAGTAAGAGAGGTTCTCTGGGTCTCCAAGCTTGGAAACCGGGATCTAGTAAACCTGGTAGAAAATATTTGTGGTTAAGAAGAGGTGTTAAAGGAGAGTTATAACCCCATGAGAGTTTTTTATGTAGGGCATCCCATATAGCTAAAGAGGATATAGTGAGTGTTGAGGTGGAACGGTCGAGATTCCTGTAGGAGCGGGGTATCCAAGGAACTACCGAGAGGTTAGCGCCGCTCAAAAGGCATTCAAGTTGGACCCATAATTTTGAATCAAGAGCATATTTCCAGTCGGCTATCCTAGAAAGTACAGCCGCTTGATAATACGCCTTAAAATTAGGTAGTGCCAGTCCCCCAGACATCTTGGAGCAAAATAGTATCTCTCTAGATATCCTGGGGTGACCGTTCCTCCAAATAAAACGGGAGATCATGGTTTGCAAAATAGTGAAGAACCCCACTGGAACCCCTAGTGGGAGCATTTGGAAAAGAAAGAGTATACGGGGCAGTATATTCATTTTAATAATATTTACTTTTCCTAGCCAGGTATGAGACAGACTGGACCATTTTCGTAGATCTTCCCTAATCCTGTTAAGCAATGGAATGTAGTTGTGTCGGAAAAGGGAGTGAAGATTGGGAGTGAGGTAAATTCCTAGATATTTCATATGTTTTGATTCCCATCTAAAGGGGAAGAGAGGTTTCAGGGAAGACACCTCGGATTGGGAGAGGTTAATGTTTAAAATTTCCGATTTTGATAGGTTTATTTTGAAATTAGAGATTGATTGAAAGACGGAAAATGCTGACATTAGGTTAGGTATGGAGATGCGGGGTTGTTGAATAAAAAATAATATGTCATCAGCATATGCTGCGTATTTGTGGGAACTTTTACCAACTCGAATACCTTGAATATCATCATTGTTCCTAATTGTCGCTAGAAAAGGTTCCAAGGTAATGGCAAAAAGGAGGGGGGACAGGGGGCATCCCTGTCTTGTACCATTATGTAGAGCAAAAGAGTCACTCAGCGTCCCGTTGATTCTGATTTGTGCAGTGGGGTTAGAGTAGAGGGATAAGATACGGTAGAACATCTTAGGACCCAGTCCAAAATGTCTTAATGTCATTCTAAGATAGTCCCAGTCCACCCTATCAAACGCTTTTTCAGCATCAGTGGAAAGGAGTAGGGTGGGCTGGGCGCTTCTCCGAACATACTGAATTAGGGAAATCGCTCTGAGGGAATTTTCTCTTGCTTCTCTATTGGGAATGAAACCTGATTGATCTTTGGAGATCCAGTTGGGCAAAAGGGGGAGTAGGCGATTCGCCATTACCTTGGCAAATAATTTGATATCTGTATTTATTAATGAAATTGGCCTATAACTATTACAGAGGGTAGGGTCTTTATCAGGTTTAGGGATGACAGTAATGTGAGTGGAGAGGGATTCTGGGCGTAAGCCTGAGGATTGGGAAACTGAGTTTGCATAAGCTGTAAGACGGGGAAGCAGGATGTCACTGAATGTCTTGTAGTATAGAATAGTGAACCCGTCTGGGCCGGGTGCTTTTCCAGAGGGAGTGGACTTCAAAGCAGCCTGGAATTCCTCTACCGAGAAGTCTGCCTCTAGTTCTTTAAAAATAGATGCAGGTAATTTAGGTAGTTTAGCTTCTTTTAAGTAGGAGAGCATGCGTCTACGTCTCTCTTCCTGAGGTAAAGAGGATAAGTCATTTTTGACATTGTAGAGATCTGCATAGAACTCCTTAAAGGCCTTGGCTATGTCTGGGGTTGCATGCGCGAGCTCTCCTGATTGTAGTTTAATTTTGGGAATAAAGGACTGCGTTTGTTTAGCTTTTAATGACCTAGCCAATAACCTACTTGGTTTGTTTCCCCATTCATAGTATTTTTGTGATAAGCGTTGGAATTTTCTCTTAGTGTCTAAGTTAAGAAGAGATTTTAATTCCTCTCGTTTAAGTGTGAGTGATTGGAGATGCTCATTATGGAGAGACAGTTTATGTTGCTTATCAAGAGCGGCTATTTGTTGTAGGACCTGTTCGAGTCGCCGACCATGCTCTCTTTTCAATCTAGCACCAAGTTCAATGAACCGACCTCTAATAGTGACCTTATGAGCTTCCCAAACAATGGAGGGGGAAGTATCAGAGGGTTTGTTTTCCTTGAAATATTGTGAAAGATGAGAGGACATTATGGAAACCTCGGCTTCATTAGTAAGAAGGGAATCGTTGAGTTTCCAGTTATTAGTGCGGCGTGCTAGGGAAGGCATGGACAGCGTCATTGAAACAGGTGCATGATCCGAGATAGTTGCGGTGCCTATGTGGGCAGACTGTAAGAGGGGGAGGTGGAAGTGATCTAGGAATATATTGTCAATTCTGGAGTATGAGTGATGTGTTGTGGAGAAGTGTGAAAAGTCTCTTTCTTTGGGATGAAGGAGGCGCCAGACATCCATAAGTTGGAGGTCCAAGAGTCTTCTTTTAATAAATTTCAGGCGTTTAAAAGAGATATTAGATCTTCCTTGGGACGTGTCTAGTGTAGGATCTAGGGACATGTTGATATCACCTGCTAATATAGTAAGACCTTTGGCGAATTGTGATAATTTGGTTAGGATCTTTGATAAAAAGGTAGGTTGATTTTGGTTTGGACAATAGACGTTTGCTAGAGTACATTGGGTATTACCGATGAAACCCTGGAGGAAGAGAAAACGACCTGAATCATCTGCTAGCATGTCAGATAAACGAAAGGATATGCTTCTGCTAAACCCAATAGCCACTCCCTTAGCTTTGTTAGTGTCAGATAAACTGTAGTACCATTGCGGAAAAAGAGGTGAGGTCAGTTTAACCGGTGTTGTATGAGTTAGATGTGTTTCCTGAAGAAAAACAATAGAACAAGCGGCTTGTTTTAGTTCACGAAATGTTTGGTGCCGTTTAGCTGCGACATTAAGACCTCTAACATTATATGATAGGAGTTTCAGTGTAGTCATTGTTACATCTAGGTAGAGTACTTCAATCTACGCTTCCATGTATGCCAGCAGGGGAGAGGGAGGGGGGCAAGATGGGACTTTAAATGAAACATGCAGTCACCAATAGAGGGTCAAAACACGGCATATTTAATGTGAATCATACAAAATTCATACAGAAAATACATAATAAAACAGTAAAATTCATATATATACATAAAAGGAACATGAATTACATGACAGTGTGTAGAGACTTGAACTACATCAACTGAGAAACTTCCCATAAGTTTGAAAATACTGGTAACATTACAAATGTCCATATGAATAAAAATAAAATACATGATCAGTGAAGCATTGCATAACTAAGGCTCTACGCGTTTCGTGGAGTATTTTGATCCACTCATCAGGAGCAGCAATGTATATTTATCTGAAAAGAGACATAAAAGTATCTGGGTCACTGCCTTAAGGGGGAGAGGGACATCGTGGGGAAAATCTAGTTGAAAAATGTGATCTCCTCTAAAATGTACTCACTACCACTATGTGGAGGGGCCAACTTGAATTACAGATGTAATTCAAGTCTCTACACACTGTCATGTAATTCATGTTCCTTTTATGTATATATATGAATTTTACTGTTTTATTATGTATTTTCTGTATGAATTTTGTATGATTCACATTAAATATGCCGTGTTTTGATTCTCTATTGGTGACTGCATGTTTCATTTAAAGTCCCATCTTGCTTTCCCTTTTTCTAGTTTACAAGACTGACCACTTTTGGCTCGTCCTTGCTTCTGAGCATGCATGTTTGTACTTTGGACTTTTGTCCGACGGACTTGTGTACACACGCTCGGAAAATCCAACAACACAAATTTGTCCACAGAAAAGTTGAAAACCTGCTAGCCAACATTTGTTGGCGGAAAGTCCGACAACAATGGTCCGATGGAGCATACACACGATCGGATTTACCGCCAACAGCCTGTCATCGAACATTTCCCGTCGGAAAGTCCGATCGTGTGTATGCAGCTTTAGGCAGTTCCAAACAACTTCAATCCAGCTCAAAGCAGTAAATCTTAAATCCAAAGTGACACTCAGTGAAACATAACTCAATTGTGACTTCCTGTGCTGATTCCTCCACCACTTGGTAAGAATACTTACTCATCAGAGATGTTTGCCTGTCTTGCTATAGACTAGATATTAACGTCTACTAACACGAAATTAGCAGAAGGTGCCCAAAGGGTGGCGCTAAAGAGCTGAAAAACCACCTAGTACGTCGAGTACGTCACTATGTTCGTAATTGTTGGTCAACATTTGTGTGGCCGTGTGTATGCAAGACAAGTTGGAGCCAACGCCCTTCGGACAAAATTCCACGGTTTTGTTGGCCAACAAACCGATCATGTGTACGAGGCATAATTTTTATGTTTGGCAACGTTGCATTAAAATGTAATTAGCCACTTCAATACTGACCACTTTTACCCCCTTCCTGCCCAGACCAATTTTCAACTTTCAGCGCTGTCACAATTTGAATGACAATTGCGCAGTCATGCTACACTGTACCCATATTAAATTTTTATCATATTTTTCCCACAAATAGAGCTTTCTTTTGGTGGTATTTGATCACCATTGGGTTTTTTATTTTTTGCTAAAGAAATTAAAAAAGACCGAAATATTTGAAGAAAAAAAGTTTTTCTTTGTTTATGTTATAAAATTTTGTAAATAAGTATGTTTTCTTCACTGATAGGCACTGATGAGGCTACACTGACGGGCACTGATGAGGTGGCACTAATATGCAGCACTGATGGGCACTGATAGGTGGCACTGATATGCAGCACTGATGGGCACTGATAGGCAGCACTGATGAGCACTGATAGGTGGCACTGATGGGCACTGATAGGTAGCACTGATAGGCACTGATAGGCAGCAATGATGGACACTGATAGGCAGCACTGATGGGCAGCACTGATGGACACTGATAAATGTCACTGATAGGCAGCACTGATGAGGAGGCACTGACAAGCATTGCTGATGGGCACTGATTGACATCTGTGATGGGCACTGACAGGCATTACTGATGGGGCACTGATTGGCATTTGTGATGGCACTGATTGGCATTTTTGGTGGGCAGTGATTGGCATTTGTGATGGGCACTAATTGGCATCTGAATAGAATCTGTAGTGGGCCTACGTCATAGGCTCTTTGCCAAGATCGGAGATGCGGTGTGTCAGAGCGACACACTGCACCACTGATCGCCTTTCTGTGCGCCCCCAGGGGCGCGCACAAGCGGCTTATCCTGTTGGACGTCATATGATGCCCAGTCAGGATAACTGCTATTGGCTGGGAGGGATGTGGTTAATTGTTTATATCACACATGTTATTTGACTGATTTATTTTGTATAGGTGCTGCACGAGTGAGGGACTGTGATTTTTATTGCCTTGCTGTTATTATATATCTTACTTTAGTAGATGATTTATCTAAGCTTCTGTGAAGTAAATTCCACTGCAAAGACTACTTTGGATGGCAGTGCACCTCTTTCCCCTCTGGAAAACGAGAGTCATACTATCACTGGGGCCAAAGATTAAATGAGTGAACTACTTTCTACAACCTAGATATAGAGTCAAAGCACCTTTTATCCTAATGATATAGAACCTTTATCTGTAGCAATCCTCCGCATTCTTTTGGCTAGCACACCATAAAAAAAGCATCATGATTGCTATTAAAATACAGTATCATTCCTCTCCTTGAATCCTCTTGAATACTATACTAGATGCGGGAGGCAGATACATTATACGAATCTGCAAAACTGATGTGATAACGTCATTTACACTGTAGTAAATGTGTATGTCCCTAATTGCAGACAAATTCATTTTCTAAGCAGTGACTTTATTGTAATTTCTGATGGTGTACCTGAACAATCCAACCCAAAGGAAAAACCTGATGCAACATGTAATCATTTTATTATTAACGCACATATCTGTGATTTATAGCTGTGTCAACACACCTCAGAAATTATTTTAATACATTTTTAATACTCAAGAATAGACTCGTTGTTGGTTAACGTCACAGAGCCGGTCCACGCTGGGAAAAGATTGCAACCATATAATTGGGATCCACCCAGTAGCCTGGACCGGCATCTGGCTCAGCCTCTCAGCGAGCCGCTGAGAGCCTGGGCCAACCGCACCCCCTCCCTTCACAGCCCAGTGCTTCAGTGAGCGTGGGGGATCACCAGCTCTCTGGTCACGGAGCACTGAGAACTGAACGATCAACAGTGTTTGATTACTCGGTTCTCAGTCTTTGAGCCGGCGGGGGACAGATGCAGCATTGGACCGATGCTGCATCTACTAGGTAAGTATGAGCCTCAAAAAAAACAAAAAACATACTTCTGTTTTAAAGGAGTAGGAGACCCAGCTAGATTTGTTAAAGAGCGCTAAGCTCCCGGTGCTACCAGAAGGATTCTTAACTTATTCACATATTTAGAATTACATTGGATGTCCTCTTCGCTTGTCAATCTGGATGCGGAGAAGGCATTTGATAACTACCACTGGCTACCTAAGAAGTGTTCTTGAAAACATTGGCTTTTAGTGCATTACCTTTTATGCCATACTAGCATTATATGCATTACCCTAAACCCAGGTATACACTGGCCATATGCTCTCAGTATCATTACTTATTACTGGAAACCATCAAGGGCCCCCTACTGTCTCCAAATATTTTCACTTATCTGTTGGAATGATAAAGCACATCCTGAAATCCATGGTAAATCGGTAAACAGCTTATCCCATAAAAAATTTTATTTGCAGAAATTGAGGATTAAATAATAGATTATTGAAAACAATCTGTGTATTTTGAGTATGAAAGTAAACCTCAAATACAAAATATTTTTTAAAATCTACCTTACCATTCACTTGGACCACTGACTACTTGCCCTACCTGGTGATCACTACTAATGACTAACTTTGAATCCTTTACTATAACTGAACTCAAATTGCTAAGTAAAATCAAGAAATTTTTAGCTGATTACAGGATAAAATCTGTTTGACAATAAGTCATTTTTTATAGATATGTTACAGACATTTATATGCACGTTTAGTTGATGGTTGTGCAGTTTTTAAAGACACAGCTTGTATAACAGTGGCCACCATTATTTTCAAGCACTGCCTTAACCCTCTTGGGCATGGAGTTCACCAGAGCTTCACAGATTGCCACTGGAGTCCTCTTCCACCGCTCCATGACGACATCACAGAGCTGGTGGATGTTAAAGGCCTTGTGCTCCTCCACCATCTGTTTGAGAATGCCACAGAGTACAAAGACAAACTTGTCTTTGTACTCCTCACCTGGTTGCTGCCACACATGCGTGACACCATCTGAACCAAATAAGTTTATCTTGGTCTCGTCAGACCACAGGACATGGTTCCTGTAATCCATGTCCTTATTCTGCTTGTCTTCAGCAAACTGTATGCAGGCTTTCTTGTGCATTATCTTTAGAAGAGGCTTCCTACTGGGACGACAGCCATGCAAAACAATTTGATGCAGCATGTGGCGTATGGCCTGAGCACTGACAGGCTGACCCTCCACCCCTTCCACCTCTGCAGCAATGCTGGCAGCACTCATACATCTATTTCCCAAGACAACCTCTGGATATGATGCTGAGCATGTACACTCAACTTCTTTGGTCGACCATGGCAAGGCCCGGTCTGAGTGGAACCTGTCCTGTTAAACCGCTGTATGGTCTTGGCCTCCATGCTGCAGCTCAGTTTCAGGGTCTTGGCAATCTTCTTATAGCCTAGGCCATCTTTATGTGGAGCAGCAATTCCTTTTTTGAGATCCTCAGAGAGCGATAACACCAAATTTAACACACCTACTTCCCATTCACACCTGAGCACCTTGTAACACTAACAAGTCACAAGACACCGGGGAGGGAAAATGCACTTCTCTGTTGCAGATAAACCCGACATGATCCAAGGGGTTTATACGCTGGAGAACTGACCCTAGTCTCTCAGCCAGGATTTTCATGAACAGCTTAAGTTCACAATTAAGCAAGGAGATGGGCCTATAGCTGGCACAGAGGTGTGGGTCCTTCCCGGGCTTGGGGATTACAGTGATGCTTGCCTGTAAAAGGTCTGTTGGCATGTTGTGGTTGTCTAGAATTGCATTAATGGTGGTAACAAAATGGGTTGCTAGCTGTGTTTGGAAAGTTTTGTAACAAGAAATTGAAAAACCGCCAGGGCCAGGCGCTGTCCCCTTCAGTGACCCTGCCAGGGCGCTCGTGAGTTCATCCTTGGATATAGGTTGTGAGAGCAATTCCACTTCCTCTGTACTAAGAGAGGGCAGGTTTGCGGCTCCAAGGTAGGCATCTATTGCCTCCAACCTATCTGGGGGTTGGTCTATAGGAGTGTTTGAGTGCAGGTTGTAAAGTGCCTCATAGAAAGCACGGAAGGATTCTGCTATCTCCAGGGACTTATGGATTTTGGTGCCCACGGGTTTGGACAATGCTGGAATGTATGACAAGTTACGTTGGGTTCGAATGTCGCTCGCTAAAGACCTGCTGCATTTGTCTTCATATTCATAGAGGGCTCTGCGTGCCTTCAATAGCTTGTTTTTGGCTTGAAATAAGGAGTGTTCCCTAATTTGTTCTCGTAGTTTGGTTACTTTTTCCTCTAGGTCTTTGTCTGGGTGAGTTTTATGTCGCCTTTCGCAGTCGTGGAGTTTGGAAAGCAGCCCTACAGTGTTTTCACTCTCTCAACCTTGAGTCTGTGACCATGTTTAATAAACATTTATCTGATATAGCACTTATGTGTGGACCATATAGAAAGAGGGTTGGAGACCGAGTCTTTGTAACTCTCGCAGAATATCTGCTTTAATCTCTGGTTCCTGGTCGGGTATTGTGAGACTATTTCCAGTGAGATTGGGACGTGGTCCGATAGCACACCAGCTCTAGCCGGTGTCTTGTGTCCTGATTGGCTAGATTGATAGCAGCACAGCCATTGGCTCCCGCTGCTGTCAATCAAATACAATGAATACGGGGGGCGGGCCGAGTCCGGTTTCGTGTCTATGGACGCAAATGCTGGACTCGGGAGCGCGCCCGCAAGGTAACCCCCTCAGGGAAGCGCTTCTCCGAGGGGGTTACCTGATGTGGGGAGAAGCCGTGAGAGCCGCCGGGGGACCCCAGAAGAGCAGGTTCGAGGCCACTCTGTGCAAAACGAGCTGCACAGTAGAGGTAAGTATGATATGTTTGTTATTTTAGACAAAAAAAAAAAAACCCTTACAATCACTTTAATGTTTGCAGTAGATTAAAAAACATACTGGATTTTTGGTAGCACTTAATTAGGCATTGAAAATGAACACAGCGTCACCTTATTCACTAGCATTTATTTTGCAAGGTGAACAGCTTCTATACCTTTAGTAAATCAGCCACATTATTATGTTTGACTTCATTGTTCAAACATTTGCATATTTTAGTGTAGTCACTTCTGTGTTGTCGGGCACCTCTGTATTATTTAAAACATTGCATAAGATGGAATTATCCTTTTTACTAAAGCAGTGCAAAGTTAAATGATGGTGTGTTACATGCTGAATTTCGTGAACTATGAATGTGTCTTGTACTGATCTGACTACACGAGACATTAATCAGATTGATGTCACCATGGATAAGAGGGCAACTCTGCCTTTTTTTTTTCTAGCTACAATGCCCTTAAAGGATAAAGTATAAGTGTGCTTTAGCCGCCTCAATACTGGGCACTTTCACCCCCTTCCTGCCCAGGCAAATTTTTAGCTTTTAGCGCTGTCGCACTTTGAAGGACAATTGCACAGTCATGCAACATTATACCCATATGACATTTTTATATTTTTTTTTACACACATAGAGTTTTCTTTTGGTGGTATTTATTCCCCACTGGGTTTTTTTTTTATTTTTGCAAAATTATTGAAAAATGGACAAACATTTTGAAAGAAACAAATTTTTCTGTGTTTCGATGGCCCTGTCTGTACCACGCAGGGCTGGTGCCACCACTAGGCGAACTAGGCAGCCGCCTCGGGCCACCTAGGATGGAACCGCGGCCACTGTGTACACAGCTCTTTGGTGTGGAGATGACAACAGCCTTGTGGGTAGAGCCGGGTGTCTGAGTCTGAGAGGACAGACAAACACAAGGAGAGGGAGGAGTGCGGAGAGGGCACAGCTCAGTCACTGGGGCAAGCAGCAGATCTTTGGTGGAGCCGTTCCGCACTACAAGTGTATAGGAGAGATCTGCGCTCCCCTCCTATAAACAATACAAGGACCAGCCTGGCCTGGAAGTGTCTTTCACCCATCTCCCGAGACTGTCCTGGGCACTGACACACACTGATAAAATCCTAGCCGGGGAGCTACAGATCCCGTGTATAGGGAGACATCAGTGGAGAAAAAAAGCAGACTGGAGCTTGTAAATGCCACCCTAGACACACCACTGACTCCCGAGCCTGTACTTTGCAACACATGCATCCCACTGACTGCTCTGTAAACTGAGCACTCTGTACACACTCCCCCCCCCTCCATTATATGGCACAGTACACAGTTCTTTTGGCTTTCTGCAACTTTTAGGAAAGGATGACACCAGCGTTCAATTCAGCTCTTCCTCCTAGTAACCCAGAGCTCCCTGGAATGACCCCCCCCCCCCTTCTCCAGGCATGGCGCAGCAGGTTGGAAGCAGAGGGTGTGGGTGAGTGATCGGAGTCCTGGTACACATGCTGTTACTGAAGCTGATATCTGTGCTGTGCTGTGGTCAGTGTGTTGGCTCTCTTTATGTTTCTTTCTTCTGCTGGTGACCACCCATGGAAAACACTGCCTACAGGTCAGGCTGCTTCCCACTAGTCCCTATGTATTCTCCTAGTTACTGCTGATACTAGTGCAGCCTGGGGGTGCAGCATTTACTAGAACTGGGCTGAATTTTCCTCCAGTTGCAGCATCTGAAAGCTGTCTTCTCCTCCTCTCCCTTCCACCAGCAGTCAGTGACTGCAGGAAGAAAATACAGCCAATCAGTGCTAGTAAATGCTACCCCCTCCTGTCCAGGGGTCTGTACATCTGCTGTGCCCATTATGAGGGGTTTCCACCATCCCTGTCCTGAGTTCCCTGGTCTGTACACCTGCTGTGCCCATTATGAGGGGTTCCCACCATCCATGTGCTGAGTTACTGGGTCTGTACACCTGCTGTGCCCATTATGAGGGGTTCCCCATTGATGAGAACTGATAGGCTGCACTGATGGACACTGATGAGGCTGCACTGATGGGCAATGATGAAGTAGCACTGATGGGCACTGACATGCCCTGTACACATGGTCGGACATTGATCGGACATTCCAACAACAAAATCCATGGATTTTTTCCAATGGATGTTGGCTCAAACTTGTCTTGCATACACACGGTCAAACAAAGTTGTCGGAAAATCCGATCGTTCTAAACGCGGTGACGTAAAACATGTACGGCGGGACTATAAATGGGGTAGTAGCCAATAGCTTTCGTCTCTTAATTTATTCTGAGCATGCATGGCACTTTGTGCGTCGGATTTGTGTACACACGATCGGAATTTCCGACAACGGATTTTGTTGTAGGAAAATTTTATAGCAAGCCCTCAAACTTCCTGGTCAGGATGTGCAGACCTGTGTTGTTTCAGCAGGTGAAGTGAGACTCCAGGGGAGGAAGAAAAGATCAGAAAAGTGTGGCAGGGCAGGGACCCATTCCGACACCAACAGCGAGGAAGAGTCACTCAACATCCAGGAAGAGTCACCCAGATCCCAATTCCTACTCGCCCTTTGATGTGATGTAAACTCTGTGGCTCACAAGCAATAAAAGAAACGGTTGCTGCACATCATTGTCTCCATGTTGCTGCCATGCTCATTCTCTTCAGCTGAAAGCAGAAGTCTGGAAAGGATTATATCACTGTGCTCCATTCTACAGTACCCATTCAAGCAAGCGGCACACATTTGCCGGCGTGTATGGAATCTGTCATGCTATTTTGAACACTTGAGAGGATTTGGTCTGACAAGTTGGCTGCTTCTGAGGACTGCTTCTCGGTGGCATCTCTTGGCCATTTGGATTGTCTTACAACTTGATCTGGAGCTCAGACGTGGATGTCCCACATTTTGGCGGTTGCACCATAAGCCTTGTTGACTCACTGAGCATATGCCTATTTGAGTCCTCTCACTCCGGTAAGCCTCCTCACTAACCGGTGGTGGTTCTTTTGTCTGTGTCTTCACCTCAACATAGATGTCACGTAGAATCCCACTTCTAGTTACACATTTTGTTTTCACTGTCTACTCAAGGACTGTTATGTTTATGTTTTAAAAAACCTTTATATGATGGCACATGGACTTTAGTTTGGGTGTTCCACACCTCTTTTTCATTATTATAAATTTTTGTGGTCATTGCACAGTGTATATTAGTTTGTATATACATGAATTTTCATCTTTTGAGCGCTGCACAAAATTTTACCTTTTGCGCTGATAGGTGGCACTGATGGACACTATTAGTTGGCACTCAGTGCCCACGGGCACTGATAGGTGGCACTGATAGACAGCACTGATGGGCCTGCACTGATCGTCAGGGCACTGATGATCAGTGCCTTAGTTATCTGTGTACATATTCCCTGTACAGGACCAGCGCTACCTATAGGCAAGGTAGGCGCCGGCCTAGAGCGTACATCAGTCAGGGGCGCTGTGCCAGTGACCCCTCCCCGCCCACCACCTTCAGGCGCCTATATACACTGCATGCCGGTGGCTGACTCTACACCTGAAATGGTAGAAGTCATTAAAAAGGTGGGGTATACATGGGCAGGGCAAAGGGGATGGAGTCAGGGGCAGAGCCAAGAGGGGTGGAAAAATTAGGTTTCGCCTAGGGTGTCAAAAATTCTTGCACCAGCCCTGGTACCACATGATCACTTTGACCAATCACAGCTAGCAACAAAATTGTAAACAATGAATGGCATGAAAGGAGGCCATCCATTGTTTACAATTGTCATGTGATCTGCTGTGATTGGTCACTGTGATCACATGGTACCAGCAGCGGCCCAATACAGTGATCTGCCATCGGCTGTGTCTAGTGGAACATGGCCCATTGGGCGCACTTGAGGCAAATTCTAGTTCTGTCCAGCCATCATTTGACTATAGGCTGGGCGGGAACTGGTTAAAATAAAGTTTTGAGCCCCTTTGCTGTGATCAAACCGGTCCCACCCACCCTTTCCCTCCACAAGTGTATACTTACCAGGATCTAACTGCTGCAGCCTCCATTGTTTATTTTCACCCCGCACTGCAAGTTCTCTATCTTCTGGCCATGCAGGCACATTAAAAGACTTCTATGTTTTAGTCTTAATGTTTTGTCGCTTAACTAATGCATGGGTCGAGGGGCTCACCACTGTTGGGTTGTGCTTATCCATTGCCCTTAATTGGGCCCTGGGTTGAAATAATACTAATGAATGGATCCTGGTATAATATTACCCTTACATTTCTTTTGCTTTTATAAATTAAAAAGCAATGAATGTGGCATTACCAAAAATCTTCCTGGTAAATGTGTTTTTTTTTATTAATCAGGGAATGCAGGGATTGATTCACTGCCAATAAAAGTATGTTTACTGAGTTCAATAGCTGAAGTTTATATTGCGCACACAGCTCAATAATCAGAAGTATAATTTATCTTCATTTCTCTCTGTTCTGTAGAGTTTCGGTGACAGAGAGGCAGTCTGAAAGTAAAAAGTTGCAGCATCTATTTTCTTCTATTAGAAAACACAAAATTTAGAATAACTTTTGACATGTTTGCAACCTCTATTTAATATTTATTTGAAAAAAATAACATTTTATAGAAAAGAATATACAAAAAAGATATAGAGCAGTCAATAGATTTCAGGATATGTAAAATAAAGCTGCTTCCAAACCTTAATGATTATCCTTTATTAACACATACATTGTGGTGGTATTTTTGGTACTTTTGTAATTTTTGGAAATAACATTTGATTTAAGCAATATTGTTATAGCTTTTTATTCTCTAAATATACTAGCATGAAAAGTGCTACCCTACTCTCTGCATTCCAACACTCCTTACCTTCATCCATTATTTTTCAGCCATACTGTCCTCCCTTAGTTATGATGTTTTCTTACACCCTTATGTTTTCCTTTTAATTTTGGAAAAATGTCAATGATGTAACTACATACTGGAGTCAGTTGTGATTACCTATGCAGAGTGTTCAGCTGAGACTAACACAAACTCTTAAACACAAGAGGCTCTAATCCTTCCTCGTTCAATACAAAACAAAAAAGTTTTAGCTGAAGTTTAGATTCACTGATTACATCCTTATAGCCATTAATCAGATTCAGCCTACCCCGATAAGTTGAATCTGATTAGTGATACATTAAGTAAATATATTAAGCACTAAGCATTAAACTGACCATACATTATACTAAATATAAAAATATTTTTATCATTTTGTAAAACTCATGACACCTTGTTTTCTGATGATATACCTATGCATTGTTTATCCTAGGCTGTTATTAATCAGGTGGTGTTTCCTTATATCTGTGAATGCAGTTAAACTTATGCCTCTATTACACTTTTTGTTGAAGCCTTAACCACTTGCTTACTGGGCACTTATACCCCCTTCCTGCCCTGGCCAATTTTTAGCTTTTAACGCTCTCACACTTTGAATGACAATTGCGTGGTCATGCAACACTGTACCCAAATGAAATTGTTATAATCTTTTTTCACACAAATAGAGCTTTCTTTTGATGGTATTTAATCACCACTGGGCTTTTTATTTTTTGCTAAACAAACAAAAACAGACCGAAAATTTTGAAAAAAAAGTGGTTTTCATATTTTGTTATAAAATTATGCAAACAGGTAATTTTTCTCCTTTACTTATGGCCACTGATGAGATGGCACTGATGGGCACTGATAGGCTGCACTAATGGCCACTGATGATGTGGCACTGATCTGCGGTACTGATTGGTAACACTGAAAGGTGGCACTGATGGGCACTGATGAGGCTGCACTGGTGGGCACTGATGAGGCTGCACTGATGGGTGGCACTGATGGGCACTTATAGGTGGAACTGATCGGCACTGATAGGTGGCATGGAGAAGTGGCACTGCTAGGCAGCACTGATAGGCACTGATAGGTGGCACTAATGGGCATTGATAGGTGACACTAATGGGCACTGATCAGGAGGCACTAATGTTGATGATGCACTGATGCGCACTGATTTGCAGCACTGATGAGCACTGATAGGTGGAACTGGTGGGTACTGATTAGCAGTACTGATGGGCACTGATAGATGGCACTGGTGGGCATGGATTTGCAGCACTGGATGGCACTGATTTGCAGCACTGGTGGGCTCTTAGGGGACCGATGTCCCTCTAACAGAAGCCGGTTACTGGCTTTATTCTTTTCTTCACACTGACAGCTGGAAGAAGAAAAAAAGACGGTATCTGGCTTCTGTTTACTTCCGTGATCAGCTGTAATGGTCTGACAGCTTATCACGTGGTAAAGGGCCCGCTGTGATTGGCCCTTTACCCTGCTCTGTGATCACCCGAGTCTCAAGAACCGGAGTACGTGGGCGGCAAAAGAAAGGGGGGATGTACATGGCCATTCTCCGGGCTTTTGCGATCTGCGCTATAGCCGTCTTTCAGCTATACGTGGACGTCAGGTGGTTAGTGTCTGTAACCTTTATCATAACTGGACATGATCTGTCTGACATAACAAAAAATAAATAAAAATGTCCTCCTATTTTTTATCTATCTGTGTCCCATTTGGAAGATTTCCATTCACATCCTCTCCATCACATGAAGGGAAATTAAGTGAAATTGCTCCAAAGTGAGGGAAATCTCCCTCTAACGTTGTTGTCGCTTTGGTTGTCTTAAATAAATGAATCCCCACCAAGGACACAGATAGTACTAAAAAATGTAACAGGGGTTTAAATCCTTCTCAACTCTACAAAAAAAATAAGGGGCTGCTATAACCTTCCACAGGTTCTTTCCCTAATCAGTGCAGGTAGACAGGCACACAGCAGCATCTCATTCGCACAGGCTCAATAAACAGTCCAGGGGCTTTTTGAAGTTTGTTGCTCAGTAACTATAAACTTGGGAGGACAGCAGGGTATGAGACACTTCAAAATTCTGGGTGCACAAATTGCAGAGAACTCTTCTCTACCTTTAGGCAGCAGCAATACTGTATCCTTCCCAGCTGGGGACCAGGGAGATTGCTGAATAGGTTTTAGCAGAAAATGGACTGCGATGCTCTAGCTTCTGGCAGGGTCCCAGCCTATTTAACAGTAACCCAGTCACCTTCTGGGCACACCTCCCCAAGGATTGGCTATGCCCTACTAAATATTCAGGCTGGGAATTTGAATCTTCCCACTCTAAGCTCCAGAAACTTCTTCCAAAAGCAGGGGGAGGTAATCAAACTCCCATCCTGGGAAACCCCAAACAGATTGTACTAAACAAGCAGCAGTGGCATCTCCAGCTTTCATATTTAGGGGGGCACATGGGGGGCAGGGACAAAAGTAGGGGCAACTATAAAATGCAATCATATATATATATATACTACGATCCCACAATGGCATTTCACATGTTCTGCCGTGAGCTCCCTTCCTACTGTATTGGGCCCCCCCAGGGTGGCAGAAAACAAGAGATATATGTCACCAGCATACCAAGAAAATATAAGGGTCCAAAGCAGTGGGAGAACTATCAGGGTTGCAAAGGTTGTCTTGCCACCGGATCCTGGTGTTCTGCCACTGTGGGGTTCCCCAGCCTCCTCTTGCTGTCCTGCCCCTGCTATGGACAGCGCTGGTCTGGCATCTCTTGGAATTTACAGGCTGGTTCTCTTGTCCTAAGGATGGGAGAAATCAGTCTGTTTTTTCAGTAACTGAGAGTCTTGGTGGAGTCCTTCCTGCAACTCGCTCTTCTCCTTGCCAATGAGGATGCAGGGGAAGGAGCAGATCAGGAGGCCGTGGTTGTGTGAGCGCTTGCATTATGCAGTGTCAGCGAGCAGAGGGAGGGGGAAGGAATCACACGCAGGAGCTGACTGGGGGCGCTCTCCCTCTCAATAGAGACTGTGTTACTCCAGCAGCGGTCCGAGTAAGATGCGGTGCATCCGCTACGAATGCAAACAAAAAGACTTTTTGTAAAATAATGCTGGGGGGTCAGGGCCCCCTCTGCCCCCCCTAGTGACGCCATTGACAAGCAGAAGCTAACACTAATGTTACCTAACAGCCTAGCTATGAGGGTGCTACTTCCTTTCTATCTTTTTCACTAGCTAGTGTAAAAAATATTTATTTTGACTCTAAAAAGGTTTTAGCATGCAAACAAATGTCATGAGAAATGCACTTATCTAGTCCTGCTTTTTACAGGGAAAACAAATATAGACAAAAAGTATGGCCATTTAATTAAGAGCTGCTTTTAGAAAAAAAGGTTTTCTATATTAAGCAATAGCAATACATAGCATACCAGTCCTTTCTGTTATTTCTTTATGGAAACAGGTAACCTTGCAGGAAGCAAGGCTCTGTCAGGATTACATAGACATTTCACAAAGCACACTGGAGGCTCTTGTTCTTCATTTATTGTTTCCTAGGCCTAGTAAACATTAGCTTCATAGAAGACATTATGTGTACATGGCAGGGAGGGCTTTTCTTTTTTTATTCACTCTTTGGAATTTTTTTTTCTTTGCAAGTATGCTGTATCTTCGATGGAAGCATTATCAAATATTTATTGTTTCAGCTGAGGTTTGTTATTTCCCATATCACTCTTCTTTTGTTATCATCTTTGTATGTCCATCAGCATAAAATCAAATATATGTTCTGTATTTGATTGCAGCTGAGGTTATGTGAGGGCAATTCTAGCACTAAGGCATCTGATTCTGCTGTCGGTTTATTTGCAGATAGACATCTTCCTGTTCACATTGCTGTCTGTATAATGGGGGCTGTGGGTTTTTGCACATTACACATCAGACATCCTTAACAACCAAAGGGGGTGGCATATTAATTGCCTCATGCCTATAAACAGGAGCACTCAACATCCTTAATAACAGTATGTTCCAGTGACTAATAACTGCAAGATGCAATAACTGAAAAAGGACAATGTTTTTAAAGCTGAGATATTTAATTAACTATGTCATAGAAAGAAAATTTAAATCAGAAGATGCTTCAGTAAAAAGCGTATTTTGAGAGTATAGATAAAATAAATTGCTTTGTGCTTTTGCATTAGACTGAGTATTATAGGAATTAATATTCCATTTTTATTATGAATGATATTTTGTGCAAGTCATTCACATCATGCCCGTGACACAATCAAGCTTTTAGTCTAATGGGATGATACTATTTAATAGATCACCAGGGGAGCTGCAGAACAATGAACAGTAGTGTCATCTTCCTTGCTATGAAATGTGCCAGGGCCATGTAGCTTGCAAGAACTGAGCAAGTCTACAACTATCCATATATTAAACAGAAAAAGGTGACCCTGAATTTTCACATGACATTAAGTTCTTACACAACTTCACAGATTCGGATGGCCAAGTCCAAATTTCTGTGTTGTTTTTGATGGTTTGGCTGAAGATCCAGTTTAAAAAGTTAGTGCAAAACTTACTGATAAGATTTCTGTATCCCAAATTTCATCATTAATCAATCAGAAAATCAAAATGTGATTTTTGTTTACTTGAGTTACTTCAATTTTATTTTTGAATTATTAAATTAGGTTTTATAAGTTTAAAACCAATAGTTTTTTGTAGTTTTGATCAGAATGGTAAAAAGTTGGAGCACCTTTTAGATTTTTAGTTGTGCTGTCTGTGTCCCTGCTAGGGTGAGTCACCCTCTCTGTTCGTCCTGGTTACCTTTGTCCTCACAAATGAAAGTGAGGAAAAATACAAAGTTTGGACATTTTTCACCAGAAAAGAAAAATTCCAATGGGAACACTCCCAGTGAGGACCAAGCACTGGAGGCACCAAGCACCGGGTGTATTTTCAGGTGAGTGTGGGAGTTCATAATGAGTTTGGCAGGGGAGAGTCTCCCTAGAATACCTTGTGTAAGGCCTGGGAGGCTGACAGGGTAGCAGTCCACTCATCACCCAAGACCGCCCAGCATAGACAGCATCTGTATACCATGTACACTGTTTGTATATAGTCTATATCTATAAGTCACATGCTATGTGAGTGCCACTTCAGCCCCTCACCCTTCACTGTACATTCCTCCCCAGGCTTTTTTTCTAAAGGAATAATGAACATTGTTTACAAAATATGTGTACTATTATTTTAAGAAAAAAATAAAGCCCTCTGCACATATGGGTAGCTGGGTGGCCAAAGTTTATGTGCCAGAAGTGTGCTCGCTGATTGCTCCTAGCACAAAGACTGACCTGTCGAAGACAGCTCTCAGTCTGGTTAGAGATTGGTAACTGGGGGGACAGTGGTCACATGATTGCTGATTCTTAACACTCCCTGGGCATTCCGAACTGTTTAAAGGGATACCTGGATAGGTGGGAAAGGTTTAAACATTAAAAAAAAAAAAACACAATGACCCATGGTGTAAATCTAGCATGGAGCACATCATCTAGCGACATCAATCACAAAGAGGGAGGGCCCACTAACACAAACACAATGACCAATGCCCCAATTATTTTCTGCTGTCTCTACTCCCTTCTCAAATGACAACTCCCCTGCTGACTGCTGAATATCAACAAACCAGCTGGGAATGCTAGTTAATATCTTTGACTAAATATGGCCATGACCATATTTGGTCGATGATATCACCCAGCATGCCCACCAGTCTAAATCAGTGGGCGGCTGGAAGCTGTCATTTAGTGGCAGCAGCAATACCACCACTAAATCAATGACTTCTGTCTGCAGCAGTGGGAAGTTATGGCCTTTTAGTTTGCATGTCTGGCAAACTGCAGACAGCATGGGTTTGGGTGGAACTGGAACCTGAAAATCATCCCATCATCCAAATGGATCATCCAAAAGTTTGGAACACCAGATATATATATATATATATATATATATATATATATATATATATATATATATATATATACACACAGTTGCAATAAAAAGTATGTGAACCATTTTGGAATGATTTCTTGGATCTCTGCACAAATTGGTCATAAATTGTGATCTGATCTTCATCTAAGTCACAACAATAGACAATCACAGTCTGCTTAAACTAAAAACACACAAAGAATTAAATGTTACCATGTTTTTATTGAACACACCATGTAAACATTCACAGTGCCGGTGGAAAAAGTATGTGAACCCCTAGACTAATGAGAACTTCAAGAGCTAATTTGAGTGAGGTTTCAGCCAACTGGAGTCCAATCAATGAGCTGAGATTGCAGGTGTTGGTTACAGCTGCCCTGCCCTATAAAAAACACACACACCAGTTCTGGGTTTGCTTTTCACAAGAAGCATTGCCTGATGTGAATGATGCCTCGCACAAAAGAGCTCTCACAAGACCTACGACTAAGAATTGTTGATTTGCATAAAGCTGGAAAGGGTTATAAAAGTATCTCCAAAAGCCTTGCTGTTCATCAGTCCATGGTAAGACAAATTGTCTATAAATGGAGAAAGTTCAGCACTGCTGCTACTCTCCCTAGGAGTGGGCGTCCTGTAAAGATGACTGCAAGAGCACAGCGCAGACTGCTCAATGAGGCGAAGAAGAATCCTAGAGTGTCAGCTAAAGACTTACAAAAGTCTCTGGCATATGCTAACATCCCTGTTAGCGAATCTACGATACGTAAAACACTAAACAAGAATGGATTTCATGGGAGGACACCAAAGAGGAATCCACTGCTGTCCAAAAAAAAAAACATTGCTGCACATTTACAGTTTGCACAAGAGCACCTGGATGTTCCACAGCAGTACTGGCAAAATATTCTGTGGACAGATGAAACCAAAGTTGAGTTGTTCAGAAGAAACACACAACACTATGTGTGGAGAAAAAAAGGCACAGCACACCAACATCAAAACCTCATCCCAACTGTGAAGTATGGTGGTGGAGGCATCATGGTTTGGGGCTGCTTTGCTGTGTCAGGCCCTGGATGGATTGCTATCATCGAAGGAAAAATGAATTCCCAAGTTTATCAAGACATTTTGCAGGAGAACTTAAGGCCATCTGTCCACCAGCTGAAGCTCAACAGAAGATGGGTGTTGCAACAGGACAACAACCCAAAGCATAGAAGTAAATCAACAACAGAATGGCTTAATCAGAAGAAAATATGCCTTCTGGAGTGGCCCAGTCAGAGTCCTGACCTCAACCCGATTGAGATGCTATGGCATGACCTCAAGAAAGCGATTCACACCAGACATCCCAAGAATATTGCTGAACTGAAACAGTTCTGTAAAGAGGAATGGTCAAGAATTACTCCTGACTGTGGTGCACGTCTGATCTGCAACTACAGGAAACGTTTGGTTGAAGTTATTGCTGCCAAAGGAAGTTCAACCAGTTATTAAATGCAAGGGTTCACATACTTTTTCAACCGGCACTGTGAATGTTTACATGGTGTGTTCAATAAAAACATGGTAACATTTAATTCTTTGTGTGTTATTAGTTTAAGACTGTGATTAACTATTGTTGTGACTTAGATGAAGATCAGATCACATTTTATGACCAATTTGTGCAGAAATCCATTATCATTCCAAAAGTGTTCACATATATATATATATATATATATATATATATATATATATATATATATATATATATATATATACATTTTAAATGCTGTGAAATTGGAACTTGGTTGGGTACATAAATATAAATCAGTCTAACATCTCTTGTTTACATTCTCTGTGCTAAATGATATATAAATGATATAGCTATATGGCCAACAACCACACCACAGCATGTGATTTCTTAGGTACAATAATCTTATTGTAAGAGTAGTAAAAAGTGGCAAATATTTAGCACTCAGCTGCAACAATTTTAGCAGTGTTTTTTGTGCTTTTTGAACTCTCAAAGAAAAGGTTCTGAAGAAGCATTGTATGCAAAACATCTTGGATATTTTTGAGACAAAGGAGTATAACCATGTGAATTATGTATCTGTGCACAAATGATCATGAGAAATATGACCATACACTTGGGATTTATTTCCAGTTTTTATTTTACCTTTTTTTACGTTTAATCATGTAATAAATTGGATAAAGATTTTATATAATTGTGTCCTCCCTTGTACCAATAAAGTCAGTTTTTTTGCTTTTGGTTTTTGGTGTTTTTTGAATTGTCAGGTTCTGTAATAAATGGCAATTAAAGTGCTTTTTTCACAACTGAGTTTTATTATTGTATTTTTAACAGCAAATACACACTAATTTTTTTGTATGTTACTTTAAAATTGTATATGCTTATTACCTCATATATTTGTCACTGTAATAAATATAGCATTTTGTAGATTAACCACTAGAGAAGGCAAATACTCAGTTGCCTCCCTTCTTAAAAGTTGTTGCAGATAATCATCATTGGCAATGGCAGTGATTTGTTTTTAAGGAGTCAGCTGACACATATGGGTTGGTTCACTAAAGGCTAGCATTTCTTGTTTTTGCATATTTTCATGTGCAAAAATGTGTCCTTTTAAACCTGCTTGAAGTTTTTTGAGTTTTCACTTGTGATTTTGCCTGTGCTAAGTGAACACATTTTTTCAGCTGGGTTCAGTAGTGAAAGGTACACGAGTAAGGACGCCAAGTCCCTGTCAGCAGGAACTGGACTGTTAGATTGCCGGAGCTGCTGAAGTGATAGGTGCATAAGTAAGGATGCTGCTGAAGCAGCCAGAGATGTGTGTAAGGTATACTGTGAGAACTGAGGAGAACTAGGAGCAACGAGAGTACTGAGGAGTACTGGTAGCAGTATGAGTCCTGAGAAATACTGGGAGCAGTGTGAGTACTGAAGAGTACTAGGAGGTATTGTGAATACAGAGGAGTATTTGGAGCAGTGTGATTACTGAGGAGTGCAGTGAGCAGTGTGGGTACTGAGGAATACTGGGAACAGTGTGAGTATTTAAGAGTACTAGGTATTGTGAGTACAGAGGAGTACTTGGAGCAGTGTGATTACTGAGGAGTGCAGAGAGCAGTGTGGGTACTGAGGAGTACTTTGAGCAATACGAGTACTGAAGAATACTAGGAGGTATTGTGAGTAGGGATGAGCCGAACACCCCCCCGGTTCGGTTCGCACCAGAACCTGCGAACGGACCGAAAATTTGCACGAATGTTAGATCCCCATTGACGTCTATGGGACTCGAACGTTCAAAATCAAAAGTGCTCATTTTAAAGGCTAATTTGCATGGTATTGTCCTAAAAAGGGTTTGGGGACCCGGGTCCTGCCCCAGGGGACAAGTATCAATACAAAAAAAACTTTTAAAAACGGACGTTTTTTCGGGGGCAGTGATCTTAATGATGCTTAAAGTAAAAAAAAAAAAAAGTGAAATATTCCTTTAAATATTGTACCTGGGGGTGTCTATAGTATGCCTGTAAAGTGGCGCGTGTTTCCTGTGCTTAGAACAGTCCCTGCACAAAATGTCATTTTTAAAGGAAAAAAGTCATTTAAAACTGCTTGCGGCTTTAATGTAATGTCGGGTCCTGGCAATATGGATGAAAATCAGTGAGACAAACGGTATGGGTACCCCCCAGTCCATTACCATGCCCTTTGGGTCTTGTATGGATATTAAGGGGAACCCCGCACCCAAATTAAAAAAGGAAACAGCAGTATACAGGCTCTGTACTCTGAACAGCAGTATACAGGCGGTGCAAACAAGGCAGGGACTGTAGGTTTGTTGTTAAGTTGAATCTGTTTGTAATTTTGAACGGGTACATTTTTAACGTGTTTAGCTCCAGCAAAAAAATCTATTTTAAGCTTTTTGGAAAACATAGGGAAGGGTTTGCTGTCTGTGTTCATCTTCAGAAGATTGAACCTCACTTTTTGTCCCAATGACAAATGTTTTTTGAAAATTTTTTTTTTTTTGTGAAACAAGGATTGGTGACAAAGCATCAGTGGAAAGGAGTAATGTTTTTCCCATATTAACTCTTACAGGAGAGAATTTCCCTTCCTAGGGGTAGATTTCATCTCACTTCCTGTTGTCTCCTTCTGTTTGCAAGTAGGAGTCGTTTGTAAGTTGGATGTTTGAAACTAGGGGCCTGCCCTATATACTCAGCAGAAATTTGGGCCTTAGGCGTTGTTGTGGCCACAACACTGTAAGCCCTCACAGGGCCCTGCTGTGAAATATTAGATCAAGAATTGTAATTACATGCCCCTGTTGAACAGGGGCAGAAAAATTGGGCCTTTGGTGGTGGTGGTGGTGCTGGTGCCACAACACTGTAAGTCCTCACTCGCTCTTGGTGGGCGCAGAAACGGGCCCTGCTGTGAAATATTAGATCAAGAATTGTAATTACATGCCCCTGTTGAACAGGGGCTGAAAAATTGGGCCTTAGGCACTGGTGCTGGTGCCACAACACTGCAACCCCTCACAGATACTCTAGTTGGAATGCAGGAACGAGCCCTTCTGCAAAGTATTGCATCAAAAATTGTAATTACACGCCCCTGTTAAACAGGGGCTGAAAAGTTAGGCCTTAGGCGCTGGTGCTGGTGCCACAACACTGCAACCCCTCACAGATACTCTAGTTGGAATGCAGGAACGAGCCCTGCTGCAAAGTATTGCATCAAAAATTGTAATTACACGCCCCTGTTAAATAGGGGCTGAAAAGTGGGCCTTAGGCACTGGTGCTGGTGCCACAACACTGCAACTTCTCACAGAAACTCTAGTTGGAACGCAGGAACGAGCCACTCCGGCAAAGTATTGCATCAAAAATTGTACTTACACGCCCCTGTTAAACAGGGGCTGAAAAATTGGGCCTTAGGCACTGGTGGCGGCGCCCAGAACCAAAAATGTTCTTACAAGCTATCAGCGTGATCATTGAGGAGGAAGAGGATAATTACTCAGGATAGTCACTCAGCATCAGCATAGGCAGTCTTTGAAGGGATCTGAGATTTCAAAAAAAATTATTCGGTTACATCAGCATCAGGTGCTTGGTAGCTGGTGGTGATCCAAGACTGATTCATCTTTATGAAGGTCAGTCGATCGATCGAGTTGGTGGACAGACGCACCCAGTGATCGGTTACAAAGCCTCCAGCAGCACTAAATGTGCGTTCCAAAAGAATGCTGGATGCAGGACAGGCCAGTAGCTCAATTGCATACTGTGCAAGCTCTGGCCAGTGATTCATTCTCAAGACCCAGTAACCCAGAGGATTTTCAGTGGGAAAGGTGTCCAAGTCAGATCTTGCCCCTAGGTATTCCTGCACCATGTAAAACAGATGCTGGCGATGGTTGCTGGAACCGATCATACCTTGGGCCTGACGGCCACCAGACGGCCACCTTCTCCACCGCTCCTTCTTTGACTGACCAAAGCCTCAGCAACACGTTGTCCAGAAACAGGAGTTTGTAACCTCCCAGTCTCTGGGAACGCGTTGCACAGACCTTTCTGCAAGGCCTCCTGAAGATGTTTCATCCTCTGCTCCCTCTGCGATGGCAAGATAAGGTCCGCAACCTTACCCTTGTAACGTGGTTCAAGGAGGGTTGCCAGCCAGTACTGGTCCTTCTCCTTGATACCACGAATACGAGGATCCTTACGCAGGCTTTGCAGGATCAGGGAGGCCATGCAGTGTAGGTTTGCTGAGGCATTCGGTCCGGAATCCTCTGGGTCACTAAGGACGACATGGTCCGCAGCCACCTCCTCCTAGCCACGTACAAGTCCATGTGTTTCTTGGGAATGATCCCTTAAAGACTGCTGCTGATGCTGAGTGCCAGGCTCCACCTCCATACTGACACAATCCTCCTCCTCCTCCTCCTCGTCCTCTTCCTGTGTGATCGGCGGGCACGCAGGAACATTGTTTGGATAAAGGGGGCCTTGAGAGCTAAGGAAGTCCTCCTCTTCCTGCCTCTGTTCTGCCTCAAGTGCTCTGTCCATTATTCCACGCAGCGTGTGCTGCAACAGGTGGACAAGGGGGACAGTGTCACTGATGCATGCACTGTCACTACTCACCATCCTCGTGGCCTCCTCAAATGGTGACAGGACAGTGCATGCATCCTTGATCATGGCCCACTGGCGTGGGGAAAAAAAACAAGCTCCCCTGACCCTGTCCTGGTGCCATAGTCGCACAGGTACTCATTGATAGCCCTCTGCTGCGTGTGCAGCTCCTGCAGCATGGCCAAGGTTGAGTTCCACCTGGTGGGCATGTCACAGATTAGGCGGTTCTTGGGCAGGTTAAACTCCTTTTGGAGGTCCGCCAGCCGAGCACTGGCATTATATGACCGGCAGAAATGCACACAGACTTTCCTGGCCTGCCTCAGGACATCCTGTAAGCCCGGGTACCTGCCCAAGAACCGCTGCACCACCAAGGTAAGGACATGAGTCAAACAGGGCACATGGGTCATTTGTCCCTGTCGGAGGGCAGAGAGGAGGTTGGTGCCATTGTCGCAAACCACCATTCCTGCCTTAAGTTGGCGTGGTGTCAACCACCTCTGAACCTGCCCCTGCAGAGCTGACAGAACCTCTGCCCCAGTGTGGCTCCTGTCCCCCAAGCGTAGCCCCTTGAATGCCTATGGAGCACCGCTGGTTCCGAGGACAAATCACAGGAAGAGGCCATGGAAGAAGAAGAAGAGGAGGTGGTGGAGGAGAGAGGTTTGTCACAATCATTAGTAGTGGCATTTTGGAGGCGTGGTGGCGGAACAACCTCCAACACTACTGCACCTTGTCCTGCATCCTTCCCAGCTGCCAGCAGAGTCACCCAATGTGCGGTGAAACTTAGATAACGTCCCTGTCCATGCCTGCTGGACCATGAGTCAGCGGTAATATGCACCTTACCGCTGACTGCCCTGTCCATCGAGGCATGGACATTGCCTTCCACATGTCGGTAGAGAGCCGGAATCGCCTTCCGTGAGAAAAAGAGGCGTTTGGGTACCTGCCACTGATGAACCACACATTCCACAAACTCACGGAAGGGGACAGAGTCTACCAACTGAAAAGGCAGCAGTTGAAGTTCTAGCAATTTTGCCAAGCTAGCATTCAACCACTGGGCATGTGGATGGCTGGGAACGAACTTCTTTTGGCAGTGCAGCAGCTGGGGCAGGGAAATTTGCCTGGTACAATCTGACGTCGGTGTACCGAAAGCAGATTGCCCAAAAGTACTTGGCTGTGACACACCTAATTCTACACCTTTATTCCTCTCAGTGCAGGTCTCAGAGAGGACTGAAGGTATAGTGGGGTTGGAGATCTCAGCTGATGAGGAGCAAGGAGAGGTCCTCTTTGTTCTTTGGTGTGGGTCTTTTAGATACGCTTGCCAATGAACTGCATGGCAGGTCAACATATGTCTGGTCAAGCATGTGGTGCCCAAGCGGGAGATTTTTTGGCCACGCGAGATACGCTTGAGACATATGTTGCAAATAGCAGCGGTGCGATCTGATGCACTCGTCTCAAAAAAGGCCCACACCAAAGAACTTTTTGAATAACGCGCAGAGACTGCAACGCCCTGCACATGCGGAGCTTTGGGGTGTGATGCAGTCAGTGTGCTGCCCTTAGGCTGGCCCCTGGAGGGCATCCTGCCTCGTTGGTGATGTGCCTCCTCCTCCTCCTCCTCTCTCCTATCAGGCACCCACGTTGAGTCAGTGACCTCATCATCCCCTCCCTCCTCATCACTGGAGCAAACCTGACAGTATGCTGCAGCAGGGGGAGCATGATTGCCAGATTGCTGTCCTTCTTGGGCACCCCCTCTGTCCGTGCTCACGTTACTGCCTTCATCTAGCTCAGTATCATCATCAGAGCCTTCCAAATGCTGGGCATCCTCCTGGAGCATGTACCCAACATTGTGGTCAAACAGTTCGAGGGACTCCTCAGGAGGACATGGTGGGGCTAGGGAAGGAGTCACTGATGACATTAAGCCAAGGGAAGAGGCCGCTGCTTTGCCAGACAAAGTACCCTGAGCATGGGTGAGAGAGGATGAGGAGGATGAGGACGGCTTGGTCATCCACTCGACCAAGTCTTCCGCATGTTGCGGCTCAACACGGCCAGCTGCCGAAAAAAAGGCCAAGCGTGTCCCACGGCCATGTGCTGATGAGGATGCACCGTCTCCACGACTAGCACTGTTGCCTCTAGACACAGAGCCTGCTTGCCCTCTTTTATTGGCTTGTGACTGTCCGCCTCTCCTTGTTGGCCTTCCAGACATACTATTGGCCTGTAGCTGCACTAAGCTGGGATATATATATATATATATATATATATATATATATATATATATATATATTTATATATATGTATTGATACTGCAGCTAGCAAAATCAACTGCCTGCCTGTAGTATGAGAACAGCACCAACCTCCTACAGGTAGCTTTGGCTGGACACTGTGCAGAGCTCGCAAAAAAATAACTTGTAGCTTATTTAGCTGCCTGTGGTAGTGATAGGATCAGGAAACCACCAACCTTCTATGGGTAGCTTTAGCTGAACACTGTACAGAGCTCGCAAAAAAATAACTTGTAGGTTTAGCTGAACACTGTGAGGAGGACGCACTACACTAACTTGTAGCTTTAGCTGAACACTGTGCAGAGGTCGCACTACACTAACTTGTAGTTTTCGCTGAACACTGTGAGGAGGACACACTACACCAACTTGTAGCTTTAGCTGAACACTGTGAGGAGGACGCACTACCCTAACTTGTAGCTTTAGCTGAACACTGTGCAGAGGTCACACTAAACTAACTTGTAGCTTTAGCTGAACACTGTGAGGAGGACGCACTACCCTAAATTGTAGCTTTAGCTGAACACTGTGCAGAGGTCTCACTACACTAACTTGTAGTTTTAGCTGAACACTGTGAGGAGGACGCACTACACTAACTTCTAGCTTTAGCTGAACACTGTGCAGAGGTCACACTAAACTAACTTGTAGTTTTAGCTGAACACTGTGAGGAGGACGCACTACACTAACTTGTAGCTTTAGCTGAACACTGTGCAGAGGTCGCACTACACTAACTTGTAGTTTTAGCTGAACACTGTGAGGAGGACGCACTACCCTAACTTGTAGCTTTAGCTGAACACTGTGCAGAGGTCACACTAAACTAACTTGTAACTTTAGCTGAGCACTGTGAGGAGGATGCACTACACTAACTTGTAGCTTTAGCTGAACACTGTGCAGAGGTCTCACTACACTAACTTGTAGTTTTAGCTGAACACTGTGAGGAGGACGCACTACACTAACTTGTAGCTTTAGCTGAACACTGTGCTGAGGTCGCGCTACACTAACTTGTAGTTTTCACTGAACACTGTGAGGAGGACACACTACACCAACTTTTAGCTTTAGCTGAACACTGTGAGGAGGACGCACTACCCTAACTTGTAGCTTTAGCTAAACACTGTGCAGAGGTCACACTAAACTAACTTGTATCTTTAGCTGAACACTGTGAGGAGGACGCACTACACTAACTTGTAGCTTTAGCTGAACACTGTGCAGAGGTCTCACTACACTAACTTGTAGTTTTAGATGAACACTGTGAGGAGGATGCACTACACTAACTTGTAGCTTTAGCTGAACACTGTGCAGAGGTCGCACTACACTAACTTGTAGTTTTAGCTGAACACTGTGAGGAGGACGCATTACACTAACTTGTAGCTTTAGCTGAACACTGTGCAGAGGTCTCACTACACTAACTTGTAGTTTTAGCTGAACACTGTGAGGAGGATGCACTACACTAACTTGTAGCTTTAGCTGAACACTGTGAGGAGGACGCACTACCTAACTTGTAGCTTTAGCTGAACACTGTGCACTACACTAACTTGTAGTTTTAGCTGAACACTGTGCAGAGGTCACACTAAACTAACTTGTAGCTTTAACTGAACACTGTGAGAAGGACGCACTACACTAACTGTAAATAGTCTAGCTGCCTGACTGTGGTACTAATAGGATCAAAAGAACACCAGCAATTTTCTTCAGGTAGCTGTAAATACTGTAACAAGACAAGCCTGCCTGTCAGTAAGAAGATAACAGGAACGGATCTAGCTAAACTGAATACAGTGTATATATATATATATATATATATATATATGCAACACCTGGAATGCATATATATACACAATACACTGTAAGTGCAGCTAACTCACTGACTGTCCTGCCTAATCTAGCTAACTCAAATGAAATGACACTGTCTCTCTCTCTCTCTAAGCACGCTGGAACACACTACACAGGGCCGCCGTGCAGGCGGCCTTATATAGTTTGGGGCGTGTTCTAAACCCCCTGAGCCATAATTGGCCAAAGCCACCCTGGCTTTGGCCAATTACAGCTCTCTCTACCGGCGGCGCTGTGATTGGCCAAGCATGCGGGTCATAGTGCATGCTTGGCCAATCATCAGCCAGCAATGCACTGCGATGCCGCAGTGAATTATGGGCCGTGACGAGCCAAACGAATTTGGCACGAACGGACCATATTGTTCGCAATTCGACGAACGATCAAACGGCCGATGTTCAAGTTGAACATGGGTTCGACTCGAACACGAAGCTCATCTCTAATTGTGGGTATTGTGAAGTAATGGGAAGTATTGTGAGTACTGAGGAGTACTGGGAGGTATTGTTACTGTGGCACTGTGAATACTGAAGACACATTTTGCCATGTGCTCAGTCATCTGGAGCTGAGCACAGTGGGGACATGTGATCAGTGAGAAGGAGAAGAGGATGCTGGGGGCCATGTGATCAATGAGCAGGAGCACACAGAGAGAACACTCTCTATTGAGGACACTCAATATTTATAGGTAAAAGTTGATCCAGGGAATATCCAATTGCCTCTTAAGGATCAGTTAAAAATGTTTTCCCCTGCTGGAGCAAATTGGATTATGCTTCGACCGGTGAGTGGGAGCACGAGGAAAGGACATCAGTGAGCGGGAGCAGGAGGAGTGAACACCAGGGACTGTGTGACCAGTGAGCGGGAGCAGGAGTAGAGGACACTGAAGGCCATGTGATCAGTGAGAGGGAGCAAGAGGAGAGTATGCGCAAGGTTTTGTAATCAGCAAGTAGGAGCAGCAGAAAAGGACACAGGCACTGTGTGATCAGTGAGCAGGAGCAGGAATAGAAGACAACAGAGGCCATGTGATCAGTGAGCAGGAGAAAAGAACACCGGGGGCCGCGTGATCAGAGAGCAGAAGCAGGATAAGAGGACACCAGGGGCCTTGCGATTAGTGAGCGTAACAGGAGGAGAAGACACCGTAGGCTGCCCAGATAGCAAGGATAACTTGCCACACATTTGTGGCAGTATTGAATTGTAAGTCTTGTGAACTTGCTGCACATCTTCCCTGGCAAATTGTACACTTGCAGAGCACTTGAAGCACAAGTTCTAGTTGATACTTTCCCAATTTGTAGCAAAGTCTCTAGCAAGAGCAAATCTGCAGTGGTAAGTCTACAGCAAGAGCCCTGCAAGTCCACAGCAGGAGCCCTGCAAGTCTACAGCACGAGCCCTGCAAGTCTTTAGCCAGAGTTATGCAAGTCTCCATTTTTGGCAAGAGAAAAGAAGCAAGCAGGGCAAATCTATAATCCCACAATCTGGTGATAGTGAACCTAATCCCTTACTGTACAGGTGCGAAATACATTCAATCCATTGCATAAAATAATTAATCTATCATACAAAAATTATTTGTTTCTATTAAAACAATTAAAGTGCAAATGCTGTTAAAAAAAAGTAAAAAGAAAAAAATGGTGTGCTGACATAGTGAACAAAAGGTGCTCAGTGCAAGAAAATATTATTCATTAGTAAAGAGCATGCATCAAAAATTCATATGTGTTCAAAATATTTGCAGTCCATTTTGCAATCCCAAGAAAAATCTAAGATTATTATCACTTTCTTAGATTTTTCCTGGGATGGCAAAATGGACTTCAAATATTTTGAAAACATATGCATTTTTGATGCATGCACTTTACTAATGAATAATATTTTCTTGCACTAAGCATTTTTTGTTTACTGTGTCAGCACACAGTTTTTTCTTTTTTTTCTTTTGCATTTTTTTTTAACAGCATTTGCAATTGGTTTGTTTCATAGAAACAAATAATTTTTGTATGATAGATTCATTATTTTACGCAATGACAAAGAGTTTATCATTATATGATTGTTGGATTGAATGCATTTCACATGTGTACAGTAAGGGTTTTGGTTAATAGCAGTGGGTTCACTATCACAAGATTGTGGGATTATAGATTTGCTCTTCTTGCTTTTTTTTTCTTGCCAATTAACTGGTGATCATAGGCATGCTGCGCAGGGGGTGTGCCAGGTGTGCCTGGGCACACCCTAATCACCCCAAGCGCATTAGCATTATCGCTCTGTATGCAGGTGGGGAGATGGGAAATATCTCCCTGTGACCAGTTCTGCCATTCATGAAGTACTACCATACTTCTCTTTCACTGTACTGGCTCTACCATAAGAGTGTGTGTGTCTGTATGTATATGTAATATACTCGGGGACTGCCTGTATATATATATATCTCACACACACACGCATGTGTGTTTGATCTTTGGGGTGCGCAATAGGCTAATGCAATAGGCTACACACACCTATGCTGGTGTTTCACCGCTACTTAGGTGACAGCAATCTTATTTAATCCCTCAATCTTCCATTAATATCTTTGACACTAGTCTTTCCTGTTGTTTGTCCAAGTGTCTGTTTTTATCGGGTCTATTCACTAATAAGTGAAGAGAGGGGAATTGGCAGAAAAATCTAAGTCAAAGTGGCTGAAGTAGAAAAAAAAAGCTCTCATTGAAATATTTTTAGTTCAGCTTTTTTGGCCTATATTTTACCATGTCCCTAAAAAATGGACCTCAGTTCATTGAATAGTACATTAAAACAAAACTGATCTTTATAAAAACATTTATTAAAATATTTGAATAAAATCAATACATAACACTGGATTACATCTTAGTTATTTTTTTTATTAGGGTGAACATTTAACAAAACATAAAAAAACAACATTTATAATATGAAAAAGAACATTCTCAAAAACACTAAAAATGATACAATAAAAAAAAAAACACAAAACAAAAATTGCAGTAATATGCAATACTATGTGAAACAGTGATAAAGAGCACTAATTCAAGAAGCTAAACAGCAAAAAGACCAATATGCATTAACTGACTATCCCTAATTTAAAAAAACCTAAAAAATACAATAATATGCGATAATATGTGAAACAGTGATAAAAGTGCCTGAATCAAAAGCGGGTATTCATCTGATTTTACATAAAAAACAATAAACTAAGTCCCAAATAATAAAGTGCATGTGCATCAAAAGAGATGAGATGTGAAGGTCATGTGCTCAAAAAACAGTTCTTGAAAGTTGTGAACACAATTGTTCCCACCATCCAGGCATTCACCAGGAGTGTGTCCTAGCAGCTCACCTTAAACAAAGACAACAACAGGTCTAGTGGCGCTTTGGTATATAAATCCTTAATGGCAGTTAATGGCAGTTCACTTTCCACTCTCCTTGCATGCATCGAAATCCACAGCTGATCTGACAAGGCTTTAATATATGGATCCATTATGGAAAATCACATTCCACTCCACTCTCCTCTCCTAAAAGCTCCACTAGACCTGTTGTGATCTTTGTTTAAGGTGAACTGCTAGCATATAAACACGGAAAAATAAAGCATTCCAAATTTTGCTGCACCAATGGGATATTAGGGTTAGTCACGCCTTGATTTCTACCTCTCTGAACTTCAAATCAGATCTCATGGATAATACTCACCTCTCTTCACACCACGCCCCAGCACCAATTAAAGAAAAACCTTACACACAGCATGGAGCAATGATGGAAATTAAGCCACAGTGACCCCTGTGGTGGGATGAGTTTTACACAGCATAACTGAACCAGAACTTGCAGCAGACATGCAGAATGTTTGCAAAGAAAGTTGATCTGGAGTCATGCAATGCAGACTTACTGCAATTGCGTAACAAACTTGTGAAGCTTGGTGTCAGAAACCATGAAATCAGACCGAGACAGAAGTACAGTTAAATTACACTTGTTTAATAATAAAAGTAAAAAGCACAAACGTAGTCAAAGCATAGCCAAAGTTCAGTAACCGGAATGGATAGTCAGCCAAGCCTAAAGTCAGGGATCCAAATAGTGGAACAGCAAGCAGGTCCTGGAGCCAGAAGGGATGTCAGCAAAGCCAGTCTTTAAAAAGGATCACAGGAATGCAGGAGATAGTTTATTGTGATGTGACCAAGGTGAAGGCAGAGCACCTCTGGACTGGATGGCTTAAGTAGACAGGATTGACGAGCAGGATCATCAACAGCTGAGTGGCTGTGGAGAGAAATGGGAGCTGGCAATTAGCCGACAGCTGAGCGGCCAGCTCAGAGAAGGAAGGGCTGAGCCCAGCTCTGACAGTACCCCCTCCTCAACGACCCCTCCCCCTTGGAGGACCACCGAGCTTAAGGGGAAAATCTATGGAAATTATGGAGGAGGACAGGGGCATGTACATCCGTGGATGAGACCCAAGAGCGTTCCTCTGGACAGTACCAATGCACCAGGTACTGTAGCCAGAATACGATCAGGTGGAATCACAGGAACCGGAACCGACTTCAACTTGGAAGTGGAGGAAAATTTTTGTGACAAGGCGTCAGCCCTTACATTCTTAGTACCAGGTAAGAATGAGACAATGCAATTGAAACTTGACAAGAAAAGAGCCCATCACACCCTTCTGGGAGAGAGGCATTTAGCCTCAGACAAGAATGTTATACTCTTATGGTCAGTAAGAATGAGAACTGGCACAGTGGTACCTTCAAGGAGATGTCTCCATTCTTTCAGGGCTAAAATGATCGCCAACAGCTCTCTGTCACCAATCTCGTAATTGCACTCCACAGGTGACAATTTCTTGGAAAAGTAGCCACAAGGATGCATAGCGCTCTCAGAGGTAGGACGTTGAGACAGAAGGGCGCCAACACCAGTCTCAGAAGCATCAACCTCAAGGATAAACGGTAATGTAGGATCAGGATGTGCCAACACAGGAGCAGAAACAAAGGCAGCCTTGAGACTCTCAAAGGCCTTAATGGACTCCTGAGACCAACTCTGTGGGTTACCGTCCTTTCTGGTCACATCAGTCAGGGGCTTGACCAGAGATGAGAAGTTATGAATAAACTTCCGATAATAGGTGGCAAAGCCCAGGAAACGCTGCAGAGGACGTAAACCCACGGATCAGGGGCACTGTAGGACTGCTGAAAGTTTCTCTGGGTCCATTGAAAAACCAACAGTGTAAATGACCAGGAATTTAACCTGTTTAAGATGGAACTCACACTTCTCCAATTTACAATAGAGATTGTTCTCTCTTAGTTTCTGAAGCACACGACAGACATCTGTGTGGTGGCTTTCCAGGGACTTGGAAATATGAGGATATCATCGAGATAAATCACCACATATAACTGCAACAAATCTCGGAGGACATCATTAATAAATTCCTGGAAGACTGCCGGGGCATTACAAAGGCCAAAAGGCATTACGAGGTACTCGTAATGGCCTGTTCTGGTATTAAATGCAGTTTTCCACTCGTTGCCCTCATTAATCCTCATGAGATTGTATGCCCCTCTCAAATCAAGCTTTGTGAAAACCATTGCTCCCTTGAGGCGGTCAAATAACTCTGTAATCAATGGAATCAGGCATTCTTAATCGTGAAACGATTGAGACCCCTATAATCAATACAAGGTCTCAGTTCATTACTCTTCTTCTTCACAAAGAGTCACATGGGCAGGCTGTAGAGGTCTCCCATCAAGAGCCTCAATGGCAAGTGGAATGTCACGCAGCTGCAGCGGAATCGAGTGTTTCAATACAAAGGCAGCATCAATAACAGGCCTGCAGCCCCAGAGTCGATTAGAACCTGTAGCTCGATGGACAACTCAGCCCAAGAAAGGGTAACCGAAACCAGGGGCTTATCCTTCTGGATAACTGGGGACGAAACAACGCCACCTAAAGTCTGTCTGTGACAGGACCTCAAGGTTCGGACGTTCCCTGGATGGGTAGGACAAGACTTCAAAAAAGTGACCCGCCTGGCCACAATAAATGCACAATCTCTCCCTCCTCCTAAAGGTTCTCTCATCTGCAGAGAGACACGTGAAGCCCAAGTACATGGGTTCATCTTCACTGACCGACTCGGTACCAGGAGGCATGGGAGGTGAGGGAGGCACGGATGGGACTGCAAAGCTCGGAGGCAAATGTGCAGGAGGCTTCCGAAAGCACTCCTTAAAAGAGAGTCTTTATCTGAGTCCGGAGTCAATGAGGCGGCAAACGTGATCAACTTCTCCAGCTCAGTGCGTATATCTCAGGCTGCTATCTCACCCATGAGAAAAAGCAGCCACAAGGGCCTTACTGTTCCAAGCAACCTCTGCTGCCAGAGTACGGAATTCAATGGTGTAGTGGGCAACAGTTATCGTATTCTGTTTGATGGACATGAGGCACTTGGCAACAGAAGCGGAGCGTGCGGGAACGTCAAATACCCCTTTAAAGGAGGCCACAAATTCAGGGTAACTCAAGACAACAGGTTTTTGCGTCTCCCATAGAGGGCTTGCTCAGGCCAAGGCTCTCACAGAAAGCAAAAGATATCATGAAACCCCCTTTGCTTCTGTCCGTGGGAAACGCCTGGGGCAGCATCTTAAAGTATATCTCAACCTGGTTGAGAAACCCTCTGCATTAAACTTGATCATCCCCAAATCCCTGGGGAAACAGAGCGGAACCAGACATACCTCTTATAGAGGTAATACTCGAGGCGGGTGCCTGCACAGAGACTGCACAGAGACGCCCTCAGACTTCCTCTGAGGGTGTGGCCTTATAGCGCGGTGTCCTGGTATTTGAACCTACAGACTGCAGCATAAATTAACCATCCCAGTGCCACACTGCCCCAATCTGGAAAGGTGCACATAGGCAGCCATCAGTACGCTACTCGGGAGTCAATATGCAGTCTGTTGAAATCTTTATATAACTTATATAATACAGCGTGGGACATATTGCTACTCAAACTGATGTATTGCTCAATTGAAACATACAAATTTATAGTACATCTACTTTATTATAAGGTTCATAAATAAGCATTCAGATTTGCTTCCCAATGGTGTATTAAATCCATTCAATCCATAATACATCTACCACAGTATAAAATCACATAATTCATAGTATATTATAAAAAAAATATTAAAAAATCTATATAAAATATGTGTAAAACAATACATATAGAATATAGAATAATCCTGAGTCTAGAGCATAAAAACGTAAAGAATTAAAAAAACTCTAATGCCCTGTACACACGATCAGACTTTCTGACAACAAAACCGTGGATCTTTGTTCGAAGGGTGTTGGCTCCAACTTGTTTTGCATACACGGTCACACAAATGTTGGCCAACAATTATGAACGTAGTGACATACAAGACGCACGTGATATCTCCATTACGCACGCTAGTTATATGTCCGGCTCGTACTTGATTCCAAGCATGCATGGACTTTTGTCCGACGGACTTGTGTACACATGATTGGAAAGTCCGACAACAAACATTTGTTGGCGGAAAATTTGAGAACCTGCTAGCCAACATTTGTTGGCGGAAAGTCCGACAACAAATGTTCAATGGAGCATACACACGGTCGGACTTTCCGCCAACAAGCTCACATCCAACATTTGTTGTCAGAAAATCCGATAGTGTATACGGGGCATAACAATTTAAAATGTGGACAAAACTGAGCCAAAATCTAACTTTGTAAACTTCAATAGTCGCTAATAAAACAATTTATATTTTGTCCACATTCTAAACGTACTAAATTACTAATGTGTGTATATGATTTTTAAGATTTATAAGCTCAATAGCACTGAGATAGTGGATGAAGGCCTGTGTGACCCACAACCAAAAATGCCTAAGTAACAGAAACCTAGCAAACTAACTACTGTATTTTTTGTTCCATAAAACGCACTTTTTCCCCCCCAAAAACGAGGTGAAATGCCTGTGCGTCTTATGGAGGGAATACTGACCAGGACCGCCCCCCGCCGCCACCATGTTACATCACTGGGCAGCCGTCTCCTGCGAGCGCCGGGCGATCCTGCCATCCTGAGCCTTTGCCTGTCACAGACAGAAAACAGAACAGGCCGAATGGAGTGCGGCCGTGGCTGCGGCACCAGCTCGGGCTGCTTTGTCGGATGTGATGACATCCTCGCCAGGCACAGGTAAGGCTGCATTGTAGGACACAGATCAGGCTCAGGCTGCTTTGTATGACAGGTCAGGCTGCTTTGTATGACACAGGTCAGGCTCAGGCTGCATTGTATGACACAAGTCAGGCTCAGGCTGCTCTGTATGACACAGGTCAGGCTCAGGCTGCATTGTATGGCACTGGTCAGGCTGCATTTAATTGGCACTGGTCAGGCTGCATTTAATGGGCACTGGTAAATATTTTAGTACACCATTTGGTTCAGAATTTTTTTTTCTTGTTTTCCTCCTCTAAAACCTAGGTGCGTCCTATGGTCAGGTGCGTCTTATGGAGTAAAAAATACGGTTTATACAATATATACATATTTGTAAGCAAGGGTAACAGGGGCAATGCAAGAAAAAGGGGGAATCCGGACTGGGTACAGGAAAAAGGCGAGCAGCAGTAAGGGAGCAGGATGGATCTGGCAGCAAGCAAGGCAAACAAAACACTGATGTGAACTGCAATAGTAGGAACCTGCTGGCTGCTGGGAGACACCTGCTGGTGGTCACTGGAGCTACAGCTTTCAACCCAGTGAACCACAGTGCCACCAGCAGGTGAACCAGGTCCTGACAGTTCCTTAAGGAGCGCTCACTGGGCGCTCCACTGTGCCCTACCACCAGGGTTTGGAAGCTGATTAAGTAACTGCTGGTCAGATCCCCGAGGAGGCACAACACTTGGAGCTTACATTTCCTGAATGCAGCATAGGTACCAATGCTAGGACTCCAAAGGCAGCCTGAAGGCTTAACACCAGAGTTCTTGGTCCATACAGGTACCCTGATGCCAGGGTTTCCCATCGCAACTGGACCATCCCCATTTAGGTAGCCAGAGACCACCACACATTTTGACTGACACTCAGGTATACCCAGGGCATAGTTTACCCGTCCCCAAATGCACATGAGTTTGCAGAGATCGCAGAGAGTCAGGACAAGGCTTGAATGGAACTCTGCCCTTCTCGAGAAGACCTCTACTAGTAGAGCTTTAATAGTGGGTGCAGCTCTCACATTCAAAATGGTTATCTGTTCCTCCCGGCTTTGGTGCAACAGAATCAAATGGCTGCAAAAGAAACTCCAGACAGGCAACAATAGGGATCTTAGACCAGACAGGTAACCCATGCAAGCCACATGACAATGGAAACACAGAAGCCTCAGACCCATCAGCAGGTAGGAGCTTAACCCAGTTAACAGGGTGCAGCTGGGCAGCAAATTAGGAATCAGCATAGACCGGCCAGTCAGCAAGTCAGGAATTTGCATAGTCCAGCTGGGCAGTGGTCTGGGAATTAGCATAGTCTGGATGGGCAGCGGGTCACAAGCGGGCTTGGCAGAAGACACCGGTTTACCAGAGGCAAGTTTGGCAGCAGACAGCATGTTGCCAGAGTCTCGGCTGGGCAGCAGACAACAGATCATCATCAACTGGCCTGGCAGTGGACAGCAGATTACCAGAGGCAGGCTTGGCAGAGGACAGCAGCTCACCGGAGGCAGACTTGGCAGAGGACAGCAGGTCACCAGAGGCAAGTTTGCCAGGCTGGACCTCATTGGCAGGCATGGAGGCAGTTTGAACCCCATCGACAGGCATAGAGGCAGGCTGAACCCTATCGGCAGGCATAGAGGCAAGCTGGACCCCATCAGCAGGCATAGAGGCAGGCTGGACCCCTTCGGCAGGTATAGAGGCAGGCTGGACCCCATTGGCCCCATACTGAGTATGCCAAGGAAGGCAAAAAGATGCTTAAGAGGAGATATGATCACAATATGCAAATATCTAAATGGTGATTCAAACATTCAATCTCTGGTCGCTTAAGAACACACAGGGTCACTCGAAGTTGAACAAGAAATGGTTTAACCTAAACCACCTGCCACCAAGCTCCTGCAGATTTATTGCAGTGGGTGACATGGGCAGGCTCAGCTCCATATATATATATGAAGCTGAGCCTCTTCTGGGTTAGGAGCGTGCAGCGTGCTCCTCTTGTGACCGCTATGCTCATCGGACACAGCAGATTACTGTTGCCAGTGTCTGCTAACCAGGTATCATGTGATTGCTATGATTGGTCATAGTGATCACATGATAAAAAATGTAAACAACCTCTTTATGAATGGCTTTCCATTCACGAACAGCTTGCTTACTGTTGTTATCTGTGATCGGCCAAAAACAATCACATGGCTACCTGGCTACCTGTAGCATATGATTAGCCAATCACAACCAAAAGCAAGCTGTTCATGAATGCTTAACCCATTGACAGCTAAATCTATTGCTTATACAGTGATCATCACTGTATAAGCAATACCAGTGTAAAAAAATAAAAACCCTGATCATCCTCTAAGAGTAGTACAGTGTCACTATGGTGACACTGTGCTCCTCTTATGACAGGATGTAAAAAAAGGAAAAAAAATATAAAAAAAAAGTTAAACACAATGGAATAAAGAATTCTTTATTTATTTATTTTACATACTGTCACCAGTCAGTATCCCTGATCACCACCACACCAGTCATATGATTACGCTTTATTGCACTGGTGACAGTATATAAAAAGAAATTGTGAAAAAAAACTAGCAGAATATATTTTGGCCTAAATTTATTAAGAAATTTGATTTTATTGTATATATATCTTTTATAGTAGAAAATATTGTTTTTTTTTCAATTTTTTTTTCATTTATATAATAAAAAAGAAAAAAAAACGGTGGCGATCAAATACCACCAAAAGAAAGCTCTATCTGTGTTTAAAAAAATGATATACATTTTATTTGTTTACAGTTTTGCATGACTGCGTAATTGCCAGTTAAAGTAGAACAGCGCTGAATAGCAAAACATATCCTGGTCAGGAAGAGGGGTAAAACCTTCCAGAGCTCAAGTGGTTAACCTGAGTAGGAAGTTCTTTACTGTCACACACATGTTGAGCTGGATGGACTGGTGTCTTTATTCAACCTTACCAATTATGTAACTTTGAATGAATTGAAGGTGTTGGAAATTTATGAAGAATTTCAGTGCCTATGAAAAAGGATTGTTGGTAAGTTTTCTATGTCTTCCAATGCATGAGCTATTTTATTAGTTTGGCAGTAAAACATGTCTCATAAATATAAGTGTTACATACTAAAATCATTTTTAAAGGGATGTTGTAATAGAATGTAGTCCAAGCTGATTTTTTTTCATATATTGTATGCAAAAATGTTAAAAATATATATATATATTGCCATACCTTCTTAATTTTTTAATTGTGATCACTGGTATTGAAATATGTATTCTGTTTTACATTATTGTGCCTAATTTGGTAGGTATTGCATTATAACTTGCTTTCCATGGTTCCTGACAACTTCCAGGAACACTCTTCTCACTTTTGGCAGTTAAAGTAAACCTGTGCCCACACTATGCTCACCAAACTATTAACATATTCTGAACAAACACGTGGAAATCTTAATCTTCAAATTTCACAACAGAAGCATTAAAATCTGAACTATTTACTTATTACTTTCTATTGAAGTGGAATAATTGAAGACTGACAGCCTTCTAATGCAAACATTTAGCAGATGTACCTAAGTTGTTATAAACTCAATCAAATCAGATTTTAGAGTTTTTGTTTTAATCTTTGAAGATTTTGAGAATAAATTACTTCACAGTACAAGCAGCTAGGGAGTTCAGGGGTGGCTTATTTAACCGCTTGCCGCCCGCCGGCTGTCATATGACGGCCAGGCATCACGGCTCTCGTTCCGGGAGGGAGTCATATGACGCCCTCACCTTCCCTACCCTCCAGGGGGCGCGCGCGCGCCACCGGCGGCAATCGTGTGCGCCCGCCATGTCACTGGGCACCCGATGCGCGTGCCCGGCGGCCGCGATGTCCGCCGGGCACACGCGATTGCCCGGTAACATTGCAGGACGTCCTGTCAGAGAGGAGAGGAGACCGATCTGTGTTCTCAGTACAGAGCAACACAGATCGGTCTCCTCCCCTTGTGAGTCCCCTCCCCCTTCAGTTAGAAACATTCCCTAGGAACACGGTTAACCCCTCGATCACCCCCTAGTGTTAACCCCTTCCCTGCCAGTCACATTTATACAGTAATCAGTGCATTTTTATATCACGGATCACTGTATAAATGTGAATGGTCCCAAAAATGTGTCAAAAGTGTCTGATGTGTCCGCCACAATATCGCAGTCATAATAAAAATCGTAGATCGCCGCCATGACTAGTAAAAAAAAAATAATAATAAAAATGCTATAAATCTATCCCCTATTTTGTAGACGCTATAACTTTTGCGAAAAACCAATCAATATACGCTTATTGCGATTTTTTTTACCAAAAATATGTTGAAGAATAAGTATCGGCCTAAACTGAGGAAAAAATTTGTTAAAAAAAAAAAATGTATATTTATTATAACAAAAAGTAAAAAATATTGTGTTTTTTTCAAACTTGTCCCTATTCTTTTGTTTATAGCGCAAAAAATAAAAACCGCAGATGTGATCAAATACCACCAAAATAATGCTCTATATGTGGGGAAAAAATAATAAAAATTTCATTTGGGTACAGTGTTGCATGACCGCGCAATTGTCATTCAAAGTGTGACAGCGCTGAAAGCTGAAAAATGGCTTGGGCAGGAAGGGGGTTAAAATGCCCTGTATTGAGATGGTTAAAGACAATATATCTTGAGATATAATATATATATATATATATATATATATATATATATATATATATATATATATATATATATATATATATATATATATTTTTTTTTTTTATTTACCATCCTGTTCCATATGGGACAAAGTACATGTAGTTTGTCCAACATTGCTAGGTACTTACTAACCTTCCTAAACCTAGCTTTTCTTTGTACATGTCAATTTTGCTGTAGCACAACCTACAGCAAGAATGAAAAAAAAAGATAGACTCCCCTTAAAAATACATACCAGACCCTTTTAGCCTGGTATAGATTTTGAGGGTTTATCAAAGCAAAAAACACCATAATGTTTAAAGCCCCCCCCAAGAAACACATACCAGACCTTTTGGTTCTGATTTTTTATTGTAAGGGGGATCTTTTTTTTTTTTTAATTAAAACGTTTTTATTTCCCCAAAAAAATAATTGTGCAATTTTCCAATGCACAAACATTATGTCCTTTGTTCAGCACGATTATTATACATATTACTCACGTAGGTGATAGCCAGAAGTCTCTAGTCGATTATAAAGACTGTTACAATGTAGAAATACAGTAGATCTTTTGGGGTATCAATATATCATTTGCTATTATACAGATTTGAAGAGAATGAGCTGTATGCTACAGGTCCAGTAGGGTGGCACGTGAAAGAAGGAGATGTGCTCTGCAGTGCTACACACATGTGTCAGTTGTATTAAGCCAACGGTCCCAGACTTTGTTATATTTTGCAGAGCACCCTCTATTAATGTAGATGATTTTTTCATAGGGCAATGTGCTATTAACGTCAGTTTTCCAGTCAGATAATCTAAGGGGAACCTGTCTCATCCAGAGTTTAGCAATAGTTTCCTGGGCAGAAAATAGGGTCTCCTGCATAAAAGTTTTGGTGTATTTGTCAGCATCTGGGAAAATACCCAGTAGGCATAGTTTGGGGTCTAGGGTCAGCGGAGATCCCATATTGTCATGAAGAAAATCTACCACTTGTTTCCAGAAGCCCTGTATGTAGGGGCAGGACCACAGGAGGTGGTAGAATGTACTTGTTTCCCGACTACATAATAGACATGTGGAGGGTTGACCATGGGTGAATTTCGCTATTCTTATAGGTGTGAGGTATGCGCGGTGTAGGATGTATATTTGGGTCAGTCTTTCAGATAGCTTGGGTGACACAGCTTTGCATGCATCCAATGCTTTAATCCAGTCCTCGTCTTCCAGGATTCCTAGGTCTCCCTCCCATCTTGATTTTATATTTTAAGCTATTTTAGTGGATGAGGCAGTATGAAGCATATTATAGAACAGTGGTCATCAACCCTGTCCTCAGGGCCCACTAACAGGTCAGGTTTTATGTATTACCTTGGGGAGATGCAGACTGGAATACTGCAATCACTAAGCAGCAAATTATATCACCTGTGATGTATTCCAGTTGTCTTGTAAACCTGGTCTGTTAGTGGGCCCTGAGGACAGGGTTGATGACCTCTGTTATAGAATATTGATATTAATTTCTGGGGATCTACACTTTTGACTATGGCCATTATAGGATTACAAGTAGGCTTAGGTAATGATTCTGGAAACTGGGAGCGAATTGCATGTCGGACCTGTAGAAATCAGAAAAACATGCGATTTGAGAGTGCAAATTCTAGTTTTAATGTATCAAATGTCTTTAACTGCTTGCCGACCAGCTCATACCAATATACGTCAGCAGAAGGGCACGTACAGGCATATTAATGTACCTGTACGTTGCCCTTTATAAAGCGGTTTGCGGGCGTGTGCACGCCTGCCGCAAGCTCCATGGGTGTGATCGTGGGTCCCGCGGACTCGATGTCCGCGGGGATAACCGTGATCGTCTCACGGAGAGGAAGAAAAGGGAAATGCCTTAAAATGTAAACAAGCATTTCCCCATTCTGCCTAATGACACTGTCACTGATCACAGCTCCCTGTAATCGGGAGCGGTGATCAGTGTTGTATCACACATAGCCCATCCCCCCCACAGTTAGAATCACTCCCTAGGACACACTTAATCCCACACTTAGTCCTACTAAAAATCTATACCATACCCTTAATCGTAACATGCAGCCTGGCTGATCAAAATGAATGGATACAACCATATCAGGCCATATACCCTCACATGCCAAACAAGATGTCACCTAGAAATAAAGACACCAAACATTTGACAAGTCCTTTAATAAAAAAAATAAAAATCTCAAAAAATTTACCTAATTGTAAAACCCACTGTCAATCACGATACCCACGATCCGCTAACCCAGCGCAGCTCCCAGAGTTTGGTCATATGGGTGTGAGGGATGAACTAGCGGTTCTGTCAGAACTAATGCTCGGACCAAATCATCAGCTCATCCCTATTTATGATATATCTTCTTTAAAGCTCATTTACTGCTTGTTAAGATTCATTGTTTCAGATCCATAGTCTGGGCACAGGTGCATTTTAAGAGTGCAATAGTATATGTAGATAGGCTAGTTTGCATAAGAAATTGATTGCCCACAAACTATATCGGCAGAGGAATACACATGACTTTATTGGCATTCATGCAATTTTTCATAATCAGGTCTGAATGTGCAAAAGATGTCAAGCATTTTTTCCCATGAAAGATTGCACTTTATTTAGTGAATTAGCTCAATAGCCTTGCATTGTGAGAAGCAGTAAGCTAAAACTGTTGTGTAGCACTGCAAAGTAGAAAGTAGAACCTGATTACATGGTCAACAAACATGGCTGTCCTCATGCACACATGAGTATATCATGTATATACAAACATTGAAACACATTGATAGGATTGTTCACATACTGTATACTAGTTAATTTCTTTTAGATGCATATTAAAAAATAAAACCTTTGAAAAAATTTTTAAGCACTAACTAATCATCACTTACTTATCAAATAGAATTACATATTTTCTCTGCACTCTGAACTATTATTATTAGACGCCATGCCCCCATCAATGGAAAAAGTGCTTTGTGAAAGAATACATTATTAAGCTGCCATAAGGCTAAATTTAATGGTAAATGTCTGTACTATTGCCAGTCGTTTATGCAAACTGTGAAATCCCAAGTCTGAAATCACAGATTGTAATTACAGCAAGATTTTCCATGTACAGACTGTGCTAGCAATGTAATTAATCATTGTGTAGAACTACATAGTCTTAGCAAAGGGAAAAAGTGTTACAAGTGGGATGATTCCAAAGAACTTATCTCCCAGAGACTGCTAATAATGTGCAAGAAGGCACGGATTACCCATGTTACTGAGAGAAGATTTAAGAAACAAAAATGGAAAGACTCACGGCAATGGTATTTTTATTTAATGCCAACATAAAGTATTCAATTACTTATTAGAAAATGCCATGGAAGAAACAAGTATTCCTGTTATTTGCAACAGCTGTTTTTTTTTTTTTTTTTAAATCAAGGCACTTTTAGCACTGTAACAGAAACCACTGTGTGAGCATAGTAACCTGGCTAATAGCGAGAACACATCACTTTTGAGCCAATGTAAAGAAAAATCATTTAAAAATAATGGAAAGAAGGCTTTGCTTAAATAAAATGGCACTTTTCAGGTGCACAATGGGTTTCTGTTACAGTATATGAATTCCTGCTGTAATGAGGCTCACTGACCACAGGGTCTGATTACCACCTGCTCAGGTGGCACTTAAACTATAATAATTTTTTTTTTTGGATGAATATTTTTTTAAAATACTATTATTTGTATGACTCACGGTTTAGGGATCGATCGCTGCTCGATTGCCGATTTCCGATCATGCGATTTCTTATATTCTTCTATCGCTGGCATGTTCCATATTGCTTGTGGGCATGTGATGCCCACAAGCACTATCTTCCGGGTTACGGTGCAGCTGAGCGACCAACATGCACCGCTCCGTCCTCGCACATGCGCAGTATGTATGGCTCGCAGCGCGGTACACTTCTGACGTTGCCATCAGCCCCGTTGTGATGGCAACGAATGGATGGATGGAGATTGATGGAGATTGGGGAAATGCTTTCAACACGTGACTAGTGTCATTGCGTCACTTCCAGTTTCAGAATATGGCAATAACGAGCGGCGGCCATTCACACTGACTCCTGGGAATTATGACACATAGCTCCCAGGAGACTGCCGTATGTGCTGCCGTATATGACGGACATATCCGCGGGTGGCAGAGACAGGAAGCTCGATTGGGAACTGGAATATCCAGGTAACCTTTCAGAAAAAAAAAAAAAATTCCATTGCACAATGATTATGCTGCAAGAATGCTTTTAATGAAAAGTTAGAAATTTGTGTGGAACTCCGCTTTAAGGCCCATTCATGCAATGGGGTTATTTTACTAAGGGAAAAAAGACTGTGCACTTTGAAAAGTGCAGTTGCCCTCTGCCAGAGCTTAGTAAATGAGCAGAAGCTCTGCTGACTTTCATCATCCAATCATGTTCAAGCAAAAATGTTGTTTTATTCTTTTATTTTTCTTGCAAGTGATTGGGTATTCTTTGCAAAGTGAAGCTTTACTACATTTACTGAGCTCTGGAGCAGCTACACGTGCAGAGGGCAACAACACTTTGCAAAGTGCACAAGCCATTTGCCTTTAGTCAATCAACCCCTATGTGTTGAATGGGCTGGCAGTTCACATCAAAAAAAATAAAAAATATACCTGCACCTCATTTTATTTCTGTTACTCTAAATGTCCTTCTTTATTACAGGTATGTACTGTATATAGTGCCAACAATTTACACCACACCGCAGAATATCTTCACGTAAGCACAGGGAGAACATGCAATCTCCATGCAAATAGTGTTCTGGTTGGTATTCAAACCAAGGATCCTACTGCTGCAAGGCAGGAGTGCTAACCATTTTTGTTGATGCTTGGGAACAATCTAATGGATTCATACTTGCAAGTGCATTTTGCTGTACTGTATAGTTCGTTGAGGTACTATTCATTATAAAAGGCACCACAGCATAATGTGCATACACCCCTACAATAATTTGCATTACAGCAATGTGCATTTTATTGCATGGTAGCCCAAATTCTTTGTGTGAGTGAGCCCTTAGTAATTTTTTCTCCTTACAAAAGGAAATTTGCTAACCAATGTACTTATTCGGAGGGAACTTAGTACTTAAAGAGGAGGTCTAGCCTAGGTGAAAAAAATTAAAAGTCAGCAGCTACAAATACTGCAGCTGCTGGCTTTTAATATTAGGACACTTACCTGTCCAGGGAGCCCGCAATGTTGGCACCCCAGCCAATCTTCGGATCGACTCCCGGGTGCTGCTGTCACTATTCCTAGTAAGGGAACCAGGCAGTGAAGCCTTCCGGCTTCACTGCTGGTTCCCTACAGCGCATTTTAATTGGCCCGGCGGCGGAGGAAGAAGTAGGGGGGCCGAACTCGTCAAAAACGGGACCCTGTTTCCCCCTCCCCCCAAAAGGTGCCAAATGTGACACTCGGGGGGAGCGTATAAGCAGAAGTTCCACTTTTGGGTGGAATTCCGATTTACTCCACACGTTACTCCAAGGCATATATGTAAATGGGTCCTCTGTGAGTTCTGCTCCTTAAATGGCAATTTAACTAAGCAATGTTGCCATTCAGAAGGTACTCAGTACTTGAGAATGTATTGTTAGTGATGTTGCAGTTGGTTTGATCTTTCATGATATAAGTAGCAAGTGATGAGAAACATGTAATGTTCAAATCATACATTTACTTCATCCAGCTGCTGCACACTGAGGACTGATTCACACTTCTCTGTTCCCATGTGGTGTGTTAACGCACACATGTTAATGCTCTTGTATCACTTGTTAACGTGTTGGGTTAGGGCAGCCATTCATTTTGAACGGGCTGCCAACACACAGGAACTAACATATGGCTTTTTCTGATGCAGTGCACCACAAAAAAAAAGGTAATTATTCTGAACAATCTATTGCTTCAAGCCCTCATTAAACTTTGTATCTATAAATATTGTGAAGAGATTCATTTTCAAAGTTCAAAATAGAGGCACAGGGACATTTATTAACACAGATTCATCTGTATTTTACTTGTGTAATATTTGTGTTGTTTCCGACTGCACAATACAATTTCTGATAGAAGAGTGGGTATTTTAAATCTGCAACAATGTGCAAGGGCAGAAATTAACTTTGTGACCTAAATAATTGCCAAACTATTTGCAAATGTCCTGCAGTGGTTCTGATCATATATAAAATAACGGCAAACTAATCTGAACTTCTAAATATTTTTTTCATCATGACAATTATTGTTTATATAACTATACTGCGTGTTCATATCACCTATACAATATTCATATAATTATATGTTTGTTTTACTAATGAATAATATAATTGAAAGGCCCGTCTGATCTGTTCATAAAGCAGCAGAAGCATATACACATGCTACAGCAGCTGGGAGTTTGCTTACATTTCATCAGGTGACTGTCCTCTTTTTAAAAATAACAAACATATTATACTTACCTGCTCTGTCCAGTGGTTTTGCACAGAGCATCCCCGATCCTCCTCTTTGTTCTCTGGTCCCCCCACTGGCGCTCCTGGCTCCTCTCCCTTGACCAGTGCCCCCAATAGCAAGCCGCTTCCTATGGGGGCACTGGGGCTTGCTCGCTCCCGAGCCTGGTTCTACGCGTCCATAAGATACCCCCCAAGCCCCGCCTCCCACTCTCTTCTCTTTGGCTCACTGGCTGTGATTGACAGCAGTGGGAGCCAATGGCACCCACTGCTGCCTCAGCCAATGAGGAGAGGGAGTCCCGGGACAGCCAAGTCTCTCATGCACATCTCTGGATTGAGATCAGGCTCAGGTAGGTATTAGAGGGGGCTGTGAAAACCTTCAGCTTTTTTTTCAACCACTTTAATGCCTAAACGCAATTTTGCAACTTTGACATGTGTTAGTAAAACTGTACATATTACCACAACTACTTTATGTATCAAGGTGGACTATACCTTGTTTTTTTTCAGAACAAATTGGGCTTTCTTTTGGTAACAGATATCTGCAGATTTTTTTTTATTATCAAAGAAAAACTGGCCCAAAATAGTTAAAATAATCATTTTTTTTAAATGTAGCTGTATATTTCTTGCAATTACCATACCTACCACCAAAAAACAACCCAAAATACATTCTCCTACTCCTGACGATCGCAGTGATACCACATATGTGTATGTTATTTGTTGTTTGTACCTGTAGTACAGCCCAAAATCAATATTGCACATTTTGCTTTTTTTTATCCTACTTAAAACACACTGACACTAACTGAACTGATACAACTTTTAAAATGCTTTTTTTAGAAAAAAAGGCTGCCCAAAATTTACTGACCATGACCTTTGACCCTGACCTTGACCTTTACTTGACCCTAACACTAACCCTGGCACTGACCTAGATCTAACATTGATCTAGGTATTTTTTCTACTTTTTTTTTTTTTTTACTGCACACTTTTGTTTATATTCTCCTTGCACGAGAGAGAGAGAGAGAGAGAGAGAGAGAGAGAGAGAGAGAGAGAGAGAGAGAGAGAGAGAGAGAGAGAGAGAGAGAGAAGCAATGTTTTTCTCCCCCATTCAGAGAGAAAAAAAAACACAATCAAAGGCTATCACAGCGGTCAGATGACCTTGAATCGGGAGTTCCGGTGACAGCATGGTAACTGGGGGTGCTTTGGACAAATTTGAGTACTGTAATTTTGTGCTGCTTCACAGACTTAATTTTGAGGTTTGACAAATTTTATTATCTATTTACTTGAGACAACTTCATATTTTATATTTTACAAAAAAATGGTTATTATATTGTATTTGTGTTCACTAAAAAAAATCAAATTTATGTTTTACTGAAAATATTGGTTTGAAAAACAGTTGTTCTAATATCATTTGATATTTTTGTCCATCAGTCTAAAAAGGTGGCATCAATTGTATGTCAGATGTAAATAACGTTTTACAAGTGTTTTTCAGGAAGAAAACACTGACAGTGTGAGGAAAAGAAGAAGAAAGTCCTGATTATCAGTGCAGTCCCACCAGTGCCCATCAGTGCTGCCAATCAGTGCCCACCAGTACTGCCAATCAGTGCTTACCAGTGCCACCTATCAGTGCCCATCAGTGCTACCAATCAGTGCCCATCAGTGCCTCTTCATCAGTGTCACCTATCAGTGCTGCCTATAAGTGCCCATCAGTGCTGCCTATAAGTGCCCATCAGTGCCGCCTACCAGTGCCTATCAGTGCCCATTAGTGCTACCTATCAGTGCCACCTCTCAGTGCCCCTTAGTGATGCCTATCAGTGCCCATCAGTGTTACCTATCAGTGCCCATCAGTGCCGCCTATCAGTGCAGCCTCAAAAGTTCCACCTATCAGTGCCCATCTGCACCATTCCATAAAGTGCCCATCAGTGCAGCCTCATCAGTGCATATCAGTTAAGGAGAAAAATTACCTGTTTGCAAAATTTCATAACAAACTACGGAAAATGATTTTTTTTTTCAAAATTTTAGGTCTTTTTTCATTTGTTTAGCAAAAAATAAAAAAAACCCCAGTGATGATTAAAGGAGTTATAAAGTCTCAAGGTTTTTCACCTTAATGAATTCTATGTATTAAGGTGAAAAACCTTCTGTAGTGCAGCTGCCCCCCAGAGCCCTCCTTTTACTTACCTGAACCCGATCTTTCCAATGACGAGAACGAGCCCAGCAGCTTTACAGGTCTTAATTGTACTTAATTGGACAGATTGATAGCAGCGGGAGCCATTGGTTCCCACTGCTGTCAATCACATCCAGTGACATGGGAGCCGGTGGTGGCGCCAAGTCCTGCTGTCTGTGTCAATTCACACAGCAGCAGTACTTGGGAGCATGCCCGCATGAGTGCCCCCAATGCGGAGGTGGAGCCAGAGCGCCTCCAGGGGACCCCAGAAGAGGAGGATCGGGGTCACAAAACACTTGCACAGAGGAGGTAAGTATGAAATGTTTGTTATTAAAAAAAAAAAAAAAAAAAAGAAACCTTTATAATCACTTTAAATACTACCAAAAGAAAGCTATATTTGTGTGAAAAAATTATAAAAGTCTCCAATGGGTACAGTGTTGCATGACCGCGCAATTGTCATTCAAAGTGTGACAGCGCTGAAAGCTGAAAACTGGCCTGGGCCGGAAGGGGGTAAAAGTGCCCTGTAGGCAGGTGATTAAGCATCAGTAACTTCAGTACTACAACAAAAACAGTGTAAGAAAACAAATATTCCTGGTATAGATCAAAGTCTTGTGAGCCATCTAGATATTTTAGCTAGCTAGATATTCATGGTAGCCAACCAATATGCTACAAGTACATTTTCTATATGTGAAGAAAGGCTACGGCTCTGATGTTAAATGAGCTTTACAAAATCTGCAGTTAAATGAGCTTTACAAAGTCTCATCACATATCTCTACACACACCTGTACCTGGATGTAGCAAGATATAACAAATATGTTATGCTTTAATAAGATTTGACAGAAGGATCTATCTAAACAATAGAGGTGATGTTACAATCTGTCAGCATCACATGATCAATTTTGTTAAGAGTTCCCTAGGCTGGTTCATTACATGATTTGCTGTAGTTTAACTACGATAGATTGTTGCAATATGCTCTTTGGATGGTACATTTTTTTTCAAAGGCTGTAAAATAATTGATTATTTAAAAGTTAAATTTGTAGAAAGAACCTACTAGTCTATTCCCAAACATCAGCAAATGTGGTGTAATTTGTTTTGACACAAACGAGGGAAATAAAGAGTGATAGCAGTATAAAATGTACTGTGTGCATGTTTATTATTATTATATTACAACAGATGTATGGAAATAACATACTGTATATAATCAAGATGACATTGACTGAAATTGAGTTTTTCATATTTTTTACTTTTTCTAGTTGCAGTACTTAAATCTATGAGTACCACAAAGGGATTATAAAACAGCAAACATTAACCATATTACACATACTATATTGAGTTACTAAATGCTCATCAAAGGGAAGGGTGTTATAGTGTATAATTAAAATCTTTGCTGTGTTTTATTAAAGGTGAACGCCAGCTTTCTTTAAAATTGACTTTTATTTAAGGAACACAAATGAAGTTACATCTTTGGCATTGAAAGCATTGCTTTTGAGGTCGTAAACAGCCATCAACAATGGCAGCAAGATAACATATGCTTAAAGAAGAATTCCAGGCACGGATATTTTATACATAGTTACATTAGTCAAGCGTAATGTATATTCCATACCTGGCCAAAGCTCCTGGATGCTGGAAATCACTTACTGTGAGTAGACACTGCTATTCCAAGTGCCATTCAGAGAATGCTTTGCATTTTCTGAAGGAATGCAAAGCATTCTCGTAGCCTCCATGGCGGTTTTCCCGAGTCTGGCTCGGGGTTAAATTTCTGCACCATTAGCAGTAACCCCGAGCCACACTCGGGATTACATCTCAGGATCCTGGTGCAGTGTACTTACCTTGTCCCCAGCATCCTGCAATGTCCCCCGCTGTGTCTGTGGGCTCTGTCCTCTGCCCCAATGTCCTGTGTGCCGGGCTCCATTCCCTGCGAGCGTTGCAACGCACAGGGCGGAGCCTGGCGGCAAATTCAAAAAAGTTAAAATTCATAACACATACAGTACTGTAATCTTACAGATTACAGTACTGTATGAAATCATTTCACATCCCTTTTGTCCCCAGTGCTTTGTCCAGTGCCCTGCATGCAGTTTTATATGATATATACTGATCTTTCTGCCTGGAAACTGGAGATTGTCCATAGCAACCAAAAAGTGTCCCTTTATGTCAAAAGTGGTTTTAGACCAGCTAGAAAACAGCGATAGTAAATTAGAACACTTGCAGAATTAAGTGATAGTGAATCATGGGGAAATTTATTTTATTATTATTATTATATTATTATTTTTTATAATTATTTATATTTATTTATTATATTATAATTTATGATTTTGTGTTTCAAACTTCATCATACCCAGGATATCTACTAGACTCTTGGTGGACAGATCTAAGTGTGTTATTGCTAAGAATTACAGGCCTACAACATAATACGCCAAATTTCTATGCAAAATAATTGTACTGCTTTGAAACGCAAAAATCTGAAATAATCATACCGCCAGGGAGGTTAATGGCACTTCTGCTGAGGAACCGACCTCCTATGTTCAGAATGCAACAGGGCAGCCACTCGGCACAAGACCTGGAAGCTAGTAAAGATCACTGGAGTAGACATGTGCATGACAAAAACATTTTTTAGTTTCTTTTCGTTTTGATTCATTAATCTAGTTATTTTGTTTAGTTAAAATTGTTTGATTCTTTCAGTTCGTTTTTGGAATACGTTTTCGGAATTCGTATTCAGAATTAGTTTTCGGAATTTTGGAATTTTCTTCGAATTTAGCAATTTTTTCGACATTCGACATGCCGACATCACGGGATCCCTGGACAGGTACAGTGTCCCTATGTTAAAAGTCAGCAGCTGCAGTATTTGTAGCTGCTGACTTTTAATTTTTCATGGGGGGGGCGGACCTCCTCTTTAAGATCTGTGTACTTTGTAACATGCTCTGGTCTGGTCATGTGGTTCTGCACCTCCCGCTTCCCTGTGTCAGTGAGCGGCTACTGCAGAAAGAGGAGAGAGGAGAGATCGCTGACGGCAGCTGGGCCATGGGAGCCAATGGGTAAAGTCACACTTATGATGCCTTAGGTTAAGGGATAATCCTTAGCACAGTATCAGTGTTACATCTCCAGACATACTGACAAGACTGTAGTGAGGTACTACAAACAGTCTTTGGCGCTCAAACTCAACGGGTTAAAAACAGTACTTCTCTACCTACACGCTAACCAAAATCCCAAAACCAAGACTCCATGGACACCTCCCGCCATCTTTGGACAAACCATCTCTCCGAGCACCAAAGCCAAAAGTCTAGGAGTTATCTTTGACTCAGAAATGACAATGGATGCACAAATAGGATCAGTAGTTAGCGGAGCTCACCATCTCCTCCGCCTGTTACGCAGACTCATCCCCTTCATCCCAGAAGATGACAAAGCAGCAGTAGTTGGAACAATCATCAATTCCCGTCTCGACTACGCAAACTCACTCTACATAGGATTACTCCAATATCAGCTTGCGCGCCTACAGGCCATTCAAAACGCAGCGGCAAGACTGCTACCAGGAAAAAAACCCTGGGAGTCCATCTCCCCATCCCTGAGGAGCCTACATTGGCTAACAGTAAAAAATCGGATCACATTCAAGACCCTCTGCCTCACCCACAAATGCATACAAGGTAACACCCCTCAATACCTCAGAGAGAAAATAAAACATTACACACTGAATCGCAATCTGCGATCATCTAGCCAAAACCTCCTCCGCGTTTCCAAATACAGTCCAGGGACCTCGGCTATGGAACTCTCTTCCGACTCACATCCGCATGGAAGAAAACCATCTGGCCTTCAGGAAAAAACTCAAGACTTACCTCTTCTAATGAAGCTGACAACACAAACGCATCAGCGCCTTGAGGCAATTCAGTTCGCATTTGCAACGCTTTACAAATCATTCATTCATTCATGCTGCTTGGTACATGATGCTGTAAGGTGGTGCTATGTGTAGATATATCATATGATTATGATTATATCATACGATCAAAAATGTTCTGTAAAGTAACGGAAGGCCTCCTATAATTTTTTTAACTCATCAAGTCAACTCTATTCTATTAGCAGAATTCCTCCAAACCTCAAGTGCTTAGGTATGTTTGAAATGGGCTTAAACTAAAAAACTTTTTTTTTTTATTCTTTGCTTTAAAAACATTTTTTTAGAGGGACTATTCAATTTTTGACTTGGGAGTATCATACCATGCTGTATCAGACCACAAAGAAACTTTCCTAATGTACGCAGGCCATGCCACTGTGCTGAATGATCAACAAAAACTATTTTTAGGAGGTATATTTTTATGTAATAATCATTACTTCTGCCCAGGTTTTGAACACACTTCACGTGAGGTCAGTCTGTTTTTTTTGGCTAAGATTAGATTTTTTTACAGTAATTTTTTAATTACAGTGATTCGTGCTCCAAACAAGTGTTACTCTTTTAAATAAGATTTGCCCAAGTAATAATTTCATCAAACAAGATTGCCCCAACATCTGTTCTGCAATAGAAAAATGCTTTACTTTACTATTCACCCTATTTATTATTCAGTAAAAGTAAATTTGTTCACCCAACATTCATCTATTTTCTACACAATATTACAACTATTTGCTGGTTTGAAGTGGGTGAATAGGTAAGGTGGTTCTTAGAGCTGTGGATTTATTCCTCAGTAAAAATGCTCAGCCCTTGTTTCCTTGTTAAAGAAGTTTATTGAATTTTCGTATCATAACAGAAATAAGAAATAGACATAAACCGAGGGGGTGAAGCATAGTATAGTATGATCCGCCAAAATAACATGAGCTCGCAATAAATGGTGAGTTATTCTTATATCGACACAAATATGGTTATCAGAGTAAGATGAGGTGACAGCTACCATGGCAGAAGGACAGTTTGGTCGAAGGTTGGTGGTAAGCAGTGTACAACCCAGGGTTTCCAAATCCAGTCAAACTTGGGAACCTATTCTCTTTTAATGGCTTCCATTTTGGGCTCAGCCTTTGTTTCAGCACTACCATTTTTTGGGGTAAAAAGCTTTGCATGTTGTGGTTTGCCACAATTGCCCGTGATTTATCGTGCGATAATCACAGCAAAGCCACACCGCATTTTAGGAGCCATTAAAAATGAATAACACCCGAACATGCATTTTGTGATTGCAGTGTGATTTGAGATCCCATAACTTCAAATGTGAATGGAGCCCAAGTGACCTCTACCTATATTTAGCACTTTTCACTGGAGACCTATGCTCTGATAATAGTCCTTTTATTTTAGACTGCTGATTAGTGGTGCTTTATTCCCTTGATAAGATCTCTTTATTCCCTTGATAAGATCTCCTATTTCCTTTTATCAGAGGCTAGTGTGATAATTACTCTGATTGAACCAATGAGCCAGTGGCGTCTCCAGCCTTCATATTTAGGGGGGGCACATGGGGGGACAGGGACAAAAGTAGGGGGCAACTATAAAATGCAAATATATATTTATCTCCTGGGGCTCTTTACTATGATCCCACAACGGGCCCTTTCACATGTTCTGCAGTGAGCTCCTACTGTATTAGGGCCCCCCCAGGGTGGCAGAAAACAAGAGATATATGTCACCAGCATACCAAGAAAATATAAGGGTCCAAAGCAGTGGGAGAACTATCAGAGTTGCAAAGGTTGTCTTGCCACCGGGCCCTGGTGTTCTGCCACTGTGGGATTCCCCAGCCTCCTCTTGCTGTCCTGTCCCTGCTATTGACAGCTCTGGTCTGGCATCTCTTGGAATTTACAGGCTGGTTCTCCTGTCCTAAGGACAGGAGAAATCAGTCTGTTTTTTCAGTAACTGAGAGTCCTGGTGGAGTCCTTCCTGCAACTCGCTCTTCTCCCTGCCAATGAGGATGCAGGGGAAGGAGCAGATCGGGCGGCCGTGGTTGTGTGAGCGCTCGCATTATGCAGTGTCAGCGAGCAGAGGGAGGGGGGAGGAATCACCCGCAGGAGCTGACTGGGGATGCTCTCCCTCTCTATAGAGACTGTGTTATGCCAGCGGCGGCCCGAGTAAGATGCAGTGCATCCGCTACAAATGCAAACAAAAAGACATAGCCTTTTTGTAAAAAAAAATAAATTTTTTTAATGGGGGGGGGGTATGGTGGGGCACAGCATAATGTTGGGGGGGTCAGGGCCCCCTCTGCCCCCCCCAGGGATGCCATTGCAATGAGCACTTATAAGTTTCATATACAAACAGTACTTTTTAGTTTTTACATGGATTGCAGACACTGGCCTACTCAATGATATTCCAGAAATACAAAAAAAAGTATGTTTGAGGATCTCTTGAAAGTGAATATAATTGCTGGATTGGGGTGTTGGGATGATTAACTGCATTACCAAATGGTTGAGCCTGAGTACTATTCCTGCGTTGAGTGTCTACTGCTCTTAAAGTTGAACTTCAAGAAAAAAAAATAGTGTCTTTACACACAAAGTGGATTTAAATTCCTTGTGGCTTTTGAGGAATATATTTTAAAAAAATGTTTTTTTTTGCCTGGAGCTTAGTTTTAAACAATGCCACTGCTGGATGCTGCCTTCCAATTTCGCCCTCAGTTGACTGAACTAATTTTGTTAATTTTATCATGCACTTACAACTAGGAACATTTTGAAAGATTCCCCTGAAACTATATTTTCATTGAGAACTGATTGTGTCCAATTAAAAGATGGTGCCATTGATTTTGTAGGCCCCATAATGGTTGCGCAAGCATTTAGCAAAATGATGAACTCAAAGTGCAGATCCTATTTTAACACCTTTATTGCCGTGAGGCATCACAGACATCACTGGCCTTCGAAAATTGTCCAACCACGACAGCCAGAAGTTTAAGCAACTATGTCAGAAAAGCTTCTATTTGAAGCATCAAAGTGTTTTCAAATGGACAGGCATAATGTTCTTTTGCCAGTCTGCATTTATAAAGTCGTAACAGCATATTGATCCATCAGCATCAATTAAAAAATAAAGATGTTTACTGAGTAAATACAGCTGTATAAAACAAAAACTGTGTTAGTCTACATTTTAGGCTGAAATGCAAAAAAAATTGTATTATTTTAAAGGGGAGTGATTGTTTTCTATTCTCTCTCTCTCTCTCTCTCTCTCTCTCTCTCTCTCTCTCTCTCTCTCTCTCTCTCTCTCTCTCTCTCTCTCTCTCTCTCTCTCTCTCTCTCTCTCTCTCTCTAAACACACACACTTTATTAGTTACACCTGTTCAATTGCTTGGTAACACAATTTGCTAATCAGCCAATCACATGGCAGCAACTTAATGCATTTAGGGATCTAGATATGGTGAAGACGACTTGTTGAAGTTTAAACCGAGCATCAGAATGGGGAAGAAAGAGGATTTAAGTGACTTTGAATGTGGCATGGTTGTTGGTGCCAGATGGGCTGGGTCTGAGTATTTCAAAAACTGCTGTTCTACTGAGATTTACACACACAATCGTCTCTAGGGTTTACAGAGAATGGTTTATAAAAGAGAAAATATCCAGTGAGCGGCAGTTGTGTGCAGGAAAATGTCTTGTTGATGTCAGAGGTCAGAGGAGAATGGGCCGACTGGTTCGGATTGATAGAAAGGCAACAGTAACTCAAATAACCACTCGTTACAACCAAGGTATGGAGAATACTATCTCTGAATGCATAACACATTGAACCTTGAAACAGATGGGCTACTGCAGCAGAAGACCACGTTTCTGTCAGCTAAGAACAGGAAACTGAGGCAACAATTCACACAGGCTCACCAAAACTGGACAATAGAAGATGGAAAAAAATGTTGCCTGGTCTGATAAGTCTCGATTTCAACTGCGACATTCAGATGGTAGGGTCAGAATTTGGAGTAAACACCATGAAAGCAAGGATCCATCCTGCCTTGTATCAATGGTTCACACTGGTTGTGGTGTAATGATGTGGGGGGATATTTTCTTGTCACACTTTGGGCCCCTTAGTACCAACTGAGCATTGTTTAAATGCCATGACCTACCTGAGTATTGTTGCTGACCATGTCTATCCCTTTGTGACTACAGTGTACCCATCTTCTGATGGCTACTTCCAGCCGGATAATGCACCATGTCACAAAGCTCAGATTGTCTCACCACTGGTTTCCTGAACATGATAATGAGTTCACTGTACTCCAATGGCCTCCACAGTCACCAGATCACAATCCAATAAAGCACATTTGGGATGTGGTGGAATGGGAGATTTGCATCATGGACGTGCAGCCAACAAATCTGCAGCAACTGCGTGATGCTATCATATCAATATGGACCACAATTACTGAGGAATGTTTCCAACACCTTGTTGAATCTATTCTATGAAGAATTAAGGCAGTTCTGAAGGCAAAAGGGGGTCCAACCCGGTACTAGCAAGATGTACCCAATAAAGTATATATATATAGATACATAGTGTAATAATTGTATTAGTTACTTTATTGACCATTGATCAAAAAAAGAACATAAAATATAAATTAACGTCTATTAGATCACAATAAATACCTTTAAAGCCAGATGACACAAATACAATGCTCACATTCAAGGCCTATGTGCTGTATATTCACAAAGACAGATTTCTAGTGCAGGGAATCCCCTGCATATTTAATTACTTGTTCACTTATACTGTATGTAGTAAGCATTACTAGCAGGAGGAAAGTTCAAAACTAGGTTTAGAAAATATTATTTTACCGAAAGAGTAGTTGATGCTTGGAATGGACTTCCTGCAGAGGTAATGTGTCAGTCAACAGTAAGTGGAATAAAACATGCTTGTGGCACGCGTAAATCTATATTTAGGCAAAAAAATGTAAATAAATGAAAGAATATAAAAAAATGGGTCAGACCCAATGGGCCACATGGTCTTTTTTTTCTGCTATTACTCTTCTATGTTGTTTTGAAAGTTAAAATCTACCGTATTAAAGTACATAAGACTTTTTGCTGTAAATTAAATGTACTAATTGTACTGTATGTGTTTTTCATCTGAGATATAGCCATAGAACACAAAATTGGAATTTCAGATATGAATGAACATTTGGATACCAGATTTCTGGCTAAAACTATTCGTCAGGGAGCCAAATTCCGCTGATAATTGTCTCAAATATAAAACTATCTAGCACACATAAGCTATGCTATGACTCCAAGTATCAAAGTCATGTTTATGGGACCTTAAAGTGACCCTGTTGATATGATCTTCAATCTTCACTTACAACTATATTTGCATTATATATATTTGAGGCATGTTATTTAAAGTGGTTTTAAACCTTTACATATACCCAGTGAAGTGACTGTCCTCAGACTGTCATAGAGATTAAACAAATCCTCCTACATAAGTTGTACCTGTTTATCTTCAGACTTATCATTTACATCCGTTCAAAGTTCTGAATTATAGAGCTTGTCTGAGAGTTCCGAAAAAAAGGGGACGCAGAGCTGAAGTTACACTCTGCAGAGCTTAGTGAGGAGAGGTCTGAGAGCTGTTTGGAGGGAAGGGACACCCCCCCCCCCACCACCACCACCTTTCATACAGCTTACAGGAACAGAGCTGAGCTGCTGCTAATTTGCTTGAGATCTCTCACCCGTCACCATTTTTCTCTTGGTGTCAGGAAAACTTGTCAGAAGTGATTCATACTGATAGCAGAGGAAAAAAGCAGAAGATAGAAATAACACTTAGTGCTCTTAATTGAGACAAGTGCACACTATAGAAAAATATGCTTTATTCACTTGCCCACTGGGCACTTAAACCCCCTTCCTAGCCAGACCAATTTTCAGCTTTCAGGGCTTTCACATTTTGAATGACAATTACTCAGTCACGCAACACTGTACCCATATGACATTTTTGTCCTGTTTTCACACAATAGAACTTTCTTTTGGTGGTATTTAATCACCACTGGGTTTTTTATTTTTTGCGCTATAAAAGAAAAAAGACCGAAAATTCTGTAAAAAAAATACATTTTCTTTGTTTCTGTTATAAAATTTTGTAAATTAGTAATTTTTCTTCATATAATTTGGCCAAATGACATTTTTGTCCTGTTTTCACACAATAGAACTTTCTTTTGGTGGTATTTAATCACCACTGGGTTTTTTATTTTTTGCGCTATAAAAGAAAAAAGACCGAAAATTCTGTAAAAAAAATACATTTTCTTTGTTTCTGTTATAAAATTTTGTAAATTAGTAATTTTTCTTCATATAATTTGGCCAAAATTTATACCGCTACATATCTTTGGTAAAAATAACCCAAATCGGTGTATATTATTTGGTCTTTGTGAAAGTTATAGAGTCCACAAGCTATGGTGCCAATCTCTGAAAATTGATCACACCTGAAGTACTGACCTATCTCATTTCTTGAGACCCTAACAAGCCAAGAAAGTATAAATACCCCCCAAATGACCCCTTTTTGGAAAATAGACAATCCAAGGTATTTAGTAAGAGGCATGGTGAGTTTTTTTTTAGGTTGTAATTTTTTTTCCCACAATTCTTTGCAAAATCAAGATTTTTTTTTCTTTTTTCTTTTCACAAAATTGTTATATTAGCAGGTTATTTCTCACACACAGCATATGCATACCACAAATTACACCCCAAAACACATTCTACTACTCCTTCTGAGTATGGCAATAACACATGTGTGAGACTTTTACACAGCGTGGCCACATACAGAGGCCCAACATGCAGGGAGCACCATCAGGCGTTCTTGGAGCATAAATTACACATATAATTTCTTGACTACCTCTTACACTTTTGAAGGCCCTGGAGAACCAGGACAATGGAAACGCCCCAAAAATGACCCAATTTTGGAAAGGAAATAACCCAATGTATAATTTATGAGGCATAATGAGTCTTTTGAACATGTCATTTTTTTCTACAAGTTTTTGGAAAATGTGTAAAGAAAATGAAAATGCATTTTTTTTTTACACAACGTTGTCCATTTACACAATGTTTCTAACACATATGTACATACCAAAAATTACACCCCAAAATAGATTCTCCTACTCCTCCTGAGTACGGCGATACCACATGTGTGAGACTTTTCCACAGTGTGGCTACATACAGAGGACCAACATGCAGGGAGCACCGTCAGGTGTTCTAGGGGCATAAGTTTCATATCTAATTTGACTACCTATTATACTTTTGTGAGGCACTGTAGTGGCATGGATGTGGCATGGATGATAACTGATGTGGCATGGATAAGCATGAATGGAGATGGATGAGCCATGGATGAGGATGGCTGAGCATGAATGAGTATGACTGAGTATGGTCGCGTACGGCTGAGTACGGATGGGTACGGCTCAGTATGGCTGGGTATAGATGGGATGGCTGGGTATGGCTGGGTACGACTAAGTATAGCTGAGTATGGCTGGGTACGGCTGAGTATGGCTGGGTACAGATGAGTATGGCTGGATACAGCTGAGTACGGCTGGGTATGGCTGGGTACAGCTGAGTATTGCTGGGTATGGCTGAGTATGGAGGTGTATGGCTAATTATGGATGGGGGTGGATGAGATGGCTGAGCATAGATTGATGGATGAGTATTGCTGAGGATGGCTGGATGGCTGAGCATGGATGGATGGATGAGTATGCTGAGTATGGATGGCTGAGCATGGATGGATGGATGAGTATGCTGAGTATGGATGGGTGAGCATGGATGGATGGATGAGCATGGGTGGATGGATGAGTATGCTGAGTATGGATGGTTATGCTGAGTATGGATGGCTTAGTATGCTGAGTATGGATGGCTGAGCATGGATGGATGGATGAGTATGCTGAGTATGGATGAGTATGCTCAGTATGTATGGCTGAGCATGAATGGATGAGTATTCTGAGTATGGATGGGTGAGCATGGATGGATGGATGAGTATGGATGGGTGAGCATGGATGGATGGATGAGCATGGATGGGTGAGCATGGATGGATGGATGAGTATGCTGAGTAAGGATGGGTATGCTGAGCATGGATGGCTGAGTATGCTGAGTATAGATGGCTGAGCATGGATGGATGGATGAGTATGCCGGGTATGGATGGGTATGCTGAGTATGGTTGACTGAGTATGCTGAGTATGGATGGCTGAGCATAGATGGATGGATGAGTATGCTGAGTATGGACAGGTGAGCATGGATGGATGGATGAGTATGCTGAGTATGGATGGAAGAGCATGGATGGATGGATGAGTATGCTAAGTATGGATGGGTGAGCGAGTATGCTGAGTATGGATGGGTATGCTGAGCATAGATGGTTGGGTATGGATGGCTGGAATGGGCACATATTAGCGCTGTGGGCACTACACATCCAGCCCACATCGCCCACCAATCTCTCCCCTTTCCCCTTGCACTGTACCAATAGGTACGGGAAGGGGAGAGACGAACCAGATGTGACACCGGTTTGTTTACAAGTAATCGCTCCGTCATTTGACGGAGCGATCACATGGTAAATGCCCGCTATCAGCGGCCATTTACTGTGATCCATGATGCGCCGGGTCCTCAGCACCCAGTGGTCACGGATGTTCCTGAGTGCGCGCCCCAGGGTGCGCGCGAGAACGGGATTCTGGGAGGACGTCATAGTACGCCCTCCCAGAGTTATCCAGCCGCGCTGCAGTCGTCATTCGGCTATAGCACGGTCGGCAAGTGGTTAAAGCGGAAGTAAACCCAGAGATTTAAAGTGGTTGTAAAGCCTAAACATTTTTTACCTTAATGCATTCCTTGGATTAAGGTAAAACATGTTTAGGTGTCAGTATTTCCCCTCATCCCCCTTTCACATACCTTAGCCCTCATTCGATACAGCATTGTGCACGTCTACAGCTCTTCTCTGCCCTCACTTCTGGGTCTTGCTGGCTTTGCTGGGGCACTGGGAGCCATTGGCTCTCAGTGCTGAAAATGAAAGCCAGTGACAAGGGAGCAGGGGGTGGGACTGAGTCCCGCGGTCTGTGTCAATGGACTCAGCAGCGGGGCTCAGGTTCGAGCACGCATGAGTACCCCCATGGGAGCGCTGGCCTGAGGGGAGGGGCCAGGAGCGCCGGTGGGGGACCCAAAAAGAGGAGGTTCGCGGCCCCTCTTTCATTGCACAGAGCAGGTAAGTATAGACATGTTTATTTTTTTATTTTACCTTTACAATCACTTTAAGTTAAAAAAACAGTTACATTTCAGGCATATGTCGGGAATGTAACTGCCACATTGAATGTGCTCTCAACCAAACTGTCAAACCATCCAATGGCTGGTGTCATAACAGAGGCCAAGATGGCAGCTTCCTTGTCTGAAAACAATAGGAGGATTTACTTCAGTGGCGGCCTGTCCATTTGGGCGCACAGGCACCGCACCCCATTCCATGTGTCCGGCCCCCCCGATCTACATGCAGGGCACCAGACGCATGGATCCCAATGGGGGGTTTTGAAGCACGTGATTAGAGCCAGAGGCTCTAACAAGGCTTCAAAAAAGGGTGGGCTCAGGGCAAAGAGCACTGCACTCCGAGCCCGCCCAGTTGTGTTACACTGATTCCCCTCCCAGCCAATTAGGAAGAGGGTCATGAGACCCGTCACCCAATTTACTGAAAAGGAGATCAGATTGGCCCCCAGCAGGAGGAGGGATGAGACTCTGGGGAACCGAGATGAGCCGCAGTCCGGAGAGAAGCCACCTCCGCCCAGAGTGCTGCCCATGAGATGGGGTAAGTGTGGGGCCCTAACTGACTTACTGACCAACGGGGGGGGGTGCCGCCTGTTACCTCGCGACCTACCTGGCCGATCAGGGAGGAGGGCTTCTCTGCCATCCGTAAACCCAACGAGGGGGGGTGGCAGTGGGTGGATTGTTTTCCGCCCCCTAAAAAAAAAAAAAACACCAGCCGCCACGAGTTTACTTCCACTTTAAGCCTTCATTGTGTACATAGCCAAAAGTCCTGAGACTGCTGTGCTCCCAGCAGACTCAGAGCTATAACTGAAGTGGCACACTATAGTATTGCCCTTTACTACTCCCCTGATAGCTGAATAAAAGGTTGTGGTGAGCAGAAGGGCGAAGGAGCTGGTCCAGCACAGAGATAATCTAGATGCTCCAGAAGAGAAAAGAACTAAGTCATTAAGGCTGGTTTCACACTGCTGCACTTTTATGTGGTTAACTCACGGGTTCCCATAGACTCTTTTTTTTAGGTTGCACGTTTTGTGTGCATTTTCTCAAAGTTCTTCAAAGATGCAGCACGCTTTTGGTGTACTTTCAGAAAATGCACCAAAAACACATGACCTAATAGAAAGTGTATGAGAAACCGCAGGTTAACCTTACGAAAACTGTGGGTACACCAGGGCTGTGGACAAACTGCAGTGCAGCAGAGTGAAACCGGCCTAAAAAGGAGGAGGCTTTGTTAGGAAATTTTCTAGTCAAACTTGCTAACAATTTCAGAGGCACATTGCAAGATAGCTTGCTTATGGAAAGGAAAAACTCTGCAACTAAGCACTTAAAATACTTGATTTTTCTCTGTGCTTTTACCTGAAATTTCTTAGGTTGGTGACAGGATTGAGAGGGAATTTACCAAAATGTGGGTCCATTGAAATGATACATTCCAACTAGAACAGAATATACTTAGCACAATATCTAAATAAAAATATTTTTCAGTGCTGTTTGTGGTACATGCATCTGCCATCATACAGGGTCCATCATTGTTCTGCTATCAGTCTTTCAGTCTTCAAGAGAAGGTGGCAGAATTATTAAGGCCCCTTTCAACTGGGGCGGTGGGGGCATCGGCGGTACAACAGCGCTATTTTTAGCGCTGCTGTATCGTCGTTCTTGCTGCGGTATTCGGCCGCTAGCGGGGCGGTTTTAACCCCCGCTGGCGGCCGAAAAAGGGTTAAAATCCCTCGTACAGCGCGGCTATAGCCGCGGTATTGCCGCGGTATAGCCGCGCTGTCCCATTGATTTCAATGGGCAGGAGCGGTGAAGGAGCGGTGAATACACCGCTCCTTCACCGCTCCAAAAAAGCGGTTTGCAGGACTTTTTTCACCGCCCTGCCTGCGCACCGCTTCAGTGTGAAAGCCCTCGGGCTTTCACACTGAACAAACAGCGGAGGCTGTTTAGGGGCGGTTTGCAGGCGGTATTTTTAGCGCAATACCGCCTGCAAACCGCCCCAGTGTGAATGGGGTCTAAATCATTGTATATTCATGTTTTATTTTTAGTTTACGCAATACAAGAACAGCAGTTCTTCTGGGCCAGTTTCAACAGGCTTCAATTGTAAAAAAAGCATGCTTTTGACATCAATTTGAGAGACTTCGGAGATAATTCCAAATCCATTGCAGGTGTATTTGACCTACAGCTAACTTGAATCAGCTGCTTTTGCATTCCCATATATTGTAAAAGGAGGGAAGCAGTTCTTAGGCAAACAAAAGCCTTTCAACACAGAACTTTCTTTATGTGACAAGGATGTCCATAACTAAAATATCATTATCCAGCAAGTATTGGTTGGTCATTCATGCTGCTGCAAATTAAATGTCACACCAAATAAACCTAGGGCACACAAATTGATTGCTCCAATACTCCAAACACTGTATACATCCTGTAAGAATGAAAAGAAACCAGCCTTCAATCCTTAAGCAAATGATAAAAGTTTTTTTTTTTTTAATGACAATGCTCTACTACTACCCTGAATAACCATATTGACAACTTTGTTTACCTATAGAGACTAGATCCCCATCTCCTCTCTCCTCCTCCCAGTGAACCCCTCCCTTTTTTTCTTCTCTTTACCTCATCTTCTCTTTCCGAGCTGCCTTTGCCCTCTTTCTCTACTCGCCTCTTCTCACCTCCTCTCTTCCTCTTTTTTCCCCCTCCTCTTTTTAGCCCTTCTCTCCTGGATGTAAACTTCTCAGCTCTAACCGACTTCAATACTCATTTTGTTGAAGCTAGGCATCTCTGTCAGACCACAATCTCCCTAAGTCTAGATCCATGAATGCTTACAGGCCATCACACAATCTAACCAGTACCCGGTATGAGGACACTCAGACATCTGCTTCTTTGTAAACCTGAGGCTGACTTCATCAGTAGTTACCAATAATAATGTAGTATCTGTTCTTATCAGTTGCCAGGAGGTGGCGCTTGCTTCTGTCCCTGATCTACGGCGAAGTGGTATCAGGGATGGTGGAGGCTATGCAAAACCTGCTGGTGTAAAGGTAACCTGGAGCGGTTCGTAGCCGAAAGGGAAGCCTTCTGATGTGGATGGAGAACCACTGGTTCCGGTTGAAGGGTCGGGTCCCTGGCCTTCTGGCCTAGATTGGGGTAGCTCTAGCTCCTGTCAGTTTTTCGGGAGAGAACACTTACTCCTCCTTTGGGAGGGGGTGTGTGGTTAGTATTTCCCGAATGTAATTAGGTAGGATGGATGGGACCGACGGTGAGGCCTGATGGTAAAGGGCTCTCACCAACCTTCCAGAACTTCAGGCCTTCCTGGCTGGGGTGGGGGCTGCTGTGGTCTGGGCTGGTGGTCAGGGTTGCACGAAAAGCCAGTGGTGAATGTGCTCCTGAAGTGGCAGTTCAGGGGTGCTGTACAGTCAGTGTTTCGGCACTTGTTTTATGGCACCATGGCCACTTCACCACAACACACGTTTTTCGCACCTGCCTCTAGGGCCGAGCCTTTTGGCTAGGACCAGGGGAAATTTTTATTCCTGGCCGGAGGGCCGGCCATTGTATTACGCAATGGTCACTTTTCACTCTCCCACTTCCTTCTCCCCACTTTCTTTTTATTTATCCGTGTTTGTCACTTTTTTGTATTTTTTTTGTTTGATGTGTATACATGTTTGTCACTGTGTGATAAGTAGGGTGTGGGTCCTCGGGCCTACTCTGAAAGTCTTGGGAGGGGGTGGACAAAGGCCTTCTGGCTTGGTTCGCCCTCTCTCATGGGGTCTCCCTTCAGGGGGAGTCCCACCTAATACTTGGGTGGGTCTGTTTCGGCAGACCTTCCAGAGAGCAGGGGTCCGTCTGGTTTCGGCCACATGGACCCAAGTGAAGTACCTTAGTCCCCGTCTGGAGTCTAACGCTCCAGGGGATCAGGGTAAGGTCCTTCCCTAGTGGAGGACCAGTGTAACACCCGTTGTATGTTTTTGTGTTTCACTCTTTATGTGTGTGCACTTTTTTTGGCACCAGGTAGAAGTTTTTGGGTGTGTTTTGCACTCCACTGGCTTTAAAAAAAAAAAGTAGTTACCAATAATCAACCAATGTTCTCAGAGACCGAAACGGTTCCTAGACCACACATAACCATAATCCCCGCATGTCATTTAACTGGCCCACGTTGTGTAGTCATATGTTGCTTTATCTTACTTTGCTGATATTTTCTGTATGCTTTGTTGCACCGGGCTGCGTCCCTACCTCATCATTGAGTTACTACTCTACCATTACCTCCCCTCATCCAGGGGGAAGATGTCTTTCAGATGTATTCTGTTGAGATTTCTTGTTTTCTTTTACCTTCAATAAAAAATTTGAACAAGAAAAGTTTTTTTTTTAATGCTTTGTGGGAAATGCACAAATCACTCAATAGCCTTTTTTCACACTATAATTTTGTATAATTTATAATAGCAGTTTTGTATATTTGAGCACATTTTACCCAATTTGTATGACAATCCATGTGTAAAGTTTTTTTAATATACCCATGTGTATTTACATGGCAATACCACAAGTATGTTGACTCCATCATTTCCTAATTAGGTATATTTATAACTATCCATGACTAACTTTGTAAACCTTCTTCACTTGAGAATATTCTTGCAGACATTGTTAATAAGGCAGTATATAGATTCATCATCTACAGTAACCAATTACAATGATTATTATTTTGTCTTTACTTTGTAAAAATCACAACAAAGATAAACAATTGTTAACTGTTTGCTATGGGTTATTGCTGTTTACATAGTACTGTTGGTCCTTGTGTCATTTAAATGGAATCCTATTCCAAAACAATATAAAAGTGATGAAAAAAAACATAATGTAGGCATCCATGATGAAAAAAAAAAGACTATGAACTGCAAGATAACTGATCTCCTGGGAGAGATAAGTGACCGGTTTTGCCATTCTACACTTTCAGCTGCATGGTAGAACTTTCCAGGCTTACACCTCTAACAAAAGACAGAGATGCAAAATAAGTAAGATGGAAACTGAACTCATGATTTAGACACTGATGAGGATTGTTCTAAAACCCATTTGTCAAGTCTCCTTGCTAGTGCAACTGTCACTTGGTGACACCATGCTTGTTTACAATACAATGTCTTCTTGTCTTTTATCTGACTATAAAAAAAAAAAAAAAATGTCTTTTAAGGGAAATCGTTGTACCAATAGCTGGTAGACGAGTGGCATTTAACTCTAAACCTCAAAGTCATCTTATGGTACGCAGACAGATGTCAATACTGCCTTTTAGTATGTAAAACATTAGAATTTGAAACAAATTTTTGAAAAACTAAATTGTGTGAAATTATTTTTTAAATATAACTATGTTTGAGCAACAAATTAAAAAAAGCTGAGCTTTAGATTATTGAACATCTCTGCTTTTATGTGGTAGTAAAGCGTGTGGTGTATATAAAAAATAACTTATCCAAACAAATCCTTTTGAATTTGCCTATGAAAGCATTTCTTCCAACAACATGATAAAGATATGTGTTCCTGCTTCATTTATGGTCAAATCTAAAATCGATTAAATAATAACAGAATTGGAAGTTAAATGTGGATTGATTTTTCCATAGCCTATTCCTCTCTTTATTGACTAACTTTATTACCCCTGTCCTTTTTTTTATTAATTTTTTTCAGAAGCTTTGTGTAGCGCTTGGGAAAAGAAGAAAAGAACACCCTAAAAAACTTGTCCTGAAAATGTACAGCAAATAAAAAAAGGTATTGTGGACAGTACTGAACGGTGTTGCCACTCACAAAATGTAATAAAAAGTTTTGGCAGAAGTTGGACTTTCGCAAACTATGGCACAAAAGCACTGTTAATTATTTCATGTAATCTGTTCACAGATGCGATGTTGCTAACTCTCCTATTGCTGAACTGGCAGCAAATTTTCAGCAATCTGCACTCACAGCTTTTGCGCTATACCATTTGCCGTAAATGATCCCCCGTGCAAGATACTGATATTGCCTCCCCTGGGCAAAGACACATTAGACAAATGGTAATATGATTCTCTCTGCTCCTGAAAGAAAAAAAGCTAAAGAGGATTGCAATCAACAACTAAACAATGACTTTTCTATAGATTTTGCAAAAACTCATTAAGGGAAAAACAGAGTTATGCATATCTAAAAAAAAGATATAGTCATTTAAATGCTGGCAGCCATCAGAAGCTATGGCTTGGAGAACCAGTAGTATTGTAAAATAATTCACTAAACAGGACTTCATTCTGCAAACAAGTACATTACTGTGACTTTGATGTATCAGACATGCTTTTATTTTTGCTTAATATGCTGGGATCGCCTTTGTAAATCATGTTTTCATTAGCACGTACGAGTAAGCTTTTTTTCTGAAAGGGATAGTAAACATGAATTACTAGCTGGTTTATGTAAAAGGACAATTAATAACATTTCTTGATGGAGACATTCCAGGCGCATATGAGAGCGGAAGCTGTGATTGCGTGGAAGAAATATTTAACTCAATTTCCATTTTTTTCAGCTAACTCCCTTATTCAGTATTATTCCTATTAAAGTGTTTCACAGGGCAGAACAAATGTACAGAAAAAAAAGTACATTTTTTTAATGCCTGCACATTTCCAGGTTCACACTGACAACGGGAATGAAATTGTGTGAGTTCAACTGAACTCACACGATTTCATTCCCGCATGTCAGTCCCGACTTCGGGGGCGATTTCAGAGACATCTATACGGGCTTCTGTACAGATGTCCATTGAAATCATACCCCGAAGTTGCCAAAAGTGGTACTGAAACTACTTTTGGGAATCGGTGCGGCACCGATTCGGACGATGCTATTGCCAGCAATAGCCGCCGATTTGGCATGCGATTTGACATGTCAAATCGCATGCCAAATTGCTGCAATGTGAACCAGGGCTTAAAAGTGTTGTAAGTACAGAAAATCTGTTGCTCTATCGAAAATTCGGTGTGCTTCTTACATTCTGATTGGACTGACAACACAGTGCATCTGCTGACTTGAATCCCCAACTACCATTGTCATCCCTGCTTGTTGGACTATTGAACTCCACGTCTGCCTTCCCTCTATCTTTCTCTACATGCATACATTCATTTATTTCCCATTAAAAACAATGCTGCTATGCTGACTCCCAAGAGCCTGCCCACACCCTGATCTTGAGAGATGTAGCTCTCCCTTGGCTACATCAGTAGGATTTGAGCTTCCAGTAGTGGCCCCTGCAACACTTTATAAGCCTGTTGATTACAGGTATACCCCACTTTTAAGTACATAATGGGGTTTATTTACTAAAACTGGAAAGTGCAAAATCAGGCTTACTTCTGCATAGAAACCAATGAGCTTCCAGGTTTTATTACCAAAGTTTAATTGAACAAGCTGGAGTTAGAAGCTCATTGGTTTCTATGCAGAAGGGAGCCTGATTTTGCACTTTCCAGCTTTAGTAAATAAACCCCATTGCGTACTTAAAAGTGGGGTATGTCTGTATGTTGCACTGGGTTTGATTTACTAAAACTGGAGAGTGAAAAATCTGGTGCAGCTGTGCATGGTAGCCAAACAGCTTCTAACTTCAGCTTGTTCAGTTACACTTTGACAATAAAACCTGAAAGCTGATTGATTTCTTAGCAGAGCGGCACCTGATTTTGCACTCTCCAGTTTTAGTAAGTCAACCCCTAAGTAATAAAATCTGCTTCTCACTACAGGAACAAGGTAACAGAAAAAATGTAATGCTGGGACATGATCCAGAGGAGGAGAAGGAGGTTTAGAGTAATTTGGGTAATGACTGGACATCTTGTACCCTTTAAAGGGTAAGTTCACTTTTTCATGAAAAGGTGAACTAAATCCAAATATTCTGGCCACCCCTGCGGACCATATTGCACATAACGTCTGTGATGCCCTGTTCTGCTTCAGCAATCTAAGCACCGAAAGTGTGATCTCTACAACTTATTTAGTGGTGGTGAGGCAACTTAACTTACAGTCTAGTAGCTTGGACTTGATCCAAATGGCATCCTGCAGATCATAAAAAGCTTCAATCCTAAAACTTGTGAAGATCATAACAGGTAAAAAAAAAAAAAATCATAGTGTGTCTAGTTACAGCAGAATACAGTACATGTGATGAATGGAGGCTAATCATAAAGGACAAGAAGGGTGGAACTAACTACATAGAACATCCCCTAGCTACAGAGTAAGGTAGGGACAACATTTTTTAAGGGAAACACAACAATACATGTGTAACAGGATATGGCCCATGCTGCCAGTGTAGTGGTCAATTCACCATATATTACAATCCACAGCCACAGAGAGGGTATCCATCAGAATGGCTAGAGCTTGGAGGTAAATGTGACCATGCTAACTAATGAGAAACGCTTCTTTCTTCTGGGACATCTTACCATGTTTCCCCGAAAATAAGCCGGGTCTTATATTCATTTTGGCAACAAAAGACACAATAGGGCTTATATTCGGGGTAGGTTTTACCATGTAATGTGCTGTCTTCTCTCCCCCTCTCTCTTCCTGCCTGACAGGAATCCCCAGTGGGAACTGAGTTAAAATGCTTGTAAAATCCTATAATCCACTCTATTACAGTAGTATATAATGTGCAATGTGTTTGTTTCTGTAATATAATTGTGCCAAATACCTTCGTTATAGCGCTGCTCTGTGCTTCTATGACCCACCGTGGCTCTCTTCCCCGCATTTATATTACAGAAACACACACATTGTACATTGTGTACTACTGTAATAGAGTGGGTTATAGGATTTTACAAGCATTTTAAACTAGGGCTTATTTTCGGGGTAGGGCTTATATTGCAGCCCTCCTGGAAAATAACGCTAGGTCTTATTTACGGGGTAGGTCTTATTTTCGGGGAAACATGGTACCCGAAAAAGAAGCCGCAGATGAGCTTTTCATTGGTCAGCATGTTCACGCGCTGACCTGTGAACACTTGCTTTTGCAAGCATTTTGAAGAATTCTCATTCCTGGGTTCTGTATTTCAGTGCATGATGTATGAACTGCTACACAAGCAGCAGGGGGCATCACTGTTGTTTTGTACCAGGGTCTGAAGAGGTGGCCAGAATATTTGGAGTTAGTCCACCTTTTCATTTTTTTGTAAAAAAAGTTGAACTTATCCTTTAAATAAGTTACAGGAGACCTCTGGAAACCATGGTTTATACCAAAGAATAATATGCTACAGTTAGATGCACAACATTGCAAATTATGTATAGACTTGTGAAATTGTATACACTTTTGTTCCATTTATTATGTCTGTTTCGATATGTTGCCAATTTATAAATACAAGCTTCTATTCTAGAATATATATGACATGTTTGCAGCTATTTTATATAAAATATTTCATATTTTAGATATCTTAAAACAGATGTATATTATCACTTCTATTTTTTATTTCTTGGAGATCTAGCTTCTTGGCTATGTGGTGCAGTTTTACTTAATGATCTGTTTAGAAAAACAGTCAGGTCAGGAAGTGTTTTGATGTGGAGACCTCCACTGAATATTTGGATGCATTTTATGAAATTCACTGCTTTCAAATATACTAGGGTTGACCAGATGGCTAAAGTGTGCACAGGGAATGACACTGCAGAAAGACAACATACGGTAGGTTGTCAATGTTCTTATATAAATTGTTTTGATTGTCAGCATTGTTAAGAACCTTTTCATATTTTTAGGGATGTTTATAATAGTAAACCTGTCATTTTGATGGACTTAAATTAAACTAGAGGCAAGCACTGCAGCATCGTTGCACATTCATTTTTTCCTTAAGGGAAACCTACACTTCTATTGCTGATCTCCCTGCTAGTTACCTACTGTCATGCTGATCCAATAGTTCGAAAGCTTCTGGAGTAACTGCCCTGGAACAAGTATGCAGATAAGGTGTCCCCAACTCTGACTTCACTGTGTGCATATTTGTTCTGGTAAATAATATAGTATGAAGCATGAATGTCATAGACAGTCAAGCAACTAGCATTTTCAGAACATTACCAATGGCAGCCTACAAATGTATTTGAATAAATGTTACCGTTAAAACATGTCTAAACCCAAGAGTACAAATCAGAGTACTGCAGTTTATCATTTCTTAGATGTAGTTTTGTTGTCAGACATTCAGTGCAAGATCTGGTGCAACTGTGCATGGTATCATATTCTCATTTCAGCTTGTTCAATTAAGCTTTGACAAAAAACCTGGAAGCTGATTGGTTTCTATGCAAAACTGCACCAGATTTTGCATTCTCCAGTTTTAGTAAATCAAGCCTAGTGTGGCAATACTCGCTCATTGTACTGAATCTATAGAGAATCTGCATTATCACTCTTGGTCAAAAAGTGGGTTAAAACTACAGAACAGCTTCTCCTCTCCTCTTCTCCATAACATGGTGGTGGTGGAGGGGAAGGGGTGATGATCTCTGGTTTACAACAATGGATTTCTGACACAGTAAACTTTCCTGTTTTTTTGTTTTTTTTGCAGATACATCAAATCCCTTTCAGTGGTATATTTAACGGACAAAAATATAGCAAATACAAATAATCATTGTAAGGGTTGCTGGTAGAAAAATCCTGCAGTTAAAACAGTTTGTAGGGCATCTCAACTCTATATGGGCATACCTGCTGGTATATACAGATTGTTCAACCCACTTACCATATTCATCATCACAGTCCCTTAGTAGATCATATTCTCCCAAAGGCATGATTGCCACTTCTGGCCGTCTCTAGCATGTATGGGCAGGTTTACTAAAGCTACCCAGAGACTGAACGAATGCCAGATTATTTATTTTTCAAAAACACATTCAATAGATTTCCATAGTTTGTAGACTATAACTTTCACACAGACAAACACACACACACACACACACACACACACACACATATATATATATATATATATATATATATATATATATATATATATATATATATATATATATATATATATATATATATATTATATAGCAGTATACATTTTGGCCTAAATGTATGAACAAAGATTATTTATCTGCAAAGTTTTATAATAGAAACTTAGAAAACCTTTTTTTTTATGTATTAAAAACTAAAAAACCCAGTGGTTTTTAAATGGCTTCAGCCTCAGCCTGCCTCTGGCTATGCCCCATGATGCATTTCAACCCACCCGGTGGTTAATCATAGAGGTCTCTTAACCGTCCCTATGATTAAGCTATGGGGGCAGTGTAAAACGCGTCAGCTGGGCTTGCCAGAGAGGGGCTGAGGCCATATCACTGTTACCTTACAACCAACTGATAGGATTGCAGCGCCCTAAGATTTCTGTAGACAACACAGTGTGATATCAAGTGTAAATTATACTTTAGTACAAAAATTAGTATGCACCAGAAACAACAAGATATTGACAACATTTTCTCACCAGTATTTGACTTTTCCTTCTGTGGGCCCCTAAGAAATATATGGGTTTATTATATAAAGGCAGACCCATACACATGAATTTTATTTGAGAGGAAGCACCTGATAAACACACTGATAATCATAATTTATTTTGGGTTTTGGTTGTATAATTCATATTTCATTACTCATATATAACCTCATACTGACTCCTCGGTGGGCCAAAAATTAGTCTGTGTGTAAAATCCATTAAAAAATAATAATAATAATTATTTTTTAATCATACTTATCTAGGTGGATGCAGCATTAATCCAATGCTGCATCTGTGCCCTGCTGGCTCTAAGGCTGAGAACTGAGCGATCAAACACCGATGATCTCTCAGTTCTCCCTGCTGCTCTGAGCAGAGAGTGGTGACTATCAGTCACCGCTGTCTGTCCTGCTCCTTCAGCGCTCACTGGAGCGCTGGGCTAGGGAGAGGAGGAAGCGGCTGGCTTAGTCCCATAGTGGCTTGCTAAGAGGCTGAGCCGGTGCCGGTCAAGGCTCCTGGGTGGATCCCAAACATATGGTTGTGATCTTTCCCCAACCTGGTCCGGCTCTGAGATGTCAGCTGACAACGGGCCCAGGAGTGCAGAATGAACTGCACTCCTGTGATCCACAGGAGAAGTACAGCCAAATGAGCTTTGACTGTACTTCTCATTTAATAAAAGTATAAGATAAGTAAATATTTTTAAAAATAATATGTTATTCCCTACTGTCTACAATGCATCATATGGCAGCACAGTAGTGTAGTGGATAGCACTTTCATCTATCAGTAAGAAGGGTCGCTGGTTTGAATCCCAGCCACGACACTACCTGCCTGGAGTTTGTTCTCCCTGTGCCTGCGTGGGTTTCCTCCGGGTACTCCGGTTTCCTCCCACACTCCAAAGACATGCTGGTAGGTTAATTGGATCCTGTCTAAATTGTCCCTAGTATGTATGAATGTGAGTTAGGGACCTTAGATTGTAAGCTCCTTGAGGGTAGAGACTGATGTGAATGTACAATGTATATGTAAAGCGCTGCGTAAATTGATGGCTCTATAAAAGTACCTGAAATAAATAAAATAAAAAATACATAATCATAATTATTATTGCATTGTACTGTGTCAGTTGCAAGATTTCATTACCTCAAAAGGGTATTATGGAATTATATAATTAAGGTTAGAGGTTAGACAGAAAACTACAGCTTTGTTCTTGCCGTACTTTTGCAGCAAGGTCTAAGGGAAATGAATAATATGATGGATAGACAGGGGACAGGCAACCTTATTTACCTTGCCTGTCTGGGAGTGTTTACAAATTTCATGCCAGACTGAGTAGCTCATCAAATACTTCTGTCTTCTTGAAGAAGACCTTTAGCCATTTCCCCACCTATCACAGGTTATAGTTAATTGAGCACTTAAACTGTTCCACAACTGCTGAAAAAGTGCCAATCACTTGGATTTAGAGTACAGTAGAAAATAGGACAAATATAGTTCATTTACAGTTCACTGCTTTTTGCTGTAGAATTGAATGCCCAGAATTAAACCTTAAAGAATAAGTACACCTTTGTGATAGAAATAAAAATGACCTGTTATGCTGCTCCCTATACCAGTGACAGCAGGCCTAAAATCATGATTTCCATATAATAAGATCTCTGAATGAATATATGAAAATAAATCTACAGAAGGCTCCACATGCATCCCTTTAGATATGCATGAACCTTACTTATCCATGGCATTTTTTTAACACTTTTGAGGTAGTCTAGAAAGCACGCACATGAAATGGTATTCAAGGAATGTTTTCTTGTATATACATACAATCCTGGATATGCAGGAGACTTAATCAAAAGACAGAAGTAAATAAGCCCTGGAAGGATGTTTGATTATATATTAGGATATACCGTCTTTCCCATAGACAGCTAGACTACAACTACTGATGAGCCAAACATAACTCCGTTTGAGGCAGGTTCAGCATGCATTACAATAGTACGGGTGCCAAATCTGAACCCCATTAAAGTCAATGATAAAAAATGTTTAAAAAAAAAAAAAAAGGGTATTTACCAGGTTACTAAGCAAGGGATTGTCAAACAAATGACATGGGGGAGTGAGACACTCCCCTGGGGAACATGTACCAAAGTAAAAACAATTTTTATCAGTTTAGTGGAGAGTATACATTTTAGAGAAGTTTGAAGTGAAACATTAATATTGCAAAATTCCATTAAATAATATGCCTGTTGGTGCCCTGACCTTGCCTGTGAAATGGCACATCTGCGTGATGTATTGCCTCATCCTGTTTGTAAACAAAGGGGCCAGCAATTCCATTCTTCTGAATGAGACCCTAATGTTAAATTAGGGTCTGATATAGATGCTTACGTGGGGACCCCCACAAAAAAAGGAAAAACAGCATGGGGGTTTCCCCATAATTCATACTTAGCCCTTTATGTCTGGTATGAATTTTAAGGGGGACCCCATACAAAAGAAAGACAAAAATGATGTTTTCTGGGAAACCCTACTCTTTTGTTAATATAAAATGTCATTCACCAGCACTGTCATTCAGTGCAGGGGAAGTGACAGAAACAGCGAGATTGATTACTAAAGTCAAACAGACTGTGCATTTTCAAGTGCAATTGCACTGTACAAGTGTAGTTGCTCCAGAGCTTAGTAAATAAGGTAAAAATTCACTTTACAATCACATTCAAGGAAAATTTAAAAAATGCATTTTTGCTTGCACATGATTGGATGATTGAAGTCAACAGATCTCCCCCCCCCCCCATTTACTAAGCTCTGAAGCAACTGCACTTGCAGTTGCTACTTGCTTTCACTTAACCAACCCCAATGCGTCGGTGGTCGGTGTGCTTTTTCTCTTTTGGGTAATTAGACATCATCATTGACCTGCATCTACATTGCTGGACAACATGATTGATGATATATATATGTATATGGTGGGACTTTTTTTTATCAGAGGGCTTGTGGAAAACCGTGTGTTTATTTACCTTTTCCTTTTTTTGTAAATGAGTAGGGTACTATGTATCCACTTACACATTCACGTCTGGGGCTTGGTATGGTTCAGGCGGTATTAGCTGCATTAGCTGCATGCTAATGCCCCCTTTTCTGGCCTGCCAGACTGCTTGTTCAGATAAGAATCTGGGGTACATTTTTTGGGAAACCTTACATTTTTTTTTTCTTTTTGCATAGGGTTCCCCTTTAAAATCCATTCCAGACCCCAAGGGCCTTATATGAATTAGAGGAACCTCCCACAATTTTTTTTGGGGGGGGGATTGCACTTAAAATTCATACCAAACTTAAAGGGCCTGATATGAATTATAGGGGAACCTCTCACCATTTTATTGTTAAAACTATCCTCAGTTCCTTTGTTTACATGGCTTAAAAATTTCAACCAGTACATGAATGGGGGCAGTTATGTTACTGGTTTCTAAGGATGCGGCGGATGCCTGCATCAACAACCTTTACAGCAGAAGAAGGACGTTCTCATATAACCCAATACAAAATATAATGTTTGGCTCCTAAAAATGGGCTGAAAGTCCAATGTTTTGATGAACCCTGAACAAAGAAAACTGGGAGCTCATCCCTATTAAAGACTTCATATTGCTTAAAGACACACTTGATCTTTTTTGAAGGAAAGCAACGAGATCTTATCCCTTCATACCCCTCTGACTCCCTTGGCCAACAATCCACACTTTTCCCTAGACAATCACCTCCAACTTGTTCAAATAAAATCTCTTGTAATCCCCTACTTAGTGAAAGACTTTGTAGACTAGGGCAATTTCCCCTATGAACTGATGTTACCATGCCCAATTCAGAAAGGACACTACCACTTTGGAGATACTGTATTTATAAATCAAAGACTATATTCTGAACAACAAAGCGAAACATCATTTTTTTTAGATTCTGAAGTCTTTTTGGGAAAATATTAGCAACAGGATTATTGACCAGACATGCCATCTCAATCATGAAGATGAATAATGGGAAACATTTAGAACTCCATTAGCTCTTGTATTTAAGAAATACACTTTTTTTAAGGTGGTATAAAATCTCCCTAAAACTGCTTGCTGGAGAGGCAGTGTAGGGCAGGATTCTCTCCTTTATATCTGGTGAGTATGACCCCTTTTTATATAATTATGGAGAGACATCCAATTCCTTAATGACCAAAATTATCGACTATTGTGGTTCCTATCATATACTTACAACAATACCCTTGCCACTTACAAAAAAATCTATTTACTTAATGCAACAAATGATTCACATACTGAGATATTGACTTGGTTTATTTGAATTCTTTTGAATTAATTCACACATTTCTTTCTTACCCTTTATACTCTAATGTTGAACTCCAGGCATTGCATTTAAGGTGTAACCCCATATTTGTTGGGAAAAAAAACATTCCCCTCTAGGTGATCTATGTACATTGCAAGGATTTTAACAAACTTTATTGCAGATTCCTACCTTTTGTTATTCTGAAGAAATTACTGTTTGTTTCTCTGCGTTCCTTTGCACAGTGGGTCTAATGGGAGTGGTTTCATAATTATGTCCTTTTTTCCCCCACAAATAGAGCTTTCTTTTGGTAGTATTTGATCACCTCTGCGGTTTTTATTTTTTGTGCTATAAACAAAAAAATAGCGACAATTTTGAAAAAAAAACCACAATATTTTGTACTTTTTCCTATATTCAATATCTCCAAATTAAAAAAAAAAAATTTCCTCAGTTTAGGGCAATACGTATTCTTCTACATATTTTTGGTTAAAAAAAATATCAATAAGCCTATATTGATTGGTTTGTGCAAAAGTTATACCACTACAAAATAGGGGATAGATTTATGTCATTTATATTTATTTATTTATTTTTTACTAGTAATGGCGGCTATCTGCGATTTTTATCAGGACTGCGACATTGCGGCAGACAGATCGGACACTTTTGACACTATTTTGGGACCACTGACATTTATTGATTACTGTATAAATGTCACCGGCAGGGGAGGGGTTAACACTAGGGGGCGATCAAGGAGTTAACTGTGTTCCCTAGGTGTGTTCTAACTGTAGGGGGATGGGACTGACAAGGGGAGGAGACCAATCGGTGTTCATACTTAGTATTAACACACGCTCTGTCTCCTCTCCCCTGAGGGAACCAGGATTTGTGTGTTTACCTTAATTTCCTTAACTTAAAAACTTTTGCACTCACCTAGGATTTCTAGGATGTTCAAAGTGTTTAAAAGCTGCAGTATCCTGATGATAAATTACCTCTAATCTTATGGAAAATATTATACCGCGCTTAGAAAATTATAAATGTCAAACATAAGTTGGACTCTAAAACTATATCAATGTATCGAAAAATCCACGTCACAAATCAACATATAAATATCGTTAAGAACAAGTGTTTTGAAATTAACCCAATAATAAACAAATATCACAGCCCTAATATGCTTCTTTAGCCTCCCTGACGGTATTCCTGAGTGTGGCTCGGGGTTAAATTTCAGCACCATTAGCGGAAACCCCGAGCCACACTCAGGATTACATCTCAGGATCCTGGTGCAGTATACTTACCTTGTCCCCAGGATGCTGCGATGTCCCCCCGCGATGTCTGTGGCTTCCGTCCTCTGCCCGAAGCCTCTCAGTGCCAGGCGGAGCCTGGTGGCAAATTCAAAAAATGTAAAAATCATAACACATACGGTACTGTAATGTAACAGATTACAGTACTGTATGAAATCATTTCACTTCCTTTTTGTCCCCAGTGCTTTGGCCCATGCCCTGCATGCAGTTTTATATGATATATACTGTTCTTTCTGCTTGGAAACCTGAGATTGTCCATAGCAACCAAAAAGTGTCCCTTTACGTCAAAAGTGCCATTAGACCAGCTAGGAAACAGCGATAGTAAATTAAAACACTTGCAGAATTGAGCGATAGTGAATCGTGGAGAAATTTATTTTATTAATATTATATATTTTTTTTTTTAATTATTTATATTTATTTATTATATTATAATTTATGATTTTGTGTTTCAAATTTTTCTCATACCCGGGATATCTACTAGACTCTTGGTGGACAGATCTAAGTGTGTTATTGCTACGAATTACAGACCTACAATATAAAACGCCAAATTTCTATGCAAAATAATTGTACCGCTTTGAGACGCAAAAATCTGAAATAATCATACCACCAGGGAGGTTAAACCATCCTGTGAATATACCTTATATTCTGTGTGAAAACATAATTCATATTTCATATAAAGATATATTCCGTGCAAAGATGTAATCTCGTGAAACCACCACCATCTCCCTCGTGAAAACTCCCTCACCTTGGCGGTTGGATCTTAAAATCTTAAAAGGTCAGAAACACTGGTTCCCTTTAAATAAGTTGGGGTAAGCTGTTTCTCCTGCCAAGGCTCAGCTACTTCACTGATATATTTAGACATGAATCCAGATCTGTTTCCAATGGTGTGCTAAAGCAAAAAAGGATACACATAGTGCTCTCTGCATTTTAAAATAATATATCTTTATTAAAAATACCACTAAAGTGATGATAAAATCTGTTTGTTTTGTTTAGTGTAATCAAGCTGAAATGAGCTGCTTCTGAATTCCGCCGCTAGAGTTACACAAGTGCTGTCGCAATAGGATTCCTCTCTTTCTGGAGGCAGCAAAGCCATAACCCAGCCTTGACGATCAATTCCTTGCTCCACCCACCCTATGTATTACATCATCAAAAGACTTCTCTTAAGAGTACACAATTGTTCTCTATGATTTTAGATATTGATTTTTGATGTGCATTTGTTGATACATTTATATGATTTGAGAGTCACATTTTATGAGTTAAGTTTTTCAATAATATTCTGAGTGCGGTATAATATTTTACAAAAGATTCTCTTAATTTCCTGTTTATGAAATGTCATGGCAATAACTATTACGCTAAACCGTACATTTAATGACATACACTAAAAGGTAGATTATCGGAGGCACGCAATTTTCACTTCAGAAACACTTTTAGAAGCACCGTAGGCATACACAGTGCCAGAAAGTAGCCTGTAATATTTAGTGCTATAAATATAATTTTTTCCCCGTAGATGATGAATCCACTTTCATTTTTTTTTTAATGAACATTTAATGTATTTACTTATATTGCTCTAAAATGGGAATTGTTTCCGGGCATGTAACTTTAATTTCCACAAATCATTTGACACATGCCTCACAGTATAGTTACATGCATTCTGGATGAGTTTATATTTCCATACAGTTCCATTAGATGTGGTCAAGGCAACAGACTGCACATAAATGGACCCAGACAAGTAAAAACTACGTGGCTATATGTTAAAACTGTATTGGATTTTTGCCCGTTCGTGCTCTCAAAAAATGTGCTCTCCATAAAAAAAGTGACATGTTTTTTACTCCTTTGCGGAGAAACCTGCATCCAATTCACACTAGTGTGAACCCAGCCTAAATCATATGCTTTTTTTCATGTTTTTCTCCACATTTACATGTGGACAAAACTGCAAATAATGTCAGGGAGCCCACCACATTCAGCTTTCATCCATGTGGTTTAAAGATTTTTTCCAAAAGGAAAAAACTATTGCTGTAACTGCTTAAAATGTTACCTGAAACATGGCTTTAATTTGTTACTAAACGTATATCCAAACACAAGAACAAAAACTAAATATATTACATAAAATTTGAAATATATTAAAGCAAGTACAGAAAAATGCACTTTATTCCTACTAGAAATCTTGAGTACTTTTAACTCTCTGTGCACCTAAAGTGGTTGTAAATCATATACCCAGTAATCTGGCCTCAGGTTATACACAGAGAAAAAAATCCTCCTACATAAGTTGTACCCATTTATCTGCTGCCCTCTCTTCTCTACAACCTTCCAAAACACTTATTATGCACAGAATCTCTGAGCTCTGAAAAGCAGGAGGTGGGGATCTAAAGACACACTACAGAGCTCCTTGATGAGAGCTACGAGCCCTGATTGGAGGCAAAGGACACACCCTCCTCCTCATAGTATGCAGAGAACATGCACAGCTGTTGCTGTCAAACATAGGCTGTGTGCTGGTGATCTCCTCCCCATCACCAATTATCTCTTGGTGTCAGGAAAAGCTATAAGAAGTGACTCAAGCAGATAACAAGGAGGCAGCAGAAAAAAATCACACTCAGAGCTTTGGATAGAGACAAGCAGACAGTTTGGAAGGCAGACTAGCTACACACAGCTGGTAAAAAGGAGTCGGCGGGCTGCGGGAAGGTGAGAGTCCAGGTGTAGTGTTTTTTTGGTGGGGTGGGAGAACCTACTGGTGTAGTATGGGAGGGATAGGGGAGCCCCCGACAGCTGAGGGTCTCGTGGACATGGCTGGACAGAGAGGGGGCTCAGGTAAGTATTAGGGGGTGCTGGGGAGGCTGCTACACACAAATGGCTTGTTATCTTAATGCATAGGATGCAAAAAGATTAAAAAAAACCTCTTGCCTTTACAACCCCTTTAACCACTTGCCGACCGCCTAACGCACATATACGGCGGCAGAATGGCACGGGCAGGCAGAATCACGTACCCGTACGTGATCTGCCTCCCGCGGGCGGGGGGTCCTATCGGACCCCCCCCCGGTGCCAGCGGCGGTCGGCATTTGACTGGGAGCGTCGGGAGGCGAGGGGGAGACCATCCAATCGTGGCTCCCCCTCGCGATCGCTCCCAGCCAATCGGAATCCTCCCCTGCCTGTGTGTAGTTTCACACAGGCAGAGGATGTGATGTCATCTCTCCTCGGCTTGGCAGTTTCCGTCTCAGCGCCGAGGAGAGAAGACATGTAAGTGCACAACACACACACACACACACAGTAGAACATGCCAGGCATACTTTACACCCCCGATCCCCCCCCGATCGCCCCCCGACCCCCCCCAATCACCCCCCCCGTCACAAACTGACAGCAAGCAGTATTTTTTTTTTTTTTTCTGATTACTGCATGGTGTCAGTTTGTGACAGTTACAGTGTTAGGGCAGTGAGTATTACCCCCCTTTAGGTCTAGGATACCCCCCTAACCCCCCCTAATAAAGTTTAAACCCCTTGATCACCCCCTGTCACCAGTGTCACTAAGCGATCATTTTTCTGATCGCTGTATTAGTGTCGCTGGTGACGCTAGTTAGGGAGGTAAATATTTAGGTTCGCCGTCAGCGTTTTATAGCGACAGGGACCCCCATATACTATCTAATAAATGTTTTAACCCCTTGATTGCCCCCTAGTTAACCCTTTCACCACTGATCACCGTATAACCGTTACGGGTGACGCTGGTTAGTTCGTTTATTTTTTATACTGTCAGGGCACCCGCCGTTTATTACCGAATAAAGGTTTAGCCCCCTGATCGCCCAGCGGTGATATGCGTCGCCCCAGGCAGCGTCAGATTAGCGCCAGTACCGCTAACACCCACGCACGCAGCATACGCCTCCCTTAGTGGTATAGTGTCTGTACGGATCAATATCTGATCCGATCAGATCTATACTAGTGTCCCCAGCAGTTTAGGGTTCCCAAAAACGCAGTGTTAGCGGGATCAGCCCAGATACCCGCTAGCACCTGCTTTTTTCCCCTCTGCCCGGCCCAGCCCACCCAAGTGCAGTATCGATCGATCACTGTCACTTACAAAACACTAAACGCATAACTGCAGCATTCACAGAGTCAGGCCTGATCCCTGCGATCACTAACAGTTTTTTTGGTAGCGTTTTGGTGAACTGGCAAGCACCAGCCCCAGGCAGCGTCAGGTTAGTGCCAGTACCGTTAACACCCACGCACGCACCGTACACCTCCCTTAGTGGTATAGTATCTGAACGGATCAATATCTGATCCGATCAGATCTATACTAGCGTCCCCAGCAGTTTAGGGTTCCCAAACACGCAGTGTTAGCGGGATCAGCCCAGATACCTGCTAGCACCTGCGTTTTGCCCCTCCGCCCAGCCCAGCCCACCCAAGTGCAGTATCGATCGATCACTGTCACTTACAAAACACTAAACGCATAACTGCAGCGTTCGCAGAGTCAGGCCTGATCCCTGCGATCGCTAACAGTTTTTTTGGTAGCGTTTTGGTGAACTGGCAAGCACCAGCCCCAGGCAGCGTCAGGTTAGCGCCAGTACCGCTAACACCCACGCACGCAGCGTACACCTCCCTTAGTGGTATAGTATCTGAACGGATCAATATCTGATCCGATCAGATCTATACTAGCGTCCCCAGCAGTTTAGGGTTCCCAAACACGCAGTGTTAGCGGGATCAGCCCAGATACCTGCTAGCACCTGCGTTTTGCCCCTCCGCCCGGCCCAGCCCACCCAAGTGCAGTATCGATCGATCACTGACACTTACAAAACACTAAACGCATAACTGCAGCGTTCGCAGAGTCAGGCCTGATCCCTGCGATCGCTAACAGTTTTTCTGGTAGCGTTTTGGTGAACTGGCAAGCACCAGCCCCAGGCAGCGTCAGGTTAGCGCCAGTACCGCTAACACCCACGCACGCACCGTACACCTCCCTTAGTGGTATAGTATCTGATCGGATCAATATCTGATCTGATCAGATCTATACTAGCGTCCCCAGCAGTTTAGGGTTCCCACAAACGCAGTGTTAGCGGGATCAGCCCAGATACCTGCTAGCACCTGCGTTTTGCCCCTCCGCCCGGCCCAGCCCAGCCCACCCAAGTGCAGTATCGATCGATCACTGACACTTACAAAACACTAAACGCATAACTGCAGCGTTCGCCGAGTCAGGCCTGATCCCTGCGATCGCTAACAGTTTTTTTTGTAGCGTTTTGGTGAACTGGCAAGCACCAGCGGCCTAGTACACCCCGGTCGTAGTCAAACCAGCACTGCAGTAACACTTGGTGACGTGGCGAGTCCCATAAGTGCAGTTCAAGCTGGTGAGGTGGCAAGCACAAGTAGTGTCCCGCTGCCACCAAAAAGACAAACACAGGCCCGTCGTGCCCATAGTGCCCTTCCTGCTGCATTCGCCAATCCTAATTGGGAACCCACCGCTTCTGCAGCGCCCGTACTTCCCCCATTCACATCCCCAACCAAATGCAGTCGGCTGCATGAGAGGCATTTTCTTTATGTCCTCCCGAGTACCCCTACCCAGCGAACCCCCCCAAAAAAGATGTCGTGTCTGCAGCAAGCGCGGATATAGGCGTGACACCCGCTATTATTGTCCCTCCTGTCCTGACAACCCTGGTCTTTGCATTGGTGAATGTTTTGAACGCTACCATTCACTAGTTGAGTATTAGCGTAGGGTACAGCATTGCACAGACTAGGCACACTTTCACAGGGTCTCCCAAGATGCCATCGCATTTTGAGAGACCCGAACCTGGAACCGGTTACAGTTATAAAAGTTAGTTACAAAAAAAAGTGTAAAAAAAAAAAAAAAAACACATACAAAAATATAAAATAAAAAAAAAATAGTTGTCGTTTTATTGTTCTCTCTCTCTCTATTCTCTCTCTATTGTTCTGCTCTTTTTTACTGTATTCTATTCTGCAATGTTTTATTGTTGTTATGTTTTATCATGTTTGCTTTTCAGATATGCAATTTTTTATACCTTACCGTTTACTGTGCTTTATTGTTAACCATTTTTTTGTCTTCAGGTACGCCATTCACGACTTTGAGTGGTTATACCAGAATGATGCCTGCAGGTTTAGGTATCATCTTGGTATCATTCTTTTCAGCCAGCGATCGGGTTTCATGTAAAAGCAATCCTAGCAGCTAATTAGCATCTAGACTGCTTTTACAAGCAGTGGGAGGGAATGCCCCCCCCAACGTCTTCCGTGTTTTTCTCTGGCTCTCCTGTCTCAACAGGGAACCTGAGAATGCAGCCGGTGATTCAGCCAGCTGACCATAGAGCTGATCAGAGACCAGAGTGGCTCCAAACATCTCTATGGCCTAAGAAACCGGAAGCTACGAGCATTTTATGACTTAGATTTCGCCGGATGTAAACAGCGCCATTGGGAAATTGGGAAAGCATTTTATCACACCGATCTTGGTGTGGTCAGATGCTTTGAGGGCAGAGGAGAAATCTAGGGTCTAATAGACCCCAATTTTTGCAAAAAAGAGTACCTGTCACTACCTATTGCTATGATAGGGGATATTTACATTCCCTGAGATAACAATAAAAATGATTTAAAAAAAAAAAATGAAAGGAACAGTTTAAAAATAAGATTAAAAAATAATAATAATAAAGAAAAAAAAAAAAAAGCACCCCTGTCCCCCCTGCTCTCGCTAAGGCGAACGCAAGCGTCGGTTTGGCGTCAAATGTAAACAGCAATTGCACCATGCATGTGAGGTATCACCGCGAACGTCAGATCGAGGGCAGTAATTTTAGCAGTAGACCTCCTCTGTAAATCTAAAGTGGTAACCTGTAAAGGCTTTTAAAGGCTTTTAAAAATGTATTTAGTTTGTCGCCACTGCACGTTTGTGCGCAATTTTAAAGCATGTCATGTTTGGTATCCATGTACTCGGCCTAAGATCATCTTTTTTATTTCATCAAACATTTGGGCAATATAGTGTGTTTTAGTGCATTAAAATTTAAAAAAGTGTGTTTTTTCCCCAAAAAATGCGTTTGAAAAATCGCTGCGCAAATACTGTGTGAAAAAAAAAAATGAAACACCCACCATTTTAATCTGTAGGGCATTTGCTTTAAAAAAATATATAATGTTTGGGGGTTCAAAGTAATTTTCTTGCAAAAAAAAAATATTTTTTTATGTAATCAAAAAGTGTCAGAAAGGGCTTTGTCTTCAAGTGGTTAGAAGAGTGGGTGATGTGTGACATAAGCTTCTAGATGTTGTGCATAAAATGCCAGGACAGTTCAAAACCCCCCCAAATGACCCCATTTTGGAAAGTAGACACCCCAAGCTATTTGCTGAGAGGCATGTCGAGTCCATGGAATATTTTATATTGTGACACAAGTTGCGGGAAAGAGACAATTTTTTATTTTTTTTATTTTTTTTGCGCAAAGTTGTCACTAAATGATATATTGCTCAAACATGCCATGGGAATATGTGAAATTACACCCCAAAATACATTCTGTTGCTTCTCCTGAGTACGGGGATACCACATGTGTGAGACTTTTTGGGAGCCTAGCCGCGTACGGGACCCCGAAAACCAAGCACCGCCTTCAGGCTTTCTAAGGCCGTAAATTTTTGATTTCACTCTTCACTGCCTATCACAGTTTCGGAGGCCATGGAATGCCCAGGTGGCAAAAAACACCCCATTTTGGAAAGTAGACACCCCAAGCTATTTGATGAGAGGTATAGTGAGTATTTTGCAGACCTCACTTTTTGTCACAAAGTTTTGAAAATTGAAAAAAGAAAAAAAAAAATTTTTTTTCTCGTCTTTCTTTATTTTCAAAAACAAATGAGAGCTGCAAAATACTCACCATGCCTCTCAGCACATAGCTTGGGGTGTCTACTTTCCAAAATGGGGTCATTTGGGGGGGGTGTGTGCCACCTGGGTATTCCATGGCCTCCGAAACTGTGATAGGTAGTGAGGAGTAAAATCAAAAATGTACGCCCTTAGAAATCCTGAAGGCAGTGATTGGTTTTCGGGGCCCCGTATGCGGCTAGGCTCCCAAAAAGTCCCACACATGTGGTATCCCCGTACTCAGGAGAAGCAGCTAAATGTATTTTGGGGTGGAATTCCACATATGCCCATGGCCTGTGTGAGCAATATATCATTTAGTGACAACTTTGTGCAAAAAAAAAAAAAAAAAATTTGTCACTTTCCTGCAACTTGTGTCAAAATATAAAACATTCCATGGACTCAACATGCCTCAAAGCAAATAGCTTGGGGTGTTTACTTTCCAAAATGGGGTCATTTGGGGGGGTTTTATGCCATCTGGGCATTTTATGGCCTTCAAAACTGTGATAGGTAGTGAGGAGTAAAATCAAAAATGTACGCCCTTAGAAATCCTGAAGGCAGTGATTGGTTTTCGGGGCCCCGTACGCGGCTAGGCTCCCAAAAAGTCCCACACATGTGGTATCCCCATACTCAGGAGAAGCAGCTAAATGTATTTTGGGGTGCAATTCCACATATGCCCATGGCCTGTGTGAGCAATATATCATTTAGTGACAACTTTTTGTAATTTTTTTTTTTTTTTTTGTCATTATTCAATCACTTGGGACAAAAAAAATGAATATTCAATGGGCTCAACATGCCTCTCAGCAAATTCCTTGGGGTGTCTACTTTCCAAAATGGGGTCATTTGTGGGGGTTTTGTACTGCCCTGCCATTTTAGCACCTCAAGAAACGACATAGGTAGTCATAAATTAAAGGCTGTGTAAATTCCAGAAAATGTACCCTAGTTTGTAGGCGCTATAACTTTTGCGCAAACCAATAAATATACACTTATTGACATTTTTTCTACCAAAGACATGTGGCCGAATACATTTTGGCCTAAATGTATGACTAAAATTGAGTTTATTGGATTTTTTTTAAGAACAAAAAGTAGAAAATATCATTTTTTTTCAAAATTTTCGTTTTTTTTCCGTGTATAGTGCAAAAAATAAAAACGGCAGAGGTGATCAAATACCATCAAAAGAAAGCTCTATTTGTGGGAAGAAAAGGACGCAAATTTCGTTTGGGTACAGCATTGCATGACCGCGCAATTAGCAGTTAAAGTGACGCAGTGCCGAATTGTAAAAAGTGCTCTGGTCAGGAAAGGGGTAAAACCTTCCGGGGCTGAAGTGGTTAAGATGATACAGTTTAAAACAGGGAAACCCAATCATCTGGGGCTCATTTGAGGGTGTATGCTACACAAAAAACAATAAAAACCTTACAGAGGTTCTTACCCATCCTGAAACTATTGCAAATTAAAAAAAAAAAAAAACATACGTTTATAAGCATAGTTTTTTGCCTTTTTTAGCTAATGACAGTCATAATTTAAAATGTAAAAACAAATATATACTTTTTTTTTCAACTGCCTATCAGCAATGCCAACTAGATTTATTTACAAACACATAACAATAGAAGGACAATCAGATCTTTGCTTTTCAAATGCACTGTACTCAAAGCTTTTATTTACTCTCAGAATGTATTACATAATTCACATTTCTGAGTTGATGTACTCAGTTGATGTACTCTGTAGACAGAGCCAGCAACTACCACGGTAGTGTTTTCCATGCATTCATATTGTGTGAGTTCCACATGCTATCTCCATCTGCAGGCTATATTAGTGTTTGAGCCAGGCGGTCATTAGACAGATGGATGTGTGTAGTGTTTGCAAGCTCCCGTTGTCACATTTCTGAAAACAAGCATTACATGAACACAAAAAATAGCATTGTGCATCTATAAAGATACCATTATGAACTCTGTCCATTCCATAATACTGTGTGAAGATATTACAAATACTACAAACTTATGGTGGGAAAGACGGAGGAAATATTTAGCTTGTTTTAAAACTTGGCCAATTTGCCATATTTAATGGTTATTTAAACCCCAAAACAAAAATGTGATTTATTTAAACTTAGCATCCTTTAGATGGGGTGGCTGCATTGTTTTTCACTTTTCAGACTAAGAACAATTTTCAGTGAGTACTGCAGCAGTGTCCTTGTAACTTCCTGTAAATTGAACCAATATAGCAGCCCACCCCCTCTTTCTTTAGGCTCCTTTTCACATTTTAAATTAATTTTCAACTTTCAAAACAGTTTCTTCTTTAATTGTCTACAATCACACATGGTCACAGTGCCAATATTTCTACTTAAAATACAAAAAAAATGCACTCACTAGTTAAAAGTGGATCATAAACCCATATAGATCTCCATAGGATCACTGTGAGGCCGCAGAGCTCTGCAGGCATGTGGCTAGTTGAAGCAGGGTTTCCTATGGTTTGATAAAGAGGCACTCCTGTCTGTCCTGAAACATGTAGCCACATCCCCTCCTCTTGTTGTCATCACTGCCCAGCCATGAGAGGTGCTGCTTGGAGCCGCAGCCATCTTGCTACTTCTGGAAGCTGCTGTTGCTTATGTTCCAGCTTAAAGCCTGATAGCTGCACATCCATCAAGAACCCTGTTTCAACTAGCCACATGCCTGCAGAGCTCTACAGCCTCACAGTGATCCTATGGAGATATATATGGGTTTATGACAAGCCTTGATCCACTTTTAACTAGTGAGTGCATTTTTATTGTCTTTTATAATTTCTTATTCTACACCTAGATGTGCCCTCTTGTTTTTGTTTTTTTATATGTGCATTAGGATTTCATGACCTAATCTGAGGAGCTGCATCCACTTGCCCTTGTGTTCCCCACCACTCTCCTGGCCCTCTCATATGCCCTGTTAAATGATAGTTGAGTTTTAGTCAGAGCGATAGCTTATTCATTTTCTATAGTGCATACAATGTCACAAAAACAGCATGGAATATCACCTCAGTCAAATGCAATATCCATCTATAGATAGTATTATACTCCCAGTAAGGAAGCATCTTTAAAGAGGAACTGCAGTCTGCTCACATAATTGGTAATAAAAACATCTTTGCCATTCTGAATCTTCCCTCCAACCACTTTGCATATTATTTTATATATACTGTGATTCTGTGCTTGCCAAATATGCTGCAGAAATCTTCCTCCACTAAGTCTGGCTGCATCCATTTTAACTGTGGGCAGCTGAAGCTGCTGCCTGTTTACTTCTTGGATTTACACAGACACACAGAGGCAAACTCCCCCCTCCCTTCCTGGCAAACTCTCATGAGAGTGAGAGAGAGAGAGCTGTGCATGATGTCATAAGCCTAGGCTTTTTTCCAGACAAGAAACAGGAAGTGGGCTGTATAAGGTATTTACTGGCAGAAAAAAAAAGTTTTATTATCCAGAGTTAAAACAACAAGGGCAGAAGATTTAATAGACGGAAAGATGAAAATATGACTGAAGTTCCGCTTTAAGGTCTGGCCAGTGGGCTTGAACTTTCAATCAAATTTTTGTTCCTTAGTTCTTAGGAAGAAAAGCGTTAAAATAACCACAAGTGATGTCTCTTCTGCAATAAACTACACCTACCTGCCTTATCACAGAAATCTCTAGAATGGATGTGCAGCTCAGCTTATAGCAGGGATCCACCCTGTGTGCCGGAATGACTAGCTCCTGTACATGTACAGGAGTGACATCATCCTGTGCCAGTGACAGGAACATTCTGGCCATAGTGCAGCAGATGTGCAAAGGCAGAGGCAATTACACATGCGTGGGCACAATTCCACAAATACCATTCCTGGCAGGCATGTCCGTGTGATCGTGCGAACACCTATGTGCATGTACTGGCCATAGCACTGGCGGCAAAATGATATATATAAGGATGGCAGCTGCACTAGGGCCTTGCTGTCTGACTGCAGCTTTCCTCTGTATCCTGTTCCTGCGCCAGTCCTTGATCTGATTTTGACCCATCTTCCTGACTATCCTGATTCTCTCCTATAGTGACCCGGCTTGCCTTGACCTTGATTCACCTGCATCTGCTTGATTCTCTGTTGCTAAACCTCTGCCTAAACTTTGACCATTCTTTGCTTGATGTCTCTGATGTATCTAATCTTCCATGTATAACCCGGCTTGTCTGACTCTGCACCAGTCTCCTCAGCCTCCTCCAGCCGCTACCTACCTGCGTCTACAGTACACTGGTACCTGCAATGTACCTGCATCCACAGCACCCCTGCATCCACAACGTGCCTGCATCTGCAGCCAACCAGCAGCCTCTACTACTGCTGCCATTTGCTTCTCTTGCTTCCCTGCTAAATGGAGAACATCATAGGCATTCCTACCTCACCGTGCTCACCCAGCTGCTGTTGTAACCTCAGTAGTCCTTGAACCAGGGCTGTACGAGAGACCTTCCTCTGCTTGTCAGGCTCTACTCGAAGGTACGTGACAGCTGACCAATAAAGATGGCTGAAAACTGGCACACAGGAGAAGATGCCGGTGATGGACAGTTGGAAAGCTGAGTATTGATCCCTTTAGTTCCTCTTTAACAACTGTCAATATGGTTATTAATTATGGCAAGTTAGAAATATCCATCTAATATGATCAGTATATGCTTAAAGTAGAATGGGGAAATAAAGGATAGGCCATATTGGGCCGCCTTTCCTCATGGGATTGTGGCATCGGCATTTAAAAGAATATTAAAAATAGGTATTGCAGGTAAGGTTAAATTTGATAGGCTGTTTAGGGTCAGGTGATTAAGAGGTTATAGAAGGTTAATAGACTATTAGGGATTGGGCAGTTAAGGTCAGGTGTCATAGAAGAATCTAGAAGGTTAAATAGTATAGCATTGATTGGGCAATTTTAGTCAGGTGTTTTAGAATGTTCTGGAAAGGTCAAGAGGCCAGTTAGGATTGGTCAGTTAAGGTCATATGACCTTTAGAATATTCCAGAAGGGATCCTATAGCCTATTTAAAGGAAATTTCCAGTCAGGATTGTGACAGTTGCCAGAGAAATTACAGCACTAAGAGCTCAGGCAGAAGTAGCCATAATACTGGTTTCAGTGTTTCACTGGTGGAATAGGACTCTTATTCGTCAATTATTGGAAAGAGCAGAGGCGGCTGGAGGAGAAGAATGGATTCGATCTTGCCTTGCCTTACCTGCGGGTCAAACCTCCGGGGAAGCTGAAGGAAGATTGGTAGAAGAAATGAGTAGAAGCGCTGGAGCCGGTGAGAGTCAGCGTCCATGTCGGGTTGCTATACATGGTGTAATTCCGGCGCATGTAGTTCCGGAGGTCGGAAGGCAGGAAGACGTCACGCAAGCTGGAGAAGGAGGGCGGAGAGCGAACAAAAGGAAGCGGCTTCCGAGGAGGAGTTTCAGTCCGGCGCCGCCTGTACAGCCTGAAGCAAGGAGAGAGAGGCCTGTGTCATCGTCGGGTAGTCGGCGCGCATGCGCGACTTACGCTACTGAGCACAATGAAGAGAGAGCGAGTCAGGTACCAGCTGCGGCCACAGCGCAGTCGTCTACACAGCGGTTTCTAGCGGAACAGCAGCAGAAGATCAGCAGCCACAATGGTGAGGCAATGGGGGAACCCAGTTTGGTTCCTCTGTCTAGTACAGCAGCCGGCATTCCTATCAATGTGCGGTGTGCTTCACCTCTGTTTTCTGAAGAAGTCAACGAAGTTAGTAATAAGGATGGTGAGTTGTCAGCTGTCTCAAAGCTTTTGGAATTATCTTCTTCTTTACAGCAACTTATTGAAGTTATGCGTGCTCACACAACATCACAGACAAGGATGCCCAGTAGCAGGGATGATAGTACAGCAGAGGTCTGGTCGGCTGTTTTAAATGAAAACAGCAATATGCCTCAGAAGGCTATTGTTTCACATGAGGTTGTCATGGGAACTGGGCCTGAGAAAGGATTCAGGGAGTGCATGCCTTGTTTTATCTCTCCTCTGGGTTTTCATCTTTCTTCATCTTTGCGGGAAAAATTCTGGAGAGAGGAATTTATTGATCTGAATTTAGTTCTTCCTCTTTCTAGATGAGAAGCATGAGGATAAAGATCGCCGTAAACCATTAATTAAATCATTTTATAGCTGGCTGCAAGCATTTTGTATTTATGCCAGTGTTTTATGTGAGAAATGCCCATCCAAAAAATTTTTATTATTTCAACATATTGACATTATTTTAGAGGCTTACAAAAGTTTTAGTGGGTTTTCATGGTTGGCTTATGATGAGGCTTTCAGACAGAAATTGGCAGTTCAACCCTCTTTACAATGGGGGTCTAAGGACGTAGGTCTCTGGTTGAATTTATTTTTACCTCAGAGACAAACTTTTTCGCAAAAAAGTGCAATTAATACAGTTTCCAATTCAACTACAAGTACTAATTATAAGAAAGGTTTGTGTTTTGCATACAATGATAGCCATTGTAAATGGTTATCTGCATGCAAATATAAGCATGAATGTGCTTTTTGCTCCGGAAATCACCCCATATCTAAATGTTTTCGGAAGCTTCAAGCAAGCCAAAAGGAACATTTTTCCAAAAGCAATCACGCCAGTGAAGTTTACAAGGATTCTTCCTTGGCTTCGGGTTTATCCAAACCTTCAGATGGCATCTCTGCTAATTGAAGGCTTCTCTGTAAGGGTTTTCATTACTGAAGTTTCAAGGTAAGGGTTGTGCACAAGTTAAAAATTTGAAATCTGTAAACGATTACCCTCATTTAGTGCGTAAAAAATTATTAAAAGAAGTGGAAGCAGGCAGGATGGAGGGTCCTTTTGATAGCCCCCCTTTTGATGATTTTCGGATTTCTCCATTGGGTTTGATTCCTAAAAAAGAACCGAATGAATTTCGGCTCATACATCACCTGTCATTCCCTTTTGGTAGCTCATTAAATGATCAAATTGATAGTGATTCAGTAACAGTTTCTTATACATCTTTTGACACAGCAGTAGTTAAACTGCGTTCATTAGGGGTTAATGCACTAATGGCGAAGGCGGATATAAAAGCTGCTTTTCGGCTTCTTCCTTTGCATCCTGATTGCTTCAGCTCATTAGGTATTAATTTCGAGGAAAAATTTTATTTCGACAAAGCCCTGCCTATGGGTTGTTCTATTTCATGTTTTTATTTTGAAGCTTTTTCCACCTTTTTAGAATGGGTGGTAGCTAAAGTAACTGCCTCTGACGGTTTTATCCACTATCTGGATGATTTTTTATTCATGGGAAGGGGTGGTGAGAACGATTGTTTGCATTTATTACAATCGTTTCAAGGAATATGCGATTATTTTGGTATTCCTTTGGCGGAAGAGAAGACCATTTTTCCAACTTGTTGTATTGAGTTTTTGGGGATAACTTTAGACACTATAAACATGGAATTTAGATTGCCCAATGAGAAAATTTATAGACTTAATCAAATTTTGAGGTTATTCTTGAGAAAAAGTAAAGTGCCTTTAAAGGAGATGCAATCTTTGTTAGGTCAGTTAGCATTCGCAACCAGAATTTTACCTATGGGTAGGGTTTTTTCCAGAAGATTGTACACGGCTATTTCTGGTTTAAAAAATCCGTCATTCCATGTTAGAATTACTATGGACATCAAGCAAGATTTAATGGTTTGGTTACAATTTCTGAAAAATTTTAATGGTAGAGCTCTATGGCAACAGGACTTTATTATAGATAGTGACTTTAAACTATCAACTGATGCTGCTGGATCGGTTGGTTTTGGGACAATTTGGGGAAATCATTGGTGTTCCTCGACCTGGCCAATCAGGTAGATCACGAATGGTTTTTGCAAAAACAGTGTTCTGCTAGAGCTTTTTCCTATTATAGTATCATTAGAACTATGGGGTTATTTCTTTAGGAATAAGAGGTTGTTAGTTAGCACTGACAATAAAGGTGTTGCTTTTGCAGTTAACAGCTTTTCTTCCAAATCGCCTTTGGTGGTCGCTTATTTGCGACATTTCGTTTTTTCTATGCCTCCGATGGAACATTTGGATAAAGGCTAAGTATATTCCAGGTAAGACTAATATAATTGCCGATGCTCTATCTCGCCTACAGATGGAACGATTTTTCAAATTAATGCCAGAGGCGGATGTGGTGGGGTCACTTTGCCCGTCGCATCTGTGGGATCTGATTTGATATCTCAGAATATTAAGAATTCGGTAGCCCCTTCTACTTGGAAGACTTATACTTCTCCATGGCTTTTGTAGTCTAATTTTTTATTAGCTTTGAACGTTACTGTTTCGGAATATTCCGAAAGTATTGTGCTGCTATTTCTTCAATCGTTAATTCAGAAGAAATACTCCTGGTCTCATATTTGCAAAACGTTATCGGGAATTTCTTTCTTTTTGCGCCTTTACAGCCTGCCTCCTTGTCATAGTTTTTTCTCGGTGAGACAGGTTTTAAAGGGATATAAGAGAAAAATTTTAATAAGGATAGTAGATCTCCGATAACACCTGATATGTTGTCAAGAATTTGTATGGCAACGGGATATGTATGTTCGTCAAATTATGAAGCTGCACTTTTTTCTTCGGTTTTTACATTAACGTTTTTTTGCTGCGTTTCGGATTTCCGAAGTTTTACCTTGTTCTAAGACAAGTACATCGGGAATGTTATCATCAAACGTTGAGTTTCTATCGGATGGTCTGCGCATTTTCCTGCGTTTTAGTAAAACGGATCCTCTAGGTCTAGGGGCCTGGATAAACTTAAAAGAATGCACGGATGTTAATATTTGTCCAGTTAAATTTTTACGTTTTTACTTTGCTTTACGGCCTAATATTTCCGAATTTTTATTTATTCATGAGGATGGTTCTCCTTTAACTGTTTATCAATTTTCGGCAGTTTTAAAAAGATGTTTGTTGTATTTACGTCTAAGTCATTTAAGGATCACATGTCATTCATTTAGAATAGGAGCGGCTACTGAGGCCACTCGAATCGGTTTACAAGATAATATCATCAAAAAAAAAATAGGAAGATGGAGTTCTAATTCTTTTCAATTATACATTCGTCCTTATTAAATTGTTATTTTATTTCAGGTCCTCACCGCACAGTGTGGATTGTAGGCCATTCTTTTGTTTTTTGGGCACAACAGAGAGCAGCTCATAGAATATACTCTGAAAATCTAGGACTGGATCCTTCCTCTTTTCGCATTCATTGGTATGGAAGGAGGGGTATGTTATGGGAAGATTTGGTTTTCGAGTTAGGTAGATTATATGCTTTATATACTTCTCCGGATATAATCGTAATTCATCTTGGTGGTAATGATATTGGGAAAGTGAAGACTTTAGATTTGATTTCTTCCATGCAGGACACATTTCGATTTTTGCGGATCAATTCACCAAACACGGTTTTGGTCTTTTCAGAAATCATTCCACGTTTATGTTGGTCTAATTCTTTAGTTTTTAAATCTCTAAACAAAGTTAGGAAAAGGATAAATAGGGCTATGGAGAAATTTTTAGTCCACGATTTAGGTTTGTCATTTCGTCATATGGAACTGGAAGGAAACTTACCAGGTTTGTATAGATTTGACGGCATTCATTTATCTGAGGTAGGCTTAGATATTTTTAATTCTGATTTGCAAACATGCATAGAGTCGGCCGCGGTCTGGGGTTCTGTGGACATGAGAGTTGATGGAAATATCAACTCTCCTGTCGTTTGGGAGATTTAAGAAGAAGATTTGATGATAAATGCTGATTCAGCTCGAGTCTCAGTGGCTGGGTTGATTATGGTTTATGGTTAAAATAAAGTTTGGTTGAGAATATGCTTTATGAGAATGGATTTGATGTTATGAATAGATTTGGTTTGGTATTAAAAAATAGAATAAAACCAATAAATCAGGCCGTGGCCAATTTTATCCAATAAATATAGAATAAAGAATTATTATTTTAATGAAATGGGTGTATGGTCTGTTTATTTATTTGCTATGCATGTTTGGTAATTTTGCATGATGCCTACTATCCCATGGGGAAATAAAGGATAGGCCATATTGGGCCGCCTTTCCTCATGGGATTGTGGCATCGGCATTTAAAAGAATATTAGAAATAGGTATTGCAGGTAAGGTTAAATTTGATAGGCTGTTTAGGGTCAGGTGATTAAGAGGTTATAGAAGGTTAATAGACTATTAGGGATTGGGCAGTTAAGGTCAGGTGTCATAGAAGAATCTAGAAGGTTAAATAGTATAGCATTGATTGGGCAATTTTAGTCAGGTGTTTTAGAATGTTCTGGAAAGGTCAAGAGGCCAGTTAGGATTGGTCAGTTAAGGTCATATGACCTTTAGAATATTCCAGAAGGGATCCTATAGCCTATTTAAAGGAAATTTCCAGTCAGGATTGTGACAGTTGCCAGAGAAATTACAGCACTAAGAGCTCCCCGCCCTAACCCCCCCCCGTCGCGGCCAAAGATTTATGTGGTGGCTCCCTTTGGTGAATAATCAAAGGGGAGATTTAAGAAGAAGATTTGATGATAAATGCTGATTCAGCTCGAGTCTCAGTGGCTGGGTTGATTATGGTTTATGGTTAAAATAAAGTTTGGTTGAGAATATGCTTTATGAGAATGGATTTGATGTTATGAATAGATTTGGTTTGGTATTAAAAAATAGAATAAAACCAATAAATCAGGCCGTGGCCAATTTTATCCAATAAATATAGAATAAAGAATTATTATTTTAATGAAATGGGTGTATGGTCTGTTTATTTATTTGCTATGCATGTTTGGTAATTTTGCATGATGCCTACTATCCCATTAAACCTACCGATTTAACTCTTTTCCAAAACAGTTCCATTCAAGGCATGCCTTAAACTATATCTGTTAGTGTTACTAGTGTGTTTTTGCTAGTCCTCAACTAAACTGTCAAGCTATCAAATGGCGATGTCATAGCTGATCACATTTGCAGCATCATGGCAACTACAAACCAAATAAGGGTTAAGAAGGCAGCTTCCTTGGCAATAAAGGATAGGAAGGTTTAGTTCCACTTTAAGTCACTGAACAGTAGTTATTTGAACACGATTTAGCTCTAGAATAGCTAACAAATAGATTGTGTAACATGGCTTAGTAATGAGAGTGTAAATGGTTACACTTATGGATAGAGTCCTCTCCCCTATGGGCTTCTTGTGTAATATAATCTTAAATGCTGCTGGATATCAAGGGATTAAAACAAACCAGTTACTTTGCCTTAAATGCAAATCTATTGTATATGTGCTGTTCTTAAGTTCTTAGGTCTAAACCCAAAAACTAAAATATACTATATTGCAAATTGCCAGCTCTTAGTTGTGATAGCTGCATAAAGTTCTGTTTTATGGTTTCAGTACAGTGTACAGGAAGTTACAAACACATTTAAATTCCTGGTAAGATCAACAGGTTGTTTGGTATATGCTGAAAGTATACTTAACATGAAAGGATGACAAGTAATGCAGAGTGGTAAGGTGCAAAATATTATATTTTTTGTTCTTGGGATAAGATACAATTTAAGACCTGGGACTAAGCCACATTAGTGAACATTTGGGCTGATTTATTAAAGCAGTTGAGAATTGTCACACAGTAAACATTGTAAACATGCACTTCAATAATCAAACCATATGCAGATAAACTAGGTAAACAAAACCTTTTATCATGATTACATAATTCAATTGGATATTCACACAATGTATTGTGTGAAAAATGTCATACCCTTTAGCAAATTAAGCTCTCTTGAATATACTTTAATTTTAACAAGAGGGGCAAACCTGGCCTAGTGCATTAAAGTAAAAATACTCACAAAAGCTGTGAATACACATGCATGTAGTTGATCCTATGACAAGGGTTCTTGCCACCTCCAAGGCCAGAATACCAAAATGAAAGACCTAGGTGACGCTGCCCAACACAATGCAAGAACTAACATGTTTCGAAGGATATACCCTCTTCCTCAAAGCTTCTTTACTCCTCTGCTCCATCACCACTTGATTTTCCCTTCAGAGGGAAGGGAAAATTCCCACCGAAAGCTCCAGGTTGCAAGATTTTCTACGAAGTGCAGTTACATTTGTTGGTAATTTTTATAGAGATAGAGGAGAATTCAATAAATTAGTAATGACACATTTATGGTGGTAGTTTCCTTTAGAACTACCTGCACCTAAATCAGGCAAACATTTGCACCAGTTTCGATAACATTACCAACACATGCTGTAAATTCAGGTAGTTCTAACTACCTCTACATTAAAAACCTGTTGCTATGGCAGAATTACCACCAGTTTGCAGATTAGGAAACTGATGGTATTTAAAACAAACTCTGAGCTGGCATATGTATGTACACCAGTGCTTAGAGGGGGGCATGTCTGGGATGGCAAACTGTCATGTATGTGGCAGTTTCTCACACAACACTGTATTCCTTGTCTGAATACTGAATGTAAACTAAGAGGCTGGGATAGCAGTGATATAATTTCCCCAATTTGGCAATGCCCATATTTGAGAAATGACTTGAGTCACTGAATGGATGAAGTCTGATAGAGAAGTGAAAGACTTGTTCCCCACTAGGTCTGCCTTAATTTTGATTGACATCAGATGGCAAGTGGGCAGATTTGAAAGCCGTTATTAGACGGAATAGGAGCAGGAACAAGCATTGACAATGTCTATGGCACCCTTTATTAATTCCAGTGTGAGCAGTGTTGAAAACAACCTTCCAGAAGCCTGGATTTAGGGCAGCATTATAAACACAGGTAACAGAAAGACACTGTATTAGAAGATATTTCCTGTTCATTCAGAGACCTATTTCTATCACAAATAATTAAAGTGTACGTAAACCCTCCTATCGTTTTCAGCCAGTGAAGCTTAATCTACAACTGCCATGATGCTGCACATGTGATCAGTTTAGACACCAGCCATTGGATGGCTTGACAGTTTGGTTGAGAGCACAACCAATGGTAGTGTTACATTTCCGGCATGTGCCGGAAATGAAACTGTTTTATGGATGGGTTTACTTCCGCTTTAATTCATATAGGCTGTTAATATGTTCATTTATAACAATTGTTGCTCAAATCATACATTTCCTGTCAGTGTTTTTTATGTAACATTATTTTGAATGTTTCTGACAAATAGTAATGAGCAGCAACTGCTTACAATCCTTTCAATGCAAACCATTTACATTAAACAGAACAGATTTACATTGATTTTATTATTATCCTGCTATCCTCAAGATTTTCTTATAGTGTGCAGCATCTGGCCTAATAGAAATGATCATTATGCATTGACAGTCTTCAACAGTGTCCGTTTTCTAGATAATTTAATTTACTATATAAGAAAATGTATTACATGACCTTTAAGAATCCTTATTAGAACAAATTAGGTGGAAATCTGCTGTGCATTAGACACTATTTTATTGCTCAGTTAAAATAGTCTTTAGCAGAGACAAGATAACATTACGCTAATCAAAGTTTACCTGATTAAACATGTGCAGCCAAGCCTCGCTAAGGCGGATGGCCAAGAAAACTAAAAGGGTTCCAAAATAATTTGTGCAACATTGACACTCAAGGTGACATCAGCCTGGCTTAGAGGTCATACAGCTGTTCTAATGTTCATTTCAGGTGGTTTACTCAAAGTATTATATTACGCACTAGATCCCAGTAATGCTGTACCACATTGTTGCACATATTCAGATTTATGGAATTCTTAGGCTGTGTTCACCATTGCTTTGCAGTAAGGTGTGTGTAACCGCAATGTGTGCAGGTGTGCTGTGGTACCATTCATTTTCCCAGCATTTTTCAGTCATTGTTTGTAAGTTTTTCCTGCAGTTGGGCTTATAGTTGAATGTTGCATTGAATGGTACTCACAAATCACAACATGAGTATCCTGTTCCAGCATTAAGGACTGTCTGATTTTCGATGCTGGTGGAGGAGGAGGAAGAACACTGCTCATTCTAAGACTGATCAGAAATCTTCCTAAATTAGGGTATGTATATTGGAAATCTTCATTTTATGGAGCAGGCTAAGCTGGGAGTGGAGCTGAATCCTTGAGTTGGCCTTTAATCAAATGTTAGGCTGGTTCTTAGTTGGCCACTACACTGCCAGAAAGGATTGTCTGCCAGCTACAAACACATAAGCAGTTTCACTGTTGCAAAAAGAAAATCTGCACCTCGGCATACATAAAGATGGGCATTACCCTTGGCCAGTATCTTTCTAGAGACGAAAGTCCCACCACAGCAAACCGAGTAATAAAGAAAAAAGTTGGTAGATGTTTAGCTGGTTTTAAAAGCCACAGCCATTTTCTTTCTTCCATATAATTCTAAGCCCTAAAATGCATCTACAAAAGATACATATTGTGATATGTTCAATTCTTGGAGAGCTGCTTAAAAGGAAAAAGCACTCTTCAGTTTCCAGACTAGGAATCTAGCCTCAGCTGAAATAACTATTGGCAATGGCACCTCCTGCTAACAACTATAAAGACAGGGTTCTAACCTTTACACACTCTATAAAAAAAACTATAATTACATTTTTATAACATGAAATTACAATAATGGCTTCAGTAGAGATTATAAATGTTAGATTAATTTATCTGCCAATGTCTACACCTGCAAGAGTCAATAGTTTTAGCAGTAGTACTCTTGACATTTGTTCTTTCACCAACTGTAAAGCTCACTGCTGTATACAGTGCATCTGAAAAGTATTTACATCGCTTCACTTTTTTCACATTTTGTTATGTTACAGTCTTATTACAAAATGGATTAAATTCATTATTATCCTCAAAATTCTACAAACAATACCCCATAATGACAATGTGAAAGAAGTGTGTTTGGAATCTTTGCAAATGTATTAAAAATAAAAAAATCACATGTGCATAAGTATTCACAGCTCTGAAGTCCAGAGCGCTCTGAAGCAGGTTTTCATCAAGGATATCTCTGTACATTACTGCATTCATCTTTCCCTCCATCATGACTAGTATCCCAGTTCCTGTCGCTGAAAAACATCCCCACAGCATGATGCTGCCACCACCATGCTTCACTGTAGGGATGGTATTGGCCAGGTAATGAGCAGTGCCTGGTTTCCTCCAGACACAATGCTTGCCATTCAGGCCAAAGAGTTCAACCTGTTTTATCAGACCAGAGAAGTTAGTTTCTAGTTGTTTGAGAGTCCTTCGTGTGTTTGTGTGCCATGTGCCTTTTACTGAGGAGTGGCTTCCATCTGGCCACTCTACCATACAGGCCTAATTGGTGGAGTGCTGCAGAGATGGTTGTTGTACTGGAAGGTTCTCCTCACTCCACAGAGAAAAGCTGGAGCTCTGTCAGAGTGACCATTGGGTTCCTGGTCACTTTCCTGACTAAGGCCCTTCTCCCCCGATTGCTCAGTTTGGCCAGGAGGCCCGCTCTAGGAAGAGTCCTGGTGGTCCCAAACTTCTTCCATATACATATGATAGAGGCCACTTTGCTCATTGGGACCTTTAATGCTGCAGAAAATTTTCTGTACCCTTCCACAGATCTGTGTCTCGATAAAATCCTGTCTAGAATGTCTATAGACAATTCCTTGGGCTTCATGGCTTGGTTTGTGCTCTGACATGCACTGGTAACTGTGAGACCTTATATAAACAGGTGTGTGCTTTTCCAAATCATGTCCAATCAACTGAATTTACCACAGGTGGACTCCAATCAAGTTGTAGAAACATCTCAAGGATGATCAGTGGAAACAGGATGCACCTGGGCTCAATTTTGAGTGTCATGGCAAAGGCTGTGAATACTTATGTACATGGGATTTTGTTTTTGTTTTTTATTTTTAATAAATTTGCAAAGATTTCAAACAAATTTATTTCATGTTGTCATTATGGGATATTGTTTTTTGATTTTTGAGGAAAATAATCAATTTAATTCATTTTTGAATAAGGCTGTAACATAACAAAATGTGGAAAAAGTGAAACGCTGTGAATACTTTCCAGATGCACCGTATGGGAACTAGCAGCAAGAAGAAAAGTGGGGAAAAAAGTATTACCGTATTTATCAGCACATAACATGCACAGGAGTATAACATGCACCTTCATTTTACGAGGGAAGTTTCAGGAAAAAAACTTAAATCTTAAATAAAGAACTTTGAAGCAAAATAAGGGTCAGTGCCCATCAATGCAGCCTCACTATTGCCCATAACTGTAGCTTGATCAATGCCCATCTGCAGCCTCACAATTGCCCATCAATGCAGCTTGATCAATGCCCATCTGCAGCCTGGAAAGAGATATCACTGCTCCAGGCAGGTCAATTTGGAATGATCCTCTCCTCTAGTTTGGAAGCCACATGTGCTGGCAATGCATGTAGCAATGAACTTGAGAAAAATTCTGGACAGCCGCACTCCAAAAAATAGCCTTTGATTAGCTATGATTAAGCACTGTTTGATAGTGTGAAACGCGTCAGCTCTTCTGTCTGTTCTGCTGTGGCATGTATTTTTGATTCCTTTTGACAAATAAAGGCTATTTTTTGGAGTACGGCTGTCCAGGATTTTTCTCAAGTTCATTACCATCTGCAGCCTCAAAATTGCCCATCAATGCAGCCTGATCAATGCCTATCTACAGCCTCACAATTGCCCATCAATGCAGCTTGATCAATGCCCATCTGCAGCCTCACCATTGCCATCAATGCAGCCTAAACAATGCCCATATGCAGCCTCACCATTGCCATGAAGGCAGCCTGATCAATGCTCATCCTGCCCATCTCTCTTCTTTGTCAATCCACTCATAGGGGGATTAGTTGCTGCTGAGCTGTATAGTGGATGGAAGCTTTTTTTCACTGATGAACTTTTTATGTTTGAACCCATGGACTGAGTTTGTTTGATTTTCAGATTTTCACGCTATTAATATCATTGTATTTCACATGTACACATTTTTTGTTTCTTCTTTTCATTTGAGTTTTTATGTTTTGCACTTATATATTTCTACCACTCATGGAGTCATTTACTTGCTCTCAGTAGATTGTGGTTTTTACTACCAACCAACATGTATTCACATCTATGTGTGTATTTTCATATAATTAGCGCACTTTATTTATTTTTTATTTTTCATCTGCAGCCTCACCTCAGGGTGAGGCTGCAGCGACAATCTCCTGTTTACTCGGCGGCCTCTTTAATACACAATCCCAGCTTCTATGATAGACAGAACACTGGTCTAATGCCAGCCCAGGAGACGGGACTTCTTATTACAGAGGCCGCTGAGTAAACAGGAGATTCTCGCTGTATGTAATCTGATGGCTCTCGTCGTGCCCTCCTCCCCGTTCCCTCCTTTGCAGCCCAAATTGTAGTTTCGGCATATAACACGCACACACTATTTGCACCAGATTTTCAGGGTGAAAAAGTGCGTGTTATATGCCAATAAATACAGTATATATAAGCTAATATAAGCTAGTTCAGCTCACCAGCAGAGGTGACACAATTGTTTTTTTAATAGGTCTGCAGAGATGCAAGCATCGCCTCTATTTTACATTCACAATTCATGTTTCCCTGATTTGCAGAGAAAAACTTTCAGCCATGACTTTTATAAAATTCACAGAATGAGTATAGCATTATGTAAAAAGCTGCATGCTTTCCTTTGTCATGAAAAAGGACATTATTGTGATTGAAATTTTGATTAATTAGAAAATATAACAATCCTTTTATTCTTTTACTGTGCCCTGTTTATAGCAGTGTCAATGATCTTAAGACTCCTTCCTTGCCCTTGCTTTGAGAATCCCTTGAGTTATATTGTCAAGAAAATTGTAACTTACTTGAATCCATTCACATAACTGTTAAGATACCCAAATAGGAAGATGATATCGTCAGTCTATTATTGTGAACTCATCCAAATTTTAGAATAGATATATCTTTAGTGATGCTCCCGGGGAAAGGTATGCAAATAAGACACTCCACAGGGAGAAATGACTTCTGGGTAAATATAATTTTCACATGGTGGTGTCAAACTAAGTAGAAATCAAAGAGAAATAATAGAATAGACAACTGCGAAGGTGAAGGAAATGTTTCTTGGCTATACTTAATTTCTTTGATTTAATTTTTCACTTTTGAACCTTATATGTGTCACTCATTTGTAAATCCCAGCTGCCAAATGCGCTTACAATAGCTAATTTTCTAAATCTGAGCACTAGGCCTATGTGAGTAATGTTTCAAGCTGGGAAACAAACCAGTCTTCAGTTTTTTTTCGTCTCTTTCGTTTCTTTTTTGTAAATGTATGGACATTTGTATGTATGTATGTATAATGTGGACACCTTGTGGATCCCTCCTGAAGACTTGCCCGGCAGTGTTCCCCACTGTCCTCTCCTTAGGTTGTGAGGAGTTCCTTCACAGCTCCGAGCCCCTCGCCCAAGGTCACCCCCCCCACCAGACTGGGGGGATCCCTCCAAGGCTCCGATAGCCTAACACTCCATCTCTCTTCTACCCAACAACTCCTCCCCAGATGTGCTGACCCAAGGTATTTAAGGAGGCTTTCCCCCTGTCAATCCTAATTGGGGATTGGACAGGGCTCCTTACCACACCCCAGACAGCTCCACCTCTCTTCCCCTCCTCTTCTAGAGGCCAGAGGGAGGTAACCAAAAGATGATGCTATCTGTGAGTCACCAGCCTACACAAAACCACTCCCCAGCCCCCAGAAAAAAAAACCTAAATTTACCTGCACTGGCCAAAAAACTAACTCTAGCACCTACCTAAGGTAGAAGGTGCTACACATAGATGTTTAAAGCGTAAGTCCACTTTTTTTGAGAAAAAACATTCCCCCTGGGTAATCTATGTACATTGCAAGGATTATAACAAACTTTGTTGCAGATTCCTACCAATTGTTACTCTGAAGAAACCACTGTTGGTTCCTCTGTGCCCCTATGCTAAGTGCGTCTAATGGGAGTGGTTTCATAAATATCAGTCAGCTGTGGCAGCTGCAGGGCACTAATGAGGAAATCTGCTGGGCCTGCATCCCTTTAGACGTGTTCCTATTGGGAGTAGCTCACCAAAAATGACATTTTTGTTGCAGGGGATGCCTGAAATCTGACTTGTATCTAAGGCAGACTTCTGGAAAAATTGGTCAGCCAATCACAAAAGCAGGAAATTATGTTTCTGGGGGATAGTCAGTACACATTCTGTGTACAGAAAAACTCCAGGTAGCCATATTGCATTGCATTTTCAGAACATTACAGAACTGCAGATTGAAAAGCAAAGGTACTTTTTAATAACATTCAATTGCAATACGATTTGTGTCACAATTGTATACACTATATTATTTTTTCTTCATTTGAAATTTTTTCCCCACGAAAGTGGAGTTACCCTTTAACCACTTCTGCCCCGGATTGATCACCTCTGCGGTTTTTATTTTTTTGTGCTATAAACAAAAAAAGAGTGACAATTTTGAAAAAAAAAAAACAATATTATTTACTTTTTGCTATAATGAATATCCCAAAAAAAGTAAAAAAAAACTAATTTCTTCCTCAGTTTAGGCCAATATGTATTCTTCTACATATTTTTGTTAAAAAAATTCCCAATTAGCGTATATTGATTGGTTTGCGCAAAAGTTATTACATCTACAAAATAGGGGATAGATTTATGGCATTTTTCTTCTTCTTCTTTTTTTTTACTAGTAATGGCGGTGATCTGCGATTTTTAGCAGGACTGCAACATTGCGGCAGACACTTTTTTGATACTTTTTTGGGACCAGTGACATTTATACAGCGATCAGTGCTATAAAAATGCACTAATTACTGTATAAACTTCACTGGCAAGGAAGGGGTTAACACCAGGGGCGAGCAAAGGGTTAAATGTTCCCTAGGGATGTGCTTTCCAACTGTGGGGGGAGTGGACTGGCAGGGAGTAGAGAGAGATCGCTGTTCCTAATCACTAGGAACAGACAATCCCACTCTACTCCCCTGACAGAACGGGGATCTGCTTTGTTTACACTGACAGATCCCCATTCTGCCTCTCTGTGGCACGATCACGGGTTGCCGGCGGATCTGCTGATTGGCTCCCCCGCTAGCGAATGGGCACGCATGCCCACAGATCACTGTGTACGCACCCGACGTACAATGACAGCAATTCACGCAGCCAAGCCAACCTGCCACAGAATAACTGCAGCGGCTTTTCGGCAAGTGGTTAAATAAATGGTAACAAACCTGTGAACTTACACAGTAAAATGAAAAATGCAACAATTAAAATAAAAGCCTTTGAAATCATTACCTATTTAGAATAAAAATGAAAAAAGTATTATAAAAAAGAAAACACTAGAAATAAATTAGCAAAGTGATGGAGACACACAACTGTAATAACCAGGCATTATTATTGGGTAATTTCTCAAACTGTTTGCACTATATAGATCCTGTATAATAATAATACATAATATTTTCCTCAAGGGATATAGGTAAGGGAACTTATCCTTAAATACCAAAAATCAAGTTTTAGTTTATTATTCACTTGGCAAAGACAAGTTAATTTTGCAAAATAATGTAAAGAGTTAGAGAGCTTTTCCTTCAAAGACCGATATATTATTTTTACATTTTTATAGTGGACAAAGAATGAATTTCCACACACTATTCCTTTAGACTAATGCCGCGTACACACGATCAGAATTGTGGTCGGAAAAAGGTATGATGGCTTTTCCGACGGAATTCCACTCAAGCTTGCCTTGCATACACACGGTCACACAAAAGTTCTCTGAACTTTCGACCGCCAAGAACGCGGTGACGTACAACACTATGACAAAAATGCTCAAATTGGGCCTGGGGGCTTGAGGGAGGAGTCTGGTAATGGCGCCGTGCTGCACGCCGTAAGGATCCCACGGTCTCTCCCTCTGCCTTTGGGATGGAAGACAGGCTGATGAGCGAGCGTTAGCAGCTCTCCCTCGTCCATCCCCCCTATAGAGTCTGCTGTCTTGGTTCCCTTCTGCCTCCCTTGTTGCTTCCCCGGATAACACCATAACACAAGCACGACTTTACCTGGCTGAAGAGAGTGAGCCCAAGAGCAAGAGGGATGGAAATCCCGTGTTCCATCGGCGGTGGCTGTGGGCGGCGATTGTCGGTCTGAGACGCTGTTAGTGGCCGCCGGCTTCAGAGTTGCGCCAGGTTGCGTGTCGATGACGAGAAGCACTCAGCGGTCGGAGGGTGAGCTGGCGGAATGGAGCGAGAGGACGGCGGGCATTCCCGAGATAGGAAAGGCGCCGACTAGACCCGATTAGACCCGGAAACACACGATCAAAACACAGAAGAAGCAGCGGGATCGCAAAAGGCAAGTGCCGGTGGACGGATTATCCAAGTGTCTCCAAGTGTCTCCTAGCCTCTCAGAACCTTCTGGACTGCTAACGAGATAAGTATTACTCTTGATTCCTTTTTGATTTTTGATGAAAGAATAAATAAATGTGTAAATCAAGAATGTGTGGTTAAAGGAGACTCCAGGAAGAAGAAGTGAGAAGGCAGAAGGGAGAGGTGGAGGAGAAAACTGAAAAAGAAAGAAATTATAATAAGACACTAGGAGACTGTTATCTATTTGGTCTTACATCCAGGCAATATTAAAGGGGAAGAGTCCTTGGTGGAGAAGGGAAGGAAGGAAGGAGGAAAAGAGAAGGGGACAATGCAAGACATCTAAAGGAAATAAGTGGTCATAAAAAAGACTGTGGTATACACATTTAGTCGCTATCTCACGATACACTACTGAATTCTATTTTTTGGCACTACGCGTGGAAAGAGTGATTTGCCATTGAAAGCTGTGGTTTACCTTGAAGCTGGGATTTTTTTTTTTCTCCCTTTTTTTTTTTTTTTTTTTATTATAAAAAGAACTGTCTTTCCTGAGTAATCGTTTGGCATTATGTATTGAAAGAGAGATTTGCCATTGAAAGCTGTGGTTTACCTTAAAAACCTGGGATTTCTTTTCTTTTTTGTTTGTTTTTTTTTGTTTGTTTTTTCTGTTGGTTGTTTCTGTATAAAGAACTGTTCTTTCCTCAATGGAGTAATCTTAGAGTGAAGACCGGAGGGTAGAGACGGTCGGCTAAAATAAGCTGACTGGACGAACTGGTCTCCCCCCTGAGATAGTACCCTAAAGAATTTACTCGAAGGTGGTTTCTTGGGGTGCTCTTGGTGCTCTTGGTTAACTGTCGGGATGAGGGGAAAAACAACAAGAAGTGCAGGAGCAATCGCCAAATCACCCAGGACTAGCTTAGGCCCAAGCCCCGGCCCCATGAACAGATACGTATTGCAAGAAAACGGAGAAGGAGAAAGGCAATCGGGTATAAAGGGCCGACAGACAGACACAAGAGAGAAGGATAACAAGGAGAAAAACGGCCAGAATAAAACAGTAGTAGAAACTAGCCACCTCTCAGAACCTAGAATGGAACTAGAAATGGAGGGAGAAGAAAGAGGAAGGGAGGAAGGTCAACACACGCTTCAGTTACCAACAAAATATGACATGGAAAAAATGTTTGCGGCCCTAGAAAACTCCCTGAAAGCAGAGATGACAACATTACACAACGATATGGGACACATTCTATCAAGAGTGGAAGAAGTGGAGGCCAAAGTAGATTCGCACCTAAAAATGATAAAAGAACTGAAAGGGGAAATAAAGATATTTAAAAAGGAACAAGAACAATCCTATAAAATAGAGGACCAAGAAAACAGAGAAAGAAGGAAAAACCAGAGAATTCGTGGTCTTCCGGAAGCAGAACAAGCAGAAAATCTAACAGGAAAAATGTGGCGAGGGGTGAATGGAAGGAGAAATAGAAAAAGAAGATAAAAAATAAATAAAATAAGCTAGAGGCAGAAGGGGGAGACAGGGATTCACGGCGTGGTCAGGGGGTTACTCTCTCTGAGTAGAGTAGAGAGGGGCTCAAAGCGTCTTACAGATTTCCACCTCAGACCTAGTAGAGCAGTGGGGGAAAAATTGAGCCCCATAAAAAAAAAGTGCTCTCTGCTCTAGAGACCATGGGGTCAAAGCACCCTCACCAGGGAGGGGGGGGGGGGTGGAGGGAGGGGGAGGGGAGTTGGGGGGGATGGGGGGGAAAGGGAGGGAGAGATCTGGTTTGCATAGGTCACTATTATGCTCAGTCACCTCGAAACAAGGCTGTGGAGACCCTGCGGGTCGGCCCGGGGGTCCCCTTGCTCGGTCCTCTAATCGGACCGGGGGAGGGGACTCGGGGAGGACACATGAGGTTGAAGAAGAGAGGATTGAAGGGAAAGGAAAAAAATGGAAAATATGAATAGCATAAAAATTTTGTCCTATAATGTCCGAGGACTGAACTCCCCGGGGAAGAGAAACATAATTCTCCGAGAACTAGATAAAAGTAATGCGGAAATAATATTCCTGCAGGAGACACACATCACTCAAAATTCAAATATAAAAATTTATTCTAGAAGCATACCAACATGGTACTATGGAGACTCACCAATAAAAAGGGCCAAAGGGGTGGCCATTGGAATAGGGAAAAATCTACGATTTCTAATTGAAAGAAGAAAAGTGGACCCTGAGGGACGCTTCCTTTTTCTTACAGGCTACATACAGGGAGTAAAATACACACTTGCTAATGTTTACTGTCCCAATACAAACCCCAAAAAATATCTGATAGATATATTAAAAGTCTTAATGGAATTTAAGCAAGGCAAATTAATACTGGCTGGAGACTTCAATTTTAGCATGGATCATGGAATGGATAGCACCTCCACAGCAATAGACAGAGAAATAAGACAACTAAAGAAACTAAAGAGAAAATTACATGAATATCAACTAATAGATCCTTGGCGAATTCAACATCCAAGTACAAAAGATTACACTTTTTATTCAACTGTACATGGAATTTATTTCAGGTTAGATTATATTATGGTTGAACATAGAAACTTGGATAATAACAGCCTCGGACCACAGCCCAGTAATGCTGAAAATCAAAATGCAAGGAGAAGCTCCCGAGAAAGGACCATGGAGAATCAACGAAGATGTAATTGAAGACAATGAGACAGAAAAAATTATAATAGAAGAGATTAAAAGATATTTTAAGGAAAATGACACCCCAGAGGTATCAAAAGCAACGATCTGGGAAGCGCATAAAGTCATCATTAGGGGCAAATTAATAGCTATTGGGGCGGGAAAAAAGCAAGAAAGAAGAAAAAACATGCAGCAAACTATAAAGGAAATACATGAATTAGAGCAAAAACATAAAAAGCAATCAGATAAAGAAATATACCGGCTACTAATTCAAAAAAGAGACCAATTAAAGGAATGGATGGAACAAGAAGAAAGGAGGGAATACAACAGAGTCTTACAAGAGAAATTGAAATGTGACAACAAACCAGGAAAATACCTCGCAAACATGGTAAAAAAAAAAGAAGTAGCTAAACTTCATTGAGAAGATCAAAAACGAGAAAGGAGAAGTAGTAAACAAGACAACAGATATTGCACTAACAGTCCAAAAATATTTCAGCTCACTATATGCGATAAAAAGACAGGAAACACAGTTATAGGAAGATATAAGAAAAAAGAAGGTACAAGAATACTTAAAAAAAGCAAATTTACCAAAAACAAAACTTGAGCATTTAAAAGAGCTGGAAAAAAAGAAAAAAAGAAAGAAAGACCCGAGTACATAAAACAATGGGAGAAAGAAATTTATCTAAAACTTGAAGACCAGAGAGTGGAAAAAATGATAGAAATGGGATACAACAATGCCTGGGATATGAAGACCATTGAAATTAACTACAAACTGGTAGCAAGATGGTACCTGACACCTGTAAGAACTCATAAATATCACCAAGAAAAGACACCTCTGTGTTGGAGAAAATGTGGTCAAAAAGCAACGATGACACATCTATGGTGGGGATGCCCAATAATAGTGGACTACTGGCACGAAGTACTAAAAAACATAGGGGAAATAACCGGTGAAAAAAATAGAACAAAATATATGGACCTGCCTGTTCCATGACTATAAAAAATCAAGGAAACAATATATGAGATCAATGGTTCCGAGCCTTCTGAACGCCGCTAAGGGTTTGATCCCAAGATATTGGCTAAAAAGTGGAAAACCAGATATTAGAGAATGGTTTGAGAAAATAGATTATTATTGCAAAATGTATCTGCTGAGAAGTAGAGAAAGAGGAGATAATGAGCGCAATAGTCTCTGGGAGGGATGGAAAAAATATAAAACCTCGAATATATATTTAGACAAGATGAAGGAAGCAACAGGTACAGAGCTAAAATGATATAAAACATAAGAAGGAGTAAACCAGACATAAAAGAGGGGAGGGGGGGATAACTTATAGAGGGGCTAAGAAGGAATAAAGGTATAGTGGTAGTTACATGTTTTGGAGTCTTTTTCTGTTTTTTGTACTTAAATAAAGATATACGATGGGAAAACTAATAAAGATAAGACGGAAATAATCCACTCCACTATGATGTGAAAAATGAGAGGAGATAAATTTTGATATTCAAAGTTGATCGTCTCCCAGAAAAATTTTCGCTGAAGTGGAAAAAAAGAAGAAGAGAAAAGAATAAAAAAAAAAGAAAAAAAAGAAAAAAAAAAAAACAACACTACGATGAGCCGAGAAAATCAAGTTCAATGAGCATGCTACGAATTGTTTCAGAGCATGCGTGATTTTTTGCACGTCCGAATTGCATACAGACGAACGCAAGAAAAATAGAGAACCTGCTCCCAATCTTTTGCTGGCTGGAATTCCACCAGCAAAAGTCAGATGGAGCATACACACGGTCGCATTTTCCGTCCAAAACCTCTCATCAGGGTTTTGCTGGCGGCATTTCCGAACGTGTGTAAGGGGCATAAGGAAATTTTCTGATTTTAGTACTGTGTAATTGGGATTTTGCTTCTATAATAAGGGAAGTGATAAGCATGTTAAGGCTATCTTTGCAAACAGGATGATCTAAACCAGTGATGGTGAACCTTGGTACCCCAGATGTTTTGGAACTACATTTCCCTGATGCTCAACTACACTGCAGAGTGCATGAGCATCATGGGAAATGTAGTTCCAAAACATCTGGGGTGCCAAGGTTCGCCATCACTGATAGGAACTGATAAAAACCAGTTCAAAATCTGTAGGTACAGTTGACTCATACTTTTATGGATGAAATTGGCTACTAGTTTTCAAAATTAATTTTATATCATTTTGTTTAGAAGCAGGCATAAGGTCAAAATATAAGGGTCACTTGTGGCTGCCTTCCAACTCACATGTTACAGCACTAGGTTCCTTGCTATTGGTCTACTCTTTTAGTCCTAGGTGTACTAATGTAGAGTGAGTTGGCTATAGATGGATCAAAAATTCAGCTGGTTCAGCAGGGACCAAAAAAAATTTGATCCATCCATGGCCAGGCTGGTTGTACAGAAGTAGCTCTCTAGATCTTCTAGATCTTCTGTGCAACCAGTCTGTCAGGTTTTTTCACCTGATCAATGCCGCCCTCTGATCATTATTTAGAAATGAGCATGATTTCCCCATCAACACAGACAGTGCTCACAGGGGAATCCCTCCTGTCAACCAATTGTCTGCTCCTGAGAAGACAGTGATTAATGCTAGCAGCTATAACAGCTAATAGCAATAATTGCAAATGAATCCGGCAGGCTGGTTGTACCCAAGTTTCTTGATCGATCAACTTGGTACATTTAGCCTGCCCACACATGGTTTAAACTGTCTATGGTTGGCCTTAGTGCCCCCTTTTGATAAATGTTTTTATGAGGCCTTGTATGAATCGTGATGCATGCTTCAGTACTAAGCTGTACAGTTTATTGCTGCTTTTTTCCCAACGTTTCTCTATGTAGCAGAGGTGGGGGACTCAAGTCACATGACTTGACTCGAGTCAGACTCGAGTCACCTGTTTGAGGAATTGCGACTTGCTTGACAAAATTAAATAAATGACTCGACTTGACTTTGACTTGTCACTAATGACTTGCGACTTGACTTTGACTTGGGCTATTTGACTTGCAATGACTTGGCACCACCAGTGCTGTGTCTTGGCCCAGGCAAAAGCCGCCCCCCCCCACAAAAGAAAGCTCCCCCCGAGTCCCGGCTACGGGGTAGATCAGTATTTTGACTTAATTTGTGACTTGACCAAAATAAATGACTTGACTTGACTTGCTTGACTTCGAGCAGGGACTCGACTTGACTTGCTTGCTTTTCGTCACAGTAACTTGGGACTTGCTTGTGACTTGAAGGTTAAGACTTGAGACTTGCTTATGACTTGCACATGTGTGACTTACTCCCATCACTGCTATGTAGAATAAATGTCCAGATGTATGCGCAATATAGATGCAAATACATAGTTAATTAAGTACCATGGCAAACTACAACTTGCTCTATGGACTATAATTCTAAATATAAACTAGCTGACAAGTAATTGCAGGCTCTCCATATACAGCAAGCTTCTGTAAGTCTATTGAGATGATCAATGAGATTCTGCTGTTCTGTTCTGTTGGCATTCTGAAAAAAGCTGACAAAAGAAATCTTAGTAAATGTTACAGAAATGACACTCATGGCTGTTGGAAGCTTGAGCATAGTTTTTTGGTGTTTGTTGAAATAACAAAGAGCTAGAGATAAAATTTCAGCAAACGTACAGAATATTACCAACTGAAAGTGAGAACTCAGTAGGAAGGACAGATATGAGCCTTCTTGTAACAACATTTTTTTGCATTTAGATTGAATAAACAAGTAGTAGTGAAGATTTCTGGCTTAAGAATCAGCAAGGAAACAGAAAAAAAAAGAATAAAACCATACATATATAATGGAAATGCTGTAAAGAATACATTCTGATAAGCAGAGTTAAAGATTTGAATACATTTGACTATACATTTCACAAGTTTTAACTGGTAATAATATAGACACAAACAACTACAATGGTATCTTGCCAGGAAAACCATATTTAACATATTAAATGGGGAAAGATGGCAGGTAATATCCTGACTCTTGTGTGATGTAAAGTGTAGAGAAGTCAACTTGTTGTTTACCTTAAACACCCAATCATTTGCATGGTGATAGAAAAATAAGGGCATTTCTTTAATACTGTATCAATGGATGTTTGACATGAAATGAGCTTTTCTTCAATATAGTCATGTCTAAAAAAAAGTTCCATCAGTCAATTTGTGGGTTTATTGTGGTTGCTTCTAATATACCTTACAAGATTCATACACTTAGTTAAAGCTCTAGACATCCAGATTGTTCAGATTGGATTGGTTAAACATGGATGTTCATTTTTGTCAGAATTGCATGTTTCAGAAGGGTATCAGTTTGATCCAAACTATTTTACTAACAAAGGTATTAACAAGCCTCCGACATTAGCAAGCAAGAGCCCCTAAAATGGTTTATCTACCGTGAGGCAAACAAGGCATTTGCCTTGGGCGGTATCTTTCATTAGGGCGGAATGACAGCTATAGCGTGATCTTCCAGTTCTGGGAGGGTGTCTATTGACGTCCTCCCAGAACCACGCCTGCTGCAGCACACACCCGGTGTGCTCTATTGATCTCTGAGTCCTTTGAACACAGCTGATCACAGATCAGGGTAAAGAGCCAACCACAACAGCTTCTTACCACATGATCAGCTGTGTACAATCACAGCTGATCACAATGTAAACATACTTGTTGGTTATCGGCATTCCTTTCCTCACGCTGTCACTGCATGAGGAGAGGAGAGAGCTGGTAATTGGCCTGTGTGAAAGGGGACATCTACACTGATAATCACTGCAGCCCCGATAGTGCCCATCAGTGATACCTATTAGTGCCAATAAGTGCTGCCAATCAATGCCATCAGTGTTGCCAATCAATGCTGCTAATCAATGTTTAAAAAAGAAACTCTGCGCTCAGAAGTGTAAAGTGAAAAATAGCTGCCAACCCTTATGGATATTAACACAAAATCCTAAATAGACATTCATAAAAAAAAAGTGTAGTGCTCAAAAACAAGTGTAAACAAATAATGCAAACAGTATTCAAATAAGATAAAAAAAGTAGAGAAAAATATGTTCATAGAAACTAGGTAGACATAAAAAAAAAATGTGAAAAACAAGTATATACAGTTCAAATATGTGATGAATCCACACAAAATGAAAGTCCTGTTTAGGAAATTCCCAGCAGCTTAATAGTGAATCTTCCAAAGCAAGTTCATTTAAAACTAAAGAAGTGAGAATAAGCCCACTGCAGACATGTGCTCTAGTGAATCAAAGCACCTTACCAGAACGTTTGGCCACCTATAATGGATGGCAAAAAAAGCTTTGTGTGTATTACATGTGACAAGTCAAGGGGGATCATCAGACCTCCGAGAAGCAGCTCTCCATGTAGTAACGCAAAAAGAATCCATTCAGATCAAAAAGAAATATAAAGGGCTCCCATAGAGTAGTATTTAATAAAAATGGATTTATTGCAAAAGGTTAAAACTACGACAAATTCGATAAGCGAGAGATATGTTATAAGCCTCCAGATTCCTTCCTCATGTTGCGCGTTCACTTTCGGGTCCCGGCTGGCATGATCGCTTCACTCTCATTGGCCCAACTCTACACATTTCATTACCACAGACGTCATCAGGGGGAGTGGCCACGAGGTGACGTCTTGCTAAGAAAGTTTTTGTACTAGTCGTGACAAAGAACGGAGTGAATGTGCATGCTCCCAATTACGCAGAGCATGGGTTATTGATATGGACTGCCTTATAAGCAATGTTCAAACAGAATAAACACCACGTAATAGCATCATCTTGTGTGTAAGTTTTAAAATACACAGCAAAGTGGACGCTGCTAATCAGTGCCCATCAGTGTTGCCAATCAGTGCCTCCTCATCAGTGCTGCCTACCAGTGACCATTAGCGACGCCTATCAATATCCATCAGTACCACCTATCAGTGCCCATCAGTGCCACCTAGCAGTGCCCATCAGTGCAGCCTATCAGTACCCTTCAGTGCTGCCTATTAGTGCCAATCAGTTCCGCCTATCAGTGGCCTTCAGTGCTGCCTATTAGTGCCCATCAGTGCCGCTTATATGTGCCCATTAGTGCCACCTATAGCTGCCCATCAGTGCAGCATATCAGTGCAGCTTCATAAGTGTCTCCTCATCAGTGGCCACCAGTTCTGCCTCATCCTCTGCCTGCTGACCCCATCCTATGTCCCGCTGACCCCATCACCTGCCCCACTGACCACACATGTGGCACTTGGATGAATCATGTCTCAGGGTCGGATGAGGAAGCTGCAGCTGTTCACTGTGAATGGCTGCAGCTTCCTCATCAGAAATGGGGGAATTTAGATGAGGGTACCTAGGGCAGCACTAAACCAAAATACACCACTGCCTGCCTATACAGAATTTGTAGTCCTTGAACCTGTCTCTGCTCAGATTTGCCACTTTGTCTCAGTCAGCTTAGGGCTATAAATGCCCTGCTCCTGCCTAAAGACACACCATCTTCTGAATACCTATCAGGTGATGGCCATGAGGCGAGGGTAGAAACTTTCCTAGTGTCTTTCATACACAAACCCTACTCTTGCAGAAGTTTGTTTCCAGGGGAAATGGGTCCCAAATCACAGCCAGCCCTTGACTAAGATGGCTGTGCACACTTGCACCGTCAGGCTGCCAGTCACCAGTTAGATACAGGACATATGGTTAGAGACTTCATCCTCCCAAGATTCTTCAAAGTCTCTGGACTCCTGAACCAAACCCAGGAGTTACCAGTCAAAGAGAAAACTGCAAAACCAGTTTTCTCTGTTGGAAATAGACATTCTGGAGTCCTTCAACCTGCAGCAGAACCTTGTGTAACACATAATCCTTTTTCCACCACGGCAGTGCACAGCACTGTCACAACAGCTATAATATGCACATTTCACCTGAGGAAAATAATGCAAATACAATATGATCTCAGATACAGCTGCCATGTGTACCACAGACATAGCACTAAACTAGGATCTTTATAGGAATGGAACTGAAAACATAGGATCTCTAACAACAAATTTCTTGATTGCTACCTTTTGGTTTGTTAAATATACCATTGAAACCATCTTATTATATATGTGTGTGACAAGGGCAAAAAATAACTGTTCATCCAATCATAAATCTTGTGAACTGATAACTTTCTGTGCCCTCTTTCCCCGGACTGTAATCAGTTAGCATTGTTCCCTGTTCTCCATGGACTACAAAGCATCTCTTACTGTTATGTGGAAGAGAGAGAGGTGCATGTGTGTAATCCTAAGTGTTATGTAGTTCTAACATACTCCCTGTCCTAGGGTGATAACGCTGCTAAGTAAAGTTACCCTAGACAGGAAGTGTGTTAATGATAGGAATACCAGATGAAAATAAAATGAGAAAGTGTGAAAAAAGAAAACTAATGCAGCCACCACATCTAAGGACCTGTAAGCTGCAATACTATTGGAGAAGGGGGGGGGGGGGGGAGAAGTGGGACTTTATATGAAGCAAGTAAGTAAATAAGCAAATTGATAAACAAATTAATATTTATTGGTTCATATACATGTATGTATATTTCATTGTATATCAGAATCCAAAAATAGTTTTACATGATAATAATACAACAAAATATATACATAACTACATTGCAAAGTAATACCTATATGACCTATAGACTTGCTAATCCCTGTCATTGATAGTGAAAGTAACAGTAAAACATATTCCATAGTGAATTCCATTAAAAATCTTATCTACACATGATTGGTATAAAACATCTGATAGCTCGATGTGTTTCATGTATTAGAGCCACTCTTCAGGAGCAAGCACGTGGTATATATCTAAAATGAGAAATATGAATTCCTAAATGATCTAACGTAGTGAGGCAATAACAACAGGGGAATAGATAAATAGATAAAAGGACCCCTCTATAACATGTTACTCACAAAGCATCTGTGTATTGATGGTATGGTACTGAGGGTTACGAGCCACCCGGGGACATCATTTCCGGGAACTGTGGTGGCATGCTCAGCGACAAATGCCCACACAAAATGGCATCCAAAGTGGATATGTGTCCATAAAGTGTAGTCCTAGTACAGGATAAGGAAAATAAATAAACCAACCTCTGTGAAAAATATTATAATATAGATACAAATCCATGGTTTACAAAGTGGTGCAAACTCATGGCTAGACTAAAATAGGTATGCAGCTAGTGGTAAGGTAAAGCCCAGCTGTGAGAAAAAGGGAAAGTGAAAAAGGATAAAAGATCTGAACAATCTATCTCCAAGAAAACCTAAAGAAACCAAAATGTGAATGAAAAGAAAAAAACAAGACTAATAGGTGAAAAACAAATAATAGCCAGTTCTGGGATGTGAGAACCATGATCCAATTCTGGTGTCCAGTGTAAAAGAGAGACAACAATGAGTGCCAATACCACCTAAGGGTGATGTAGGCGCTGCCGCAGCACACCCCCAACGTCATGCAGAGTGAGAGGGGGGGCCCCGCCAATCCAACTCTCATGTTGCTTGCAGATGTAAAAACACCGCCAGTGTGTAATAAATGACATCGATGCGCAGTGCTTGTGCACCCGCCCATCCCACGTCATGGAAGGTGGTGGAGGAGGAGGGGAAGCCTGCAGTGCACATCGCAGCTCCTGGGTTTGGATGAAAACCAGACGGCTCAACAAGCCCAGACCACAGTCCACCATACAACACAGCCTATTTGATTGTAGTATGACTATTGTGTAAAAAAGAAAAAGGGATAGACTGCAAATACCCAGTTATAAATCGTAAACCCTGCTGATAAATAGAAAGGGGAGTAAACGTAAGGAAGCAGCTATAGGCCAACTATGGACAAGAAAATTGATAAATTAATTTATGGAGACTGAAAACTAACTGAACACAACCACAAGCTTCCATCCCTGAATTTAATACTATAAAAGAAAAGATTTGGGACTTTATATGAAACAATGGCCTAGTAAGGTCATATGCCTCCATCTCTGTCAATATGAAAAAGGGGAAAGACTGGCTGAGACACAGCAGTGGTGCCATTGGCTCCCGCTGATGTTAATCAAAGTCAGTTAGCCTATTAGTAGAGAAAGGGGTTGGGGCCGAATGGCAGCTCCGTGACTGAATGGACACACAGAGCTGCAGCTCGGCCCAGGTGCCCCCATAGCAAGCTGCTTGCTGAGGGGGCACTCAACAAGAAGGGAGGGGCCAGGAGCTGCGAAGAGGTACCCAAGAAGAGGAGGATCTGGGCTGCTCTGTGCAAAACCAAATGCACAAAGGAGGTAAGTATAACATGTTTGTTATTTAAAATAAAAAACAAGACTTTACAATCACTTTAATACATGAAATGCATTTAAAAACCTTCTGCCTTTAGAACCAATTTAATGTATGGTTCCTAGAAAACATTAGCAAGTCAGCTGTTAATAAACCTCTTTACAATACAGCTAAAACAGAAAAAAATGTGTTGGATGAACTAACCATAAAACTCCAGGCAAAACTGATTCTGGATTTGAATAGAAGGGGGAAGGGCTAAATCCACTATCAGACTTTTATTGATGTGATCAAGCATCACCGAAACTTCAAAAGAAAAATTCAAACAGCTGCATCAGTCCCAACCACTGAAAACGTGAACTGTACATTAAAAAAGTTAAAGTTGAACTATAGGCAAATTTTGGATAGAGTGGGGGAGGGTTATAACCCCTGTAAGGTTTATTTTTGCCCTCTGTGTCCCATAGCCAAAATATGAAGTGAGAGGAAATCCCTGCAAATGAAGGGAATCTCTTGAGGAACCCCAGGTCACCAGAACTAGTGTCCCCATTGGAAGATTTCCCCTCAACATTTTTTCTGGGGACAAACCAAAATTTGGGATTTTCTTTTACTTACACTTTCAAAGATAATGATAAACAGGACAAATATAGAGGGTAAATCTCCCCAACGGGTACACAAACAGCAATAAAAAATAGGTGTTCTAATCCCTCTTCCCTCAAACCAAAACAAACAAAAAAAAGTTTGCCTTCAGTTATACTTTAAGTCTCTGTAAACACTTGTTTAGCATCCAAAGCTTTCGATTTTTGAATGAGTGTTTAAGGAGACGTAACCTTTTTTCATGAACAGTTCATATTTTCAGCGGTTGAAACTGACATGGCTTACTTGGATAGTCCTGGGAATCCGATTATTTAGGATTTTGATATAAATGACAGTACATATAATATTTTTTTTTTGTGCATTAAAGTTTATCTTTTTGGGGATATCCTAAGCTTAAAAAATACCCAGTATAACAATTTGAAGTTGGGGTGCCCCATTTATTTTATTTGCTATTTGTTTGGTCTAATGAAGATAGGTACTCTACAGGAGCCATAACCACCTCGTACCTTTTTAAACTTGTATTAATGTCTGTTTGTCTATTGGAAATATTTCCCATACTTCATGAGTGGAGAAAATCAACCTGCAGTTGTCACTGCTGACCCCATAAGGATACTTTCCCTGTACTCCTTTTATACTGACAGCTGCAAAATGTTACATTTTCCTTTCCTCTTTTACATTCTCTGCCCCAACGACAACTGTCCCTAGAACAGAACGAGAGGGGGAATTTCCTAAATGGTACACAGAAAGCAATTAAAACCTGAAAAAATGATCTACCCTTCCCTATTCTATCTAAAACTAGTTGGCTGGAATTAATCTTTAAGTCCCTATTAAAGAAACAATCAGAATGTCTCATAATTGGTGTATTAAGTGTGATTTGGTACATTGTAATTTCAATACCGCCATAAAATGTACTGTAGAATATTCTTCTTCTTTGAACAAATGTGTATTGAATGTAAGCATAAATATACAGCATTATTACTTTTAGAATTAATTTTAATGGGTCATTTTGGCATCTATTATATTATTATTGTAAATATATGTTTATGCAATAATGATGACAAATATTATATTATTTTACATAATTAATTTCTGATATGATATTCATATTTATTCTAGTTTCATTCATTATAAATTATATTTATTCTATCAGTGTGAGCTATGAGCTTCCATTTTAAAGACAGTTAAAATGTATTCTTCAGCATGCTGATTTCAGTAAACATTACTACACTATTCACAAAATTATTTATATTTGTAATTTTGAAGTCATTTTTATATAATATTTTTTTTTTTAATTAATGTTTTTTCTTTTTGGGGATATCCTCAGCTTTAAAAAAAATTACCCTGTATAAAATGTTAAAGTTAGGGTGTGCCATTTATTTTATTTGCTATTTGTTTTACTTAATGGAGATAGGTACTCTACAGGAGCCATAACCACCTCCTACCCTTTCCAGACTTTTGTTAATGTCTGTCTATTGGACAGTGTGAGTGTGAGCAGCTATGATTTTCCATTTTAAAAACTATTGTAAGTAAAATGTATTTCTAAAGATGCTGATTTCAATAAACTGAAATGCAATTAGTTGCAATACATTAGTGCACTATTTACCAAAAAAAAATAAAAAAATTATATATATATATATATATATATATATATATATATATATATATATATATATATATATATATATATATATATATATATATATATATATATATATATATATATATAAAAATAACAAAGCATTAAAAGGTACTACTCACCAGATAGATGTGGTGCACCATACAGTATCTTAAACCACACATCCATGAAATGGAACATGAATATTTCTTCTGTATTTAAAGACAATGTGTTTGCAGACTTATCTGTCAGGTTTGTTCTCATCTGCTATCGGAGACAAACCTGGGATTGGTGTCTTTATCCTCTGCCTTGTTTGTTAGGGGGGCTCTGGAGATGCAGTAAAACTCACATATCATGTCTTTGAACTTTTCATACAGCAGATGGTGTGGGATTATTTGCTGAATCGCACTTTGTGAATGCAGCAGACTGACTGGTCACTGATACATCAGGGAAATGAAACTCTTCTGGTCTATTTTTATTCCAGTGTTTACAATTTAAATGGACATCATTGTATTGGCTGAATACACAGATTGCTTTGTACAAGTGTTTCTCTGTGTACAGGTACTGTAAGCCTGCTTTAACCACTTCAGCCCCGGAGGATTTTACTTCCTTCCTGACCAGAGCACTTTTTTTGCGATTCGGCACTGCGTCGCTTTAACTGACAATTGCACAATCGTACGACGTTGTACCCAAACAAAATTGATGTCCTTTTTTCCCCCCACAAATTAAGCTTTCTTTTGGTGGTATTTGATAGCCTCTGCGGTTTTTATTTTTTGCGCTATAAACAAAAAAAAGTGACAATTTTGAAAAAAACGAATAATGCTATAATAAATATCCCCCAAAAATATATAAAAAAAACAATTTTTTTCCTCAGTTTAGGCCGATATGTATTCTTCTACATATTTTTGATTAAAAAAAATTGCAATAAGCGTATATTGATTGGTTTGCGCAAAATTTATAGTGTCTACAAAATAGGGAATAGTTTTCTGGAATTTTTATTTTATTATTTTTTTTAATTAGTAATGACGGCAATCTGCGATTTTTATCGGAACTGCGACATTATGGCGGACACATCGGACATTTTTGACACTATTTTGGGACCATTGTCATTTATACAGCAATCGGTGCTATAAAAATGCACTGATTACTGTGTAAATGACACTGGCAGTGAAGGGGTTAATCACTAGGGGGCAGTGAAGGGGTTAAGTGTGTCCTAGGGAGTGATTCTAACTGTTAGGGGGCTGGGCTTTAACACACAGGACAGCGATCACTGCTCTCAATGACAGGGAGCAGGGATCTCTGTCCTGTCACTAGGCAGAACGGGTAAATGCTTTGTTTACAAAAGCATCTCCCTGTTCTTCCTCTCTATGACACGATCACGGCACCCAGCGAACATCGAGTCCGTGGGACCCAGGGTCACGATCACGGAGACTGCTGCAGGTGCGCGCCCAAGACACTGCTTCTTAAAGGGGACGTATCTGTACGCCCTTTTGCCTACCAGCGCCATTCTGCCACCATACATCGACGTGCGCTGGTCGGCAAGTGGTTAAAAAAGAGATAGAGAATACTGTATAATATGCCTTTCTCTAAGAAAAATATACAGAACAAATATTAAAGACTTTTTACTGTAATAAATATTCTTTAGTGAGTTTTGCCATCATAATGAAGATACTTTACAATATCATTATTTTGTTTATATTTGTTCTCATGGGTATTAAAAGGTGCTAAACCCAAAAATAAATTGTAATATATTGCAATTACCACTCCATAATTGTGTTGGCTGCATGCTTTTTAATTTTTTGAGTTTATTTTTTCCTGTATCTTAACCTGGTGATCTGGCCAGTAACACACTTTCTGTCCTAGGGGGTCTCCATTCTGGATGGAGGAGCAATAGACATACCTTTGAACATCAGTATTGTCAGTCTGGGGAGAGGGTAGTGCTAAATGCACTAGCAGATTTAGAAGAACTTAAGTAACAAATGAAAGTATATACAGTATCTCACAAAAGTGAATACACCCCTCACATTTTTATAAATATGTTATTATATCTTTTCATGTGACAACACTGAAGAAATGACACTTTGCTACAATGTAAAGTAGTGAGTGTACAGCTTATATAACAGTGTCAATTTGCTATCCCCTCAAAATAACTCAACACACAGCCATTAATGTCTAAACCACTGGCAACAAAAGTGAGTACACCCCTAAGTGAAAATGTCCAAATTGGGCCCAATTAGCCATTTTCCCTCCCCGGTGTCATGTGACTCGTTAGTGTTACAAGGTCTCAGGTGTGAATGGGGAACAGGTGTGTTAAATTTGGTATTATCGCTCTCACTCTCTTACTCTCTCATACTGGTCACTGGAAGTTCAACATGTCACCTCATGGCAAAGAACTCTCTGAGGATCTGAAAAAAAGAATTGTTGCTCTACATAAAGATGGTCTAGGCTATAAGAAGATTGGCCAAGACCATACAGCGGTTTAACAGGACAGGTTCCACTTAGAACAGGCCTCTCCATGGTCGACCAAAGAAGTTGAATACATGTGCTCAGCGTCATATCCAGAGGTTTTCTTTGGGAAATAGACAGATGAGTGCTGTCAGCATTACTGCAGAGGTTGAGGGGGTGGGGGGTCAGCCTGTCAGTGCTCAGACCGTACGCTGCACACTGTATCAAATTGGTCTGCTTGGTTGTCGTCCCAGAAGGAAGCCTCTTCTAAGGATGGTGCACAAGAAAGCCTGCAAACAGTTTGCTGAAGACAAGCAGACTAAGGACATGGATTACTTGGAAGCATGTCCTGTGGTTTGATGAGACCAAGATAAACTTATTTGGTTCAGATGGTGTCAAGCGTGTGTGGCGGCAACCAGGTGAGGAGTACAAAGACAAGTGTGTCTTGCCTACAGTCATGCATGGTGGTGGGAGTGTCATGGTCTGGGGCTGCATGATTGCTGCTGGCACTGGGGAGCTACAGTTCATTGAGGGAACCATGAATGCCAACATGTACTGTGACATACTGAAGCAGAGCATGATCCCCTCTCTTCGGAGACTGGGCCGCAGGGTAGTAATGCAACATGATAACGACCCCAAACACACCTCCAAGATGACCACTGCCTTGCTAAAGAATCTGAGGGTAAAGGTGATGGACTGGCCAAGCATGTCTCCTGACCTAAACCCTATTGAGCATCTGTGGGGCATCCTCAAATGGAAGGCGAAGGAGCGCAAGGTCTCTAACATCCACCAGCTCCGTGATGTTGACATGGAAGAGTGGAAGAGGACTCCAGTGGCAACCTGTGAAGCTCTGGTGAACTCCTTGCCCAAGAGGGTTAAGGCAGTGCTGGAAAATAATGATGGCCACACAAAATATGGACACTTTGGGTTCAGTTAGGACATTTTCACTTAGGGGTGTACTCATTTTTGTTGCCAGCTGTTTAGACATTAATGGCTGTGTGTTGAGTTATTTTGAAGTGACAGCAAATTTACACTGTTATACAAGCTGTACACTCACTACTTTACATTGCAGAAAAGTGTCATTTCTTCAGTGTTGTCACATGAAAAGATATAACAAAATATTTGCAAACATGTGAGGGGTGTAATCACTTTTGTGAGATACTGTATATATAGTGCTGTGAAAAAGTAATTGCCCCTTTCTGATTTTATATTTTTGTGTTACACTTGAATGATTCAGATCATCAAACAAATTTTAATATTACACAAAGTTAACCGAGTAAATACAAAATACAGTTTAAATGATGATTTCATTTACTAGGGGAAAAGCTGTCCAAACCTAGCTGGCCGTTTCTGAAAAAGTAATCGCCCCCTAAACGTAATAACTGGTTGTGCCACCCAATGAATCGTTTGCGATAAGTGGCAGTGGCGCTACACGGGCACTATTAACCCTTTCCTCGGCCGTTAGCAGGGGTTTAAAGCGTCCTGCTAGCAGCCGAAAAGCACTGCTAAAAATGACTGTAAAGTGACGCTAGAGCTAGCGGCGCTTTACCGCTGATGCGGCCAAGGCTTCAATGTGAAAGGTGTCCTAAAGAAGTTAGAAAATAACAGACTTACTGGCCCTATTACCAGGTGAATATAAAGGGAAAAAAGCCTAAAAAAGGAGACTAATACAGCCACCACATTTAAAGTAAACTGCAATATATTACGTTTTTGTTTTGGGTTTTAATACCACTTCATGTTTGACTGCATAATAGAAAATTGTTTTTTGAATCTGCATACTAAACATCCCAAACAATATTCAAATTTTATTGTCCCAGGTTTTTATCAAACCTGACCATAACTTTCCGTAATTCTTCAATGCCATGATAATTCATAGTTATCTATAAGTACAGAGTAATGAGAAAAGCTTTTCGTATTTTTTATGTAGTGCACCCCCTAAAGAGCCACAGTTTACCTGGGATCCTGCACAGCCAGGCACACTGAATTTTCACAGGCACTCCAGAGACAAAGAGCAGTCTGTGACTTGGTTTTGCGGTTTATTAAGGGTTAATAACTTGGATGGGGATGGGAGATTATGGGATGCCCACTTGACTTCAGCAACACCACTTTAACAACATCTTCAGGGAAATCTTCCTATACACAGTCTATATACAGTCTATAAACAGCCTCCTTGACACTCCCCCTGCAATTTACTTGCTGGATCAGAGTCAAATTTAGCAATTGCCTTTTGCAGGCAGAAACTTGAAGCCCCTTGTTGTGTAGCAGTACACAGTGACCAGCTCGCACTCTCCCTCCTGTGTCTAATAGTCCCAGCACTGCCTCTTCAGGCACTGCCAACCCACCTAGCTGCAGCTGCCCCTTTCACTAGCCCTCCAGGCTAACTTTCCGCCACAGTCCTCCAGACACACAAGAAAAGGAAGGTTGGGACTTTAGATGAGGCCATTCACTAGTGGAGGTATAGATTGTAAAAGCATTTAATTGGTATAGATGGTTGTATAAATACATTACAATTATGAACAGACAAGAAAAACTGTTAATTTCATTTACGTATATACACACATGCATTCAGGGCATGGACATCAAAAAAATATCATGATTGCATACATATTGGCTTATAAAATGAATCGATAAGTAAATGTTTGTTGTAAATTCATACATATATACAGACATGTCATCTGAGCGGCACATTGCAATATTATAAAAGATATGTATACAATGTAAACATCATTGGTAGTAGATAGTGGGTCTAGATATTGAAGGCAGGCATATGACTGCATCCTAAATTTCTGATGCGTTTCGTGTATGACACACTTCCTCAGGGGCGGATGCTCAAAAGTATCTACAAAATATAGAATGTAATTAGTCTAATATAGCTCTAGGAGTAACAGGAACAGGCAAGGTTGCCAATCCTTGGTTCTTACATAAGATAAAGAACATTGGTGTAAGGTGAGTATGGAACCAGGGCCATAAAGATTTGTCTCTCCTGGGAGCTGAGGTAGTCTAAGGCCACGCACCAGTAGGGCGCACACGCAGGGTCCCCAGAACACAGATCACCAGTCTTCATGGTGTATGAAAGTGAGCAAGGTGGTAATATTCAACAGATCTATGTTCAATAAAAATGATATCCATGAATGATAGAGTATTTAAATGGGGTGCGTTGAAGATAGATAGTCAGATAAGACCGTGGTAACAATGAAACCATGTGCAGATGAAGTTATAGTAGTGAGCCGCAAATCAGGGAGACAGCAATAAAAGAAGAGTGTGCAGAGAACACCGTGACCAATTACCAAGGCATCAAAATGCAGTAAAGAAAAAGTGACTCATTGAAAGACGCATTGTGAAAGGATAGCATGGTAATTTCCTGAAGTGTGTGCATAAGAGCAGGGAGTTCCTGTGAAGGACAACCTGTCCAAATATGTGGAAGGAAGAACTGTGTCTGGGGAAGTTCTATATATATGCCCCACGCGCATGCGGACCACCACCAGCATCACGTTGTCACGGCGTGTGCGTGGAGGGGCCATCAATCCAGGCAGTAATCACCGCCGTAACCAATGCCCACAAATCCCAGCTGTACCGGCTATGGTGAAAGAAATGGTGTCACAACCACAACGCCTAGAAGTGACGTCACAGCGGAGACATGGTGCGTGGCGCCGATGTGCTGCGGGAACCCACCCAACCTCTAAAGCCACCCCGCCCACAAAGGGGCAGAAGGAGAGGGAAGGGGAGAGCGCCCAGAGTGCATCGCAGCTCCGGGGCAGGAAACAAGGAATGATCTGAAAAATGGGCAACCATAACAGACCAACAAGTAAATGCAACACAAAAAGTGCCGTGAGATAACATGTCATAACAATATAAATGTCAAAAGCATGTGGGGCCCCAATTTGATACACTAATATATAGGACAAACCTCACACAAGGACGGCAGGGGAACACTGCCAAACCAGAAACCCAGACTGACTCACACCAGCCCACCCAGCTGACACTGCAGGAGATCTCCCAGGGAAAGGATGAAAACTTGCCACACAGCTGTCTTCAGAGAGAACTGGTTATGTTCCCGATGCGCTGCGGGAACCCGCCCAACCCCCCAAGCCACCCTGCCCACAAAGGGGCAGAAGGAGAGGGAAGGGGAGAGCACCCAGAGTGCATCACAGCTCCCGGGCATGAAACAAGGAACGATCTGAAAAATGGGCAACCATAACAGACCAACAAGTAAATGCAACACAAAAAGTGCCGTGAGATAACATGTCATAACAATAAAAATGTCAAAAGTATGTGGGCCCCAATTTGATACACTAATATATGGGACAAACCTCACACAAGGACGGCAGGGGAACACTGACAATCCAGAAATCCAGACTGACTCACACCAGCCCACCCAGCTGACACTGCAGGAGACCTCCCAGGGAAAGGATGAAAACTTGCCACAATGCTGTCTTCAGGGAGAATACTGGTTATGTATGGCATTTTTCCCCTCTTGTAAGTCCCCAGCAGTGCTGTTCTACTCACACTGTCCTCCACTTGCTCCCTGTGCCTCCAGGAAAGGCTTCCTCCGTGTGTTGTGACAGGATCCTTCCATCACCTGATCCCCAGCCCAAAGTCCCCCCCCCAGACTAGGGGGTACCCTAGAGGGCCATCAACAGTCTCCACAGCACTATATCTCCATCGCCCACCCAACTGCCCTGCAGATATGTCTCATGTCTATTTATGAGGTAAGCCTTGCCCCTTGCCAGCCTTTTACTGGGGATTGGCTGAGGCCCTCATAAATATTCCAAGCAGCTTCTCCTAACCTCCACCTACTAGCTCTAGAAGTTTCTACAGACTTCTAGACCAGGAGAGGCACCAGATGAGCTGTCAGGATGAGTCATCCAGCCCTGTTTTACTAGACCCTGACGCAGATTCACTGCTCAGGCTTAGCCCTGAGCCAAACTAAATTTTCCTACACTAACAAACCTACACTACAAAACCATATCTTACATCTAGCACACACTAGAGTGTGCTACATTTATTACTATAAATCTCTCTCTCTCTCTCTCTCTCTCTCCCTCCCTCTCTCTCCCTCTCCCCCTTTCTCTCTCTCTCTCATACATTTATATATGCATATAAATATATACACATTATATACAGTATATTTTTTTCTGTACAGCATGTTCTGTACACTAGGATAGAGTGCTAGCGTATACTGTTGTTTAGGGTCCATGCACACTAGGTGGCTGACAAAATGCCAGAACCTCTGGCAGAGAAAGCAGCATAAAAATGCTCATAGTGGCTCATAAGAGTTTATGTGCATTTCTGGGCATTTCCTTTTATAAGCATTTTTTTCCCCAAAACATTCCCCTCTTCTCGTTTTTCAGTATAATCAATGTGCACTTAAAAATGCTGAACACTCCTAAACTCAGCGTTTAGGTGTGCTTATGCGTGTCAGGCATTTTTTCTGCCTGAAAGCTCCATTCAAAAACACACTTGTGATGTTTTTTTTTTCAGCCTAAAATTCTGCTCTGCAAATATGCCTGTAAAGACCCAAACGTGCATGAGCACATAGGCTACATAGAGTTGCTTATACAGGCTGGAGAAAAAAAATGGCAAAAGCCTATATAAAGCCGCATTTTTTTTGCTCAGTGTGCATGAAGCCTTATTGGATACAGTGAATACTTTTAACATTCATAAAGCCCTGGCAAATTAAGCAGCATTTTACAGAGTATATCCTTTCTACATGATTAAGTATTCAAATTAAACATGGTTCCACCATTTCATATAACTAAGTGAACACTCTTCACTATTGAAGTACCTGAGAATGTTGATTGAAGAAAAAATAGTAAAAATACAGACAGCAGTTTCCTCAGCATTGCTGAGGAAAAAGGTCCAAAATCCTAGGACACTAGCAAACGGAAGCAAGATGGTTAGGAGCAGGTTATTAGGGCTGGCCTTCAACTTTTTCTACTTCCTAGTGTCCACTACCTGTAGGCAGCTGCATAGAACCCAAAAGTTTCAAGAATTACTTTATGTTTGTGTCCCTCAATGAACAGTAAAAACATGTGTTTTCTCCACATTAATCATAAACCCCGGAGTCCATTACCATGTGTATATGAGAAAATGAGAAAGTTACACATACTCACTGTCCACAGTCTTGCCTGTCAGTTCCTTACCATGTGCAGAATACGTTTCTTTATGATTTGATTACATTGCTGATATTTAATGAAACATATTTAACAGGCATTGTATTTTCAATAAAATAAATTATATTTGTTTGACCAGGTTCCACTTGTTATATACAGTTAATGATTTTAATAGTATTTCATTGATTCTGCTATAACATTTACAGTATCTCACAAAAGTGAGTACACCCCTCAAATGTTTGTTAATATTTTATTCTATCTTTTCATGTGACAACACTGAAGAAATTACACTTTGCTACAATGTAACGTAGTGAGTGTACAGCTTGTATAACAGTGTAAATTTGCTGTCCCCTCAAAATAACATTTGAGTTAAAGTGCGTACACCCCTAAGTGAAAATGTCCAAATTGGGCCCAAAGTGTCAATATTTTGTGTAGCCACCATTATTTTTCAGCACTGCCTTAACCCTCTTGGGCACGGAGTTAACCAGAGGTTCACAGGTTGCCACTGGAGTCCTCTTCCACTCCTCCATGACAACATCACGGAGCCGCTTCTCCACCTTCCATTTGAGGATGCCCCACAGATGCTCAATAGGGTTTAGTTCTGGAGATATGCTTGGCCAGTCCATCACCTTTACCCTCAGTTTCTTTAGCAAGGCAGTAGTCGTCTTGGAGGTGTGTCTGGGGTCGTTATCATGTTGAAATACTACCCTGCAGCCCAGTTTCCAAAGGGAGGGGACCATGCTCTGCTTCAGTATGTCACAGTATAGTTACATAGTTACATAGTTAGTAAGATTGACACCAGTCCATCCAGTTCAACCTGAGTGAGTGCGGGTGTTTGTCTACAATTGTCCCTATCCCTGTATATTGTGTCTCATTAAGATATTCATCTATTATATTATTACTTATTTAAGGTACCCATATAGCGCCATCAATTTACGCAGCGCTCCACACATACATCGCACACTCACATCGGTCCCTACCCTCAAGGAGCTTACAATCCATGGTCCCCAACTCACATTCATATACTAGGGCCAATTTTGGACAGAAGCCAATTAACCTACCAGCATGTCTTTGGAGTACAGTACATGTTTGCATTCTTGGTTCCCTCAATAAACTGTATCTCCCCAGTGCTAGCAGCACTCTTATAGCATAGGCCATCTTTTTGTAGAGCAATAATTATTTTTTTCAGATCCTCAGAGAGTTCTTTGCCATGAGGTGCTATGTTGAACTTCCAGTGACCAGTACGAGAGAGTGAGAGCGAAAACACCAATGTTAACACACTTGCTCCCCATTCACATCTGAGACCTTGTAACACTAATAAGTCACATGACACCGGGGAGGGAAAATGGCTAATTGGGCCTAATTTGGAAATGTTCACTAAGCCTCGGTTCACACCAGAGGCGGCACGACTTGCAGGTCGCCTCACCGAGGCGACCTGCACACGACTGCCGGGGCGACTTGCAAAACGACTTCTGTATAGAAGTCTATGCAAGTCGCCCCAAGTCGCCCCCAAAGTCGTACAGGAATATTTTTCTAAGTCAGAGCGACTTGCGTCGCTCCGATTAGAACGGTTCCATTGTACTGAACGGGACGCTACTTGTCAGGCGACCTAGGTCGCCTGACAAGTCGTCCCAGTGTGAACCGAGGCTTAGGGGTGTACTCACTTTTGTTGCCAGCAGTTTAGCACTGTGTTGAGTTATTTTGAGGGGACAGCAAATTTACACTGTTATACAAGCTGTACACTCACTACTTTACTTTGTAGCAAAGTGTCATTTCCTAAGTGTTGTCACAGGAAAAGTTAGAATAAAATATTTACAAAAATGAGAGGGGTATACTCACTTTTGTGAGATACTGTATCAGTGGCGGCCCATGCATTGTGGGTGCACTGGTGCCGCCCCCCCTAACACCGCTGCCACCCTTTCTATCCATGCGCCAGGGCGTCCTAAAAGGGGATAAGTGGGGGTGAGTATTTTGAAACATCTGATTAGAGGCTCTAATGCCCCGTACACACGGTTGGACTTTGTTCAGACATTCCGACAACAAAATCCTAGGATTTTTTCTGACGGATGTTGGCTCAAACTTGTTTTGCATACACACGGTCGCACAAAGTTGTCGGAATTTCCGATCGCCAACAACGCGGTGACGTCAAGCACGTACGACAAGACTAGAAAAGGCCAGTTCAGAACCAAGCGCGGCACCCTTTGGGCTCCTTTTGCTAATCTCGTGTTAGTAAAAGTTTGGTGAGAGACGATTCACGCTTTTTCAGACTCGTGGCTTTCAGATCGTTTTCTGCGGTTCAGTTTGTGCTTGTGGGTTTGTATCTGCTCTTCAGTGCGTGCAAGCAAGCTCTGCGTGACTTTAAGTAGTCATTGTGTTTTTGTTTGTTCGTTACTGTTTTTCAGGTCGCTCTTCACAGGCCTTGCTGTTCTTCAGTGCGTTCTGTTACTTCGTTCTGAGCAGCCGACCGTTTTCTAGCCATGTTTCGTGTACGTACTCCTCGTAGAGTTCGTGCTGTGCGGGGGCTTGGTGTTGGGGTCCTGACCTTGACACAAGCCCAGTCCATGAACAGGGTGGGGAGGAGTTCATGGACCAAGAATTAGTTGCTTCAGCGTGACCAGTTCTCTCATATGCCTTTGCTCCGTGAGATCCGTGAGAATAATCCTGATGATTTCAGGAACTTTCTCTGGATGACGGACCCCGTGTTTCACCGTCTGCTGGCTTTGCTGACCCCCTATATCAGCAGGCAGGATACCTGCATGAGGCAAGCCATCACTCCGGAGCAGAGGCTCGTCGCTACCCTGCGGTACTTGGAGACAGGGAGAAGCCTGCAGGACCTCAAGTTCTCGACAGGCATCTCCCCCCAGGCTCTGGGGATCATAATGCCAGAGACCTGTTCTGCCATCATCCAGGTCCTGCAGAAGGAGTATATGAAGGTAAGATTTTTATCCTTTAATATCACATTTTATTGTATTTAATGTTTGATAATATATTGTATTTCTTTCCTCATTCCCTAATTACCATGATTGTAATATGCTGTGAATGTCCCCTTTGTCCTCATTCATGCTGGATTTTTATGTAATTATTTTTGTACTCCTTCATACATATCTGCCTTCAATAACCTCCCCAACATGCTCTCCGCCCTATATTCACCTCATGTAGTCACTTAACAATGTATTTTATCAGCTCCATAGTAGTGCTTTAGCCCAAACACCCCCTAAAATGTTTAGAAATCAGATTTGTGCTTTAAATTCAGGCAGAGTGCCAGAGGCTTTTTTTTTGTAGTGTCCCCAAATCATTTTGAGTAACCCTCCCTCCCCCCAACTGCTAAGTCAGCTGATCCCAATTCTCTATCTATCCTCAATCATCTATCTGCTGACTTTGCCAAACCCATACACACTACACCCATCTCTTTTGTGCTCAGATGTATGGATGAATTACCCAAAGCATGTAGTGCAAGGGCCTGCCTGTGTATACTTTCAAATGGTACTGTTTAAAGTTTTTGTATTCCATTATTATCTTGATAGGTAATATCATAATGTCCAAATGTGCTCAAATGTGTACAGTGTGTATTTATATCTTTGTATTATGACACTTCTTACCTGTCCAGTGGGCTGCCAATAGTGTAACTAAGGAGGGGCTGTTCCAAGTAATACCCTGTATTTAGGCATTCATCTTTCAATGAAGTGGAGGGGGTTACCTGTTCAAGATTCCCCCCCTATAATGTTAGAAATGGCCCATGAGAGAGGGGGGGGGGGGGATATGATAGGTGTACCTTATACTTTGGTATTAATTTCCCCTTAATAAATGCTATCTGGAGGTTGGCCAAGAATGTTTGTGCCTAATCTGCTTGCCATGTTTATGTGCAAAAATACTAATTTATTTTTGTTTTCCTCAACAGTTTCCTTCCACGCCACAGGAATGGCAGACTGTGCCCAGCGGTGGGACTTTCCTAACTGCGGAGGGGCAATTGATGGGAAACACGTCCACATCGTCCCACCACCCAACTCGGGATCGTACTATTTCAACTATAAGGGGTTCAATAGTATTGTGATGTTGGCGGTGGCGTCGGCTAATTACGACTTCTTGTATGTGGACGTGGGGAAGAATGGCCGGATGTCCGATGGTGGAGTCATCGCCCAGACGGAGTTCTACAGACGTCTCCAGAATGGCAGCTTGGACTTGCCACCTCCAGAGGACAATGTGGAAGGACTCCCATTCGTCTTCGTTGCGGATGAAGCATTTGCGCTGGGGGACCATCTTATGCGGCCATTCCCGATGAGGACCCTCACCCCAGAACAGAGGGTTTTTAATTACCGGCTGGCCAGAGTGGTGGAGAACACATTTGGAATCCTGGCCAGCTGGTTCCGCCTATTTCTGACACCCATCCATATGGTGGAGTATAAACTTAATCATCTAATCCTGGCATGCTGTGTTCTCCATAACTTTTTACGCCAACATTCTGCCAACTATACTGGCTCAGTTGGGCCTGAGGCCAGAAATCTACATGAAACAACCCTGACGGCGCTTGAAAGTGGCCGTCCTGGCTTGCCCTCCCTGAGTGCTCATGATGTCCGGTTAAGATACCTTGAGTTCTTTGCGGGTAGGGGGGCCATCAATATGCCAGACAATTTGTGAAGCATTTAGCAAATAAAATAAAAAAATGTAATCTTTGGTGACATTTACTGCTTGTGTTTGTTTTAGCTGACCCTGACAGCAATGTGTGGAGTCCAGAAAATGGCGTGATTGTGTAACCTTATCCAAAGCACAGTTGGCTGTTATTTACTAAAGGCGTATACACTTTTTATACTACAAGTGGTCTTGAAACTGCACTGAAACTGCACTTGTAATGCAAAGAGGATTTGCCCTTAGGAAATAACCACCATTTTCTCAGAAAACAGCAATTACATCACCACAAAAGTGTTGTAGCGTTGAGACAATAATCCACACATTCTTGATTAACAAACTTTTTAATAGCTGCACAATCACATGTGCATTTAGAAACGGTTTTTAAAACAAACCAACATGTTTGTTGTATAACAATTTTGGGGGTGGCATTATCAAAAATAGAAATGTCCATTTACGATAAAACAGGCCTGTGTAAAACCAACAAGAAACACAAAAAACTTGAACTTACAAAGTTCACATATGGTAAAACTTGAAGGCAATATCAGACATGAGTATTTAGGAACTGTGTTTGATATTGCGTTCAGATGGGGTGAAGTCACCCCTTGAAAAGCCAAATTTGGAAGATGCACACCAATTTACGAATGTCAACATGTGCTAGCTGCCATCACGGGGGATCAAGGGACGTGTTTTGGGGGAGCAAACCCTTCCTCACCGATACTTTATTATTGAGGAAGGGGTTGCACCCCACAAAATGCGTCCATTGATCTCCCATGATGGCAGATAGAACATGTTGGCACACTGTGTGCATCCTCCAAATTTGGCTTTTTCGAAACATCGCTAAAAAATTTAAAAGATTGTACCACACAAAAAAAGAAAGTTATTTTGTGGGGTTTTAAATTCGCCCCAAAACATCAATGATGTTATTATTTCTTTGAATCACGTCATTGATTTTTTTCTTGAGGTTTTCCAATTCTAATTTACACCCCATGATCTCCCCGATCAGGATCTGGGCACTTTCTGATGTGAAAGGATCTCGATCCATAACCTCACGATCACCTAAAAAGAGAGAAACCAAACAAAAACAGGTATCAACAATCTGCCGGCATCCATCTCTTACCTGAGTCTGTGGTCGCAGACACTCACCTGTTGTGGTGTCAATTTCCACCACATTTTCTTCCTCCTCCTGCTCCGCTTGTGTTGGGGGTATTTCACCTTCTTCCAGAGGTGGGGGGTCTGTGGTCTCCTCGGCTGAGGGGTGTCCTCCGAGTCTTTTCTCCCCTATGTAAACCAAAAATGGTATAATTAGCACACAGATATTTGATGGCAGAACTATAAATAGGAAACATTGCTTGGAAGTGGTGTACAATTGTCAATTTTAGCAGAGTTCAAAGATGTCGCTTTTTTAGTGTCCTTTGTCAACCTGCAATACTTTACCTGTTTTGTACAAGCTTCACAGATGGAGACCCCCTTATAGTATACACTGGAACACCTGTGTGGGCCCCCTAATAAAAAGGGTGTTCTTGTGTCCCACACTAGTGCTCCAGTGTCCAGATGTGAAAACAGCTGCTGAGTGTCCTCTCCTTACACAGAATTTAGTTTGCATTTCATTCTAGTAACAAAGCCATCTACACAACCAAATATTTTGCATCCAAGTAGGCCCTAAAAATGTAGGAAAATGCATATGGCCTAAACAATGGTGTTTTAGAGGCCGAAAAAAAAAAAGTTAGATACGAACGAATAATGGGCCCATGAACATTAAAATTGACATTTTAAACTGTACAACAATTAAAAAAAGCATATGGAGCAGCACGAACGTAATAAAGACAAAAAGAATAGGAACACAGCACAACTACTTACTTTTTTGCAGCACTCTCCGGATCTTTCTGTACTGCTCGGGCTCCCTTAATTTCAGGTCCGACCACCGCTTCCTGAGCTGATCTTTCGATTGTCGTACCCCGAAATTCCTGTGCAGACTTTTGACCACTTTCGCAATGATCTTGGCCTTTCTGATATTGGGGTTGGAGTAAGGCCCATACTTCCCGTCATAGTTGGCCTTCTTCAGGATGTCAACCATCTCCAACATCTCCCCAAAGGACATATTTGTGGCCTTAAGTCTTCTCCTTCTGGATCAGGACGTGTCCGGATCCGGGCTTTCCTCCTCCTCGTTCCTGTAATTAGCACGCACCTGCTCTGACTCCGCCATGTGCTCTTCACCCACTGCACCAAACGAAAAGGGGTGGGGAATAGACTAGAAAGAACGTCAGGGGCGGGCGGAGTTACACGCATGCGCAGTGTGTATAAAGCGCACCACACGTGCGTATTACGTACAATCTGTGAGCGGAGGAAGGAGCATTGGAGGCGCCGATCGTCAGAACGAAGGTAAGAGACATACTTGTGCCTATACTGCTTCTACATTGAGGCCTATATTGTAACAAGATTAGTAGATTTTGGCGTGACATTAGGGTTTGTCTTGTGTTGTGTCTTGCAGTGAAAATGGATATCTTGAATGATACAGACTTCATGGCAATCTTCATTGACATGTTCAGGGAGCTGCCTTGTCTGTGGGAGATCAACCACCCACATTACAGGAACCAAACAAAGAGCAAGGCAGCGCTGGATCAATTGTTGGAAATTGTGAAGCAGGTGATCCCCACGGCAGACATCACATATTTGAAGATCTTAATTGGTGGCCTGAGGAGCACATATGTAAGGGAGCGCTAGAAAGTCCAGGATTCGCAGAGATCCGGAGCAGCAGGTGAAATCTATGTCCCCAGGATGTGGTACTATGACAGGCTACATTTTCTGGCAGGCCAGACTGAACCCGGGTCATCCCTCTCCTGTCTTCCTTCCACGCTTCCTTCCCCCCCAGCTGAGGCTTCTGACCCCCAACCTGGGCCTTCCAGGCAACAACATGTGGAGGAGCCCAGATTGAGCCAGGTATAACATTCCTTTAAATATTTCAGGTTGTCCAATCAATGATGTTAACTAGATGTTAGTTTGGAGTACTAATTTATGATTGTGATTGATGATGCAAAAACTAAAACCATGTCCCTTTTTCATACACAGGGAAGTCTCAGCCAGGAGGTGGCCGGGCCGAGCCGCCTGCCTGATCTGCCGGTCCCTCCCCTACACCTGGAAAGAGAAAGTGGCAGGAGGAGGAGTGCCCTAGAAGAGGCTGCCATAGGCCTCTTTTGGAGGGCTACAGAGGCCCTGGGAGCACCACACACCATGGAGGATGACTTCGCTGCCATCATTGCCTCTAAAATGCAGAGGATGGAGGAGGGACAACAACTCATGTGTGAGTGGCTAATATTGGAGGCTCTTAATAAGGGGATAAGGGCCCAAATTACATCTGATACACACCTTTGTGAACTCACACATGGTCCTCCTCCTCCTCGTGCAGGTCCTCCTCCCACTTTTCCTTCTACTCCAGGTCCTCCTAGTCCTCCTCCTCCTCCAGTTCCTACTCCTCCTCCTGCCACATCTCCAACAGCACAGCCACAGCCCGGAATGAAGCGTGGAAGGAAGACCAGAAAGTGAGGACCCTGGATCCAGTCTGGTCGGCCAAAAGATGCAGCCTCTTGTGGTACCACAGCCTGGGGACACAGATGTCATCTGCTGCTATCCGGATCTCTGGGACTTCTGGACCAGACTGCCCTCCCTTACATATGGACGCCTCAGGCCACCAATTTTGATGTTTAAGAATTGATGTCTGCCCTGGAGGTCACAGGCTTCGCTAATTTCTCCAGTTTATCCTGTTGCCTCCCTCTTTGGTTGGTTCTGATCCCTTAATAAAGGATTTTTGGTTTGAATTATACTTGCCTATGTGTGTTTTACTTCAAAAAGGACAGTTTGTTTGTGAGGATTCAGGTACATTGCAAAAATACAATGTGAAATTAAAAAGGGACACCAATACCAAACAATCTCCTTGAGATTAAATAATAAAAGATATCAATGGTGTTGTGGTAACTTGACACACAAAACACACTCAAAAATATTCTGGAGTAAAACTAAAAATAACATTAAACAAAGATCAGCCTTTGAAAAAATACAAACATAAAATCGAAAAGAAAAATGGCTTTAAAACCAAAAAAAAAATAAATAAATATTTTTGAACGATGTGACAAATAACAATATATTCAGGGAATCCCAAGAAAAAAAAAACAACAAAGTTTGTGAGAAGTGTGTGTGAATATGAGCAGCAAAACTACTTAATTCTTGTCACATTATAAAGAAGAAGAGAGTGCGCTGTATTAAACCATTTTCAACATTGTAGCATGACGAAAGTGCTGTATCCATTGCGAACGCTAAGTTTAACAGACCGAGCTGTTCCTTGTCGGAATTTCTTCTGAACATGCGTGGCACTTTGTGCGTCGGAACAGGCCACACACGGTCGGAATTGACGCGATTGGACTTTGTTGTCGGAAAATTTTATATCCTGCTCTCAAACTTTGTGTGCCGGAAAATCCGATGGAAAATGTCCGATGGAGCCCACACACGATCGAAATTTCCGACAACACGCTCTGATCGGACATTTTCCATTGGAAAATCTGACCGTGTGTACGGGGCATAATATGTTTCAAAATAGGGTGGGCTTGGGGTGCAGAGCATTGCATCCAAAGCCCACCCAGGTGAGTTGCAACAGTGAATGAATATTCGCTGTTGCAACACTGATCCTCTTCCTGGCCAATTGGGAAGTGGGTATGAAACCCGTTTCCTGATTGGTCAAAACATCAGGCTATCCTATTGGATGCCTAGCACCGGGAGGAGCAGAGAGGAGACGCACCGCGAAAGCTGCTCCAGGAAAGGACCCAGGGCAGCCTTCCCCCAGCCCGCCATGCTTAGGGACAGGGGCTTCCGCTCTGGAAAATGGCCGCATCAGCTCCGCACTCCATAAAGACCCGACTGCTGCTCTCACCGCCCGCATCTACGGTAAGGACTGACCGGCAGACAGTGTGTGGGGGGGTTTTCTGGGGGTGTTAGTGCCGCGCCGCAGGGGGGGTTAGGGCAGTTGTGCTAGTGCCGCGGCCCGGGGGGTTGTTTGCCCCACCCCCCAAAAAAAAACACCAGCTGCCACTGTATGACTGTATGCTATATATTTTGTATTAAAACAGGACACACTTTTCAGTATATGCTTCTATCCATTCTTATTAGTTGCCTGTAACAAACAAGTTCAAGTTCACTAGCATGTGCCTTGGCACTAATGCTTTAGATCAAGTTGGAAATAGAAAATGAAATAAATGTAGAAGTTGTATTGTGCATTGAATTAGTACATATCACGCCTGGAAACATCTCAAGATCTTGTAATGATATTCATAGTAACAAAATTTTATTCAGAGATTATTCTTATTTTTTGCAAACAATGGACAAGCTAAGATTTGTTAAACTTCTTCACAACAGGGAATCTAACTAATCTCAGTGCATATATGAGCTTAAGGGGAATTTTTTCAGAGTCAGTTCTTAAAATAAAAAATAACAACCATGATGTTTAATACATTACAAAATATAAGAGTACAAAAGGCTTTTTGTTGTAATAGAATGAATGTTGGCAAAGGTCCTACAGTGCTTTAGGTTGGATTACCTCTACCTATCTTTCAACAGCAAGGCAATTATTTTTTTGAAAGGATGCAAGTATTTTTACACAAATTCAAAGATTATAAACCAATCACATGGATTAAACAAAGATGTAAATTATGCTAACTTTATCAGCTAACAATAAAATATTATTATGCTTCATGGGAAGTATTTTGGTAAAGGACGTGTATAGATAAAATATGATTTTTTTTTTAAGCTTTTACTTCTTATACAAAGAATATGTTACCCCAACATTTCATATTACTAATATGTGTCTGTTGTACCATGTACTTGTTCTCAAAAGTATCTTATTATGTTTGAATTGCTTCCTCTGTGGGAAATACCTGGAGATCCTGCCTGTCCCCTTGCTTTCCTATTTGAAACTGACCACATTAGGCATAGAAGCCCATCCTTCCCAGCGTGGTCAGTTTTCTAGCTGTTCTGGGAGAACAGCCTGCCTCTCCTCCAATGGCCAAGACTTTTACTGACACTCCCCCTTGCACAGCCATTCACTGGGAATATCCATTGCGTTGTTTTATTATAAAGAAATAAATAACATAAAAATGTTCCATTGACAAAGGTGTCAGATGTATGAGTCTAGAAGAGAGAGCTCAAGGTAATGTCCTGCCATAGCTGGGCGTACAGTCCACACCACAGCAGTGGCTCCAATGGTAGGAGGATGTCAGAGGACCCTGGGGAGTGAGCTGTCAAGAGCTGGGAAGCGACCTGTCAAACCTCTGAGATTAACAGCCAATCGGAATGCATTTTGGAGGTGAGCAACGCCTCCTGTCTCAGCCAATAGAGGACACAGACAAACAATTTATCTGTTTATAACAAAACAGTGCTACACTAAGTGGTCGCCTGGTATCTCTCTCTCCCTCTTCTTTTGCAGTGCAGCCCTTTTGAACAGGCAGCCTTGCTCCCACTTTGGATTACAGTCACTGTTTCTTACATCATCTCCAGGCAGTTCCTTAGACTTGGACAGTGTACCATACTATTTTATGAACATTTATTGCAGTTATTTGCATCCTAACAGAGAAGGATAGCACTCAGAATACTGTGTCTCTTGTTTTTCCATATATATCATACATGCAATGTATGTGTATATGTGGTTTGAGTAAGAGCTGAATTTAGTGCAAAATGCGTCACCTTTTAATGTTTCCGTCATAACTGTGATGTCATTTTAATTCTTCAGCAAAGATACCAATGAGTGCAGCAATATTTGGGATTTGAGTATGTTACTAAATCTCACAGACGAGCTGTGCAGCACCCTGGGTTCCAGTTCACAATATGTGAATATATGAGTTGGTCACGCACACCGAGAGAGGCATTACTTTGGCTTTTCTGTTATTTAAGCCGTTGTTTGTGGATTTACCTTACAAACATACCACATCCCTAAAAAATATGATAAATAATTAATATACACCATTTTTTTTCAATTATTAGGATATTTAAGACACAAACTATTTGTGATGCACTGACTTGTGTCCCCTTTGTGTGTCATTTTATTTTTTGGAGTTAAGAAGCAGTGATCTTGATTAGCCCCTTCATTAAACTGTGCCATAAACGTAAGATAATGAAGGATTGTGTTTGCAGACTTACCAGTTCATTTAATTATTGGCAGAACCTACCCTTACCAGCCATCAAAAAAACACATTGTGATGTCAGAATGCACCTATGAGGCTTTGCACTGCATCATTATTATAATACTTGGATCATTAGTTGCCCTAACCAGAGTATAAGGAAGACAGTTCCCTGGAAAGTAACCTGGTCTTTTTTTTTCTTTTAATACATGAATCGAATCACATGGCACACGTTGTTTGTATTTTTATCAATTAAAATGAACATACATTATAGCCATGGATGTGAATTTCTTAAATCCATGTATGACGCTCTCCTTAAAGTGATTGTAAAGGCTAGCTTTAAAAAAAAATAACAAACCTGTTATACTTACCTCCTCTGTGTAGTTGTTTTTGCACAGAGCAGACCGGATCCTCCTCTTCTCGGGGTCCATTTCTGCTCTCTTGGCCCTTCCATCTTTAGAGTGCCCCTTCAGCCAGCAGCTTTCTATGGGGGCAACTGAGCCAAGTCAGGGCTACGTGTATCTATTCAGACACAGAGCCCCGATCTACACCCCCCCCACGCCAATGGCGCCTCTGCTGTGTCTCAGCCAATCAGGAGGAGTGTCCTGGATGGCTGAGGGGATCGTGGACATCACTGGAGAGAGAATAGGCTCAAGGTAAGTATTAGGGGGGTGCTGGGGAGGCTGCTACACACAGAAGGTTTTTTATCTTGATGCTTAACCCTTTCATGACTAAGCATATTTTTGACATTTGGTGTTTACAAGTTAAAATCCATATTTTTTGCTAGAAAATTACTTAGAGCCCCCAAACATTATATATATTTTTTTAGCAGAGAATCTAGAGAATAAAATGTTGATTGTTGCAATATTTTATATCACACAGTATTTGTGCAGCGGTATTTTGAATGCAACTTTTTGAGAAAAGGGACACTTTCATGAATTAAAAAAAAAACAAACAGTAAAGTTAGCCCAATTTTTTTGTATAATGTGAAAGATGATGTTATGCAGAGTAAATAGATACCAAACATGTCACGCTTTATAATTGCACGCACTCGTGGAATGGCAACAAACTACGGTACCTAAAAATCTCCATAGGCGATGCTTTAATTTTTTTTTTACAGTTACCGGGTTAGAGTTACAGAGAAGGTCTAGTGCTAGAATTATTGCTCTCACTCTGACGATCGCGACGATACCTCACAAGTGTGATTTGAACACCGTTTACATATGCGGGCGCAACTTCCGTACTCGTTTTCTTTGCTGCACGAGCTCATGGGAACGGGGGCACTTTAAAACATTACTGTCACAAGGGATGTAAACATCCCTTGTGACAGTAATAGGTGGTGACAGGTACTCTTTATGGAGGGATCGGGGGTCTAAAAGACCCCCCGATCCCTCCTTTGCACTTCAAAATATTCAGATCGCAGTTTTTGGCAATTCTGAATACTGTATATTTTTTTTAAACTGGCACAATTGGCAGCCGAGTAAACGGGAAGTGACGTCATGGCGTCACTTCCGTGTTTACTATTAGGAGGCTGGAATGAAGCAGCTTATGGCTTCGTTCCAGACTGTCACTAGCCGCCGGAGGCGGCGGATTGGTGATCGGGCCTCCCGGTGGATCGGGAGGCCCAGTAAGAGCGGCGGGAGGGGGGACGTCCCCTCCAGCTCCTCCGGTATAACAGCTGAGCGGCTTTTAGCCGCATCGGTTGTTATACCCGGAAAGCCGATCGCAAGCTCTAAAAAAAAAAAAAAAAAAAGCTGCGGGCATGATCCCGATATAACCCCCGACAGCCAAGTACGCACATCTGTGTACGCTCGGCGGGAAGGGGATAGAATGCATTAAGATAAAAAAACCTTCTGCCTTTACAACCCCTTTAAACTGACTAATGCAGCCACCAGAAGGCATAGAGAAGCAATGAACAGACTTGACTCACTTACTTAATAACCTCTTGTCCTAAAAAAAATGTTTGAATCATGTCATTAAATGTTTTTTTTAAGATTTTTTTTATTGCTGTCATTAGATGTTTAGAGGTCATAAGCACAAGACGTTGCTGCTGTCACTAGAGAATGTGTCATTTCTGTTGCTAAATGTTACCCTACAAAAAAAATCTTTATTTTCTTCTTAATAACATATAGAAACAACTCTTAGATACCTAAAGAATTGAAGAAGCAAGATTTCACATTTCTCATTGTTTGATATTCCCATAGAGACGGGCTGAAAAAATCCAGACATTTCAATAGATGAGCAAAGAACTAGAAGGTACATGTCAGTCTTTTTTAATGAAAAGTTTAATGAAAAACATTGGCGTCGCAGCTGTCCTAGATTTCATATTCTGTTGCATAATACAGCAGATTAAACCTTTGTGGGCCAGTGAAAAAAAGCATCAAACAATACTGAATAGTTGTAGTTTGGCAAAAGTCATGTCTAGGGGTGCCTTCTGAAATTTTTAGGAAAATGAAAAGACATAAATAGCAAAGTTTCGTGTAAGATACCTTTATGATATGTGCTCTGCACGATGCCCAGATCAAATGTATGCTGGTATCATTCAGAATAAATGATATCACTAGAGAGTGTGCTTTGGTGCATATTAAATAGTCATTTCTGCAAAATTATTCTTACATAGTGGACCAACTAGCACCAATTTACCCATGTATAAACCTAAAGAAAAAGAAATGTATTCCCAATAAACGCCAGTCAAGGTTCAGATATTTATTTTAGCGTTGGGTCAAAAAAAAAAAAATAAAAAAAAACTCAGTTAATATGAGACACATTAAACGGATAAGTTCACTTAAAAAAAAAAATACAGGTCAAAAAATTTGCATTTATTATTATTATTATTATTATTATTATTATTATTTTAGAGCCTGTAAAGCATACAAGGTCTCCAGCAGATATGCCAGGGTATCTTTGTGCCTCTTCATCCCATACAGGCAAGCAGATACAATCTGACAGGAAGAGAGAATGAATCACCATGGGGCACCACAGTTTTCATTGAAAACTACGAGCCGACAGCTGCAAAGGCTGCCAGACCTTGTAGTTTTCGATTCACAGGACACTGTGAATGAGTGACGCCAGGGGGGAGAAGATCCCCATTAGCTGTCAGATCGGGAAATTGGGGAGGTGTGGAGGTGGTCCGCTTGTAACATGTTACACCCTGAATATGAATAAGTAATGATATTTGAAGCGCTTCACAATGTGCATGAAAATGAATATATAAGAATAAATATAAATAGTCAAATAAATCCAGCGGTGAGTAAAAATTCCTATAAAATCCAGCAATCAAAATAGTGTAAAATTATACAAAATTAGTGACACCAAATGTGTAAAAAATTCACATAAAAAATCCACATAAAAATAAATATATAGGGATGTATTCAGAAGGTTCAATTATACAGGTGTAGAATCCTGATTGGTATAGAGCTTTTGATCACTAGCAAAGCTGTTTAAAAACACTTGCTTAATTAAGGTGCTCATTGATAGTACCAATGTGTTTTTTGCTTCTATTCACAACCAATGTGAGAATCATAAACAGGCAGATAAGAGAAAAAAACAATCATTGTGCAATAGTTAGGATACCAAGGTACACAGGCAAACTTCAATCCACTCACGTGTGCCTTATAATGATAAGGCATATGCAGGTTTTACTATAGCAGTCAGCCGCCTTAGACAGGAGCAGATTCAGTGCAGTACACTGTGTGAAACTGCTGATCTGCACAGAGCTTCCTTGGCTCCTCCCACGCGTTACATCACAGTCACGTGACTTTTTCAAGGATCACTCTGAAAACACTCTCTTTTGATAGCAGCCTCACTTTGTTTTATGTGTTATTATCAGCTATTTAGCATCACAGCGCTTTGTGTTTTATATATATTTTTTACACCCTGAATATGGGTGTAACATGTTATATAGGGTGAACTTATCCTTAAAATTTTCCATTCTTTCAATGTTATAGTGGGTGTATTTCAAAAATGTTTCTCATAAGTATTGATAGAGAAAGGCAAGGCTAAAAAAAATGTTTCTCGTAAGTATTGATAGAGAAAGACAAGGCTAAAAAAAATGTTTCTCGTAAGTATTTGATAGAGAAAGGCAAGGCTAAAAGCCCTGTCAGTGTATTCTTTGCTGTCTGTGTCCCTTTAGGGAGATTTCTCTTTACTTCCGGTTATGAAGACACAGCAGGAAGTGAGCAGAAATGTCTACAAATTGAATTGGTAAATGATAAATTTAGGCACTATGGTTAAAGTGTACATATAGCTTTATAGGTGAATTTTTACTGGGGGGTTTTTACTAGCAGGGTGTCTGTACTGAGAGGATAGGTTTCTGTACTAGGAAGTTTAGCTGGGAGGGGGAATTATCATACTTGCAGGGAATATGTACTCAGGGTTAGGTTGGGGTCTGTTCTGGGGGAATAAAGGTCTGTACTGGGGGGTTAGGTGGAGGGGGTTATTTATTAACTAATGGAGTGCCTTTAAAAGATCCCCTTTTTCCAGGGAATCATGAACTTATGGTGGGATCGGTTAATGGAGATGTGCATGTTCCTTGTCCATACAAAAATGACATGCAGTCATGTTTATTGGAATGACTTTCAGGTACTGATATTGCTGTACATATACTTACACTAGGATGAGTTTCATGATTTGTTGGGTTTTCCCTTGTCCCGAAGAAGTGGGCGAGACTCCAGAAACGCACAGATTATTATTATTATTTTTATCGATTTATATAGCGCCAACAGTTTACGCAATGCTTTACAATGTAGAGGGGGGACAGCACAATTACAGTACAGTTCAATACAGAAGCGACAGGAGGGCCCTTCTCGTAGAGCTTACATTCTAAAGGGAGAGGTGGTGGTGGTACAAAAGGTAATAGATGCGAGGAATGATTTGATCGGGTTCTTAGGTGGGTGTGAGATAGGCTTCCCTGAATAATTGAGCTTCCAGGAATCTCCTAAAGGTGGACAGGTTAGGGGCTGATCGGACATACCGGGGCAGGGAATTCCGGAGGATGGGAGAGGCTCTGTAGATGTCCTGAAGGTGAGCATGAGAGGAGGTAACAAGGGAGCTAGAGAGCAGGAGGTCCTGGGAGGAGCGGAGGGGACGATTTGAGTGATATATGCAGATGAGGTTGGTGATGTAGCTGGGGGCGATATTGTGGATGAATAATGAATATTCCGCGCCACAAAAAAATTGATTAAAAATAATTAATAAAGCAGCTACACCCTAAACAAAAAATGAATAAATTTCATTATTGCATAAATGTAGAAAGAGGGGGGGTGGGGACACTGGACAATTAATAAAAAAACTAATATATAAAAAATCATTCCGTGTGAACTACAGATAATACATTCAAGTAGGGAAAAAACCAGCCTGCCTGTGTGAATGAAAATTGAATAAACAAAAACATAAACCTAAAGGCAATACAAGATAATTATGTTCAATAATAATTGTGCAACCATAACATATGATGTCAAAAAAAAATTATTTGAAAATCAAATAAGCAATATAGAAAAAAAGTCCATCAAAAGTGAAATTAATTATAATGAAATCCTGATGTGAATCTTGATAACAAGGCGTGAGCAGCAAAATCCCTTCACCATCACTGAAAAACACCAATGTGCTCATGGAAATGGATGTCTGCTTACCAGATGAAGTTGACCAATTTAATGAAAAAAAGGTCAAATAGGCTTTAGCAAGATAATGCTTGCTGCAATGGAGAAAAAATGAACCAAACTCTTGTCCTCATATCACAGGGTCTCACGCATGGGACATAAAATAGATGGAAAGGAAACAAACATAGTGTAACACCATTTATTTAAAAACTTGAATAAAAACAAAGCTTAGCCAAGTGGCTACTCACATATAAAGTGCCATTGCCCGGCACTGAGGCTAGGAAGCGTATGTTATGAGTGGGGGAATCTGCTCTGTAGGAGAAGTTCCCAGATGATCGCGGCAGCAGCGTGCGTTCCACCCTCAACAGACAGACGAACCACGGAAGCCGGAAGTGATGTAATTGCGTGACCAAATACCGCCTCGACGTTCCTTTCATTAAACACGTCTTCAGGAAGCGTACTTGGTCACTATGGAGATGGTTTAAATAGTATTGAAATTTACATAAGGGGAGGGGTTGGATGCTTCACAGCCTCAGTGCCTTTACAGAACACCGTACACCCTTCTTCCAATAACATTGGTAATAACAGCAATTAATTAAACTTCCACAAAGAGTTTATCCAGATGTAAATAATCTTAAATGCTGGTAATAATAGAAAATGTGTCTCAAACTAAATTCCGATAACTATATTTATAATAGCACGTTCCGCCAGTATCTGGCTAGTGGAGATGTAATAAATTTAAAATTAAAAATTAATATATTAATTATTCACTAAAAATGGTGACATTGTTACAATTGAAAAACAGTACCCGACAGTTGCATGAAATAAATATATATTCCCTGAGAACAACATCCAAAAATAGATACCAATTATATTAAATCAATAAATCAGAGTAAAAAATCTTTGAGAATATCTAACAAAAATCAGTCTAGTCAAAAAACAGTTAAGATCCAGTTCGATATTTAAACCCTGAGGCTGCATCGTTTGTAAACGGTACAGCCACTGGGTCTCATTTTGGGAAACAGCCTTTTTGAGATCAGTACCTCTCCAATTGGAGGTGATCTTATCTATACCGTAAAAGGTAAGTAAACGGGGGTCCCTGTTGTGGACCATACGAAAATGCCGTGATACGCTATGATTCAAATAACCTTTGGAAATATTGGCTACATGTTCGTTAATACGAACCCTCAATTTACGGGTAGTGCGCCCCACATATTGGATTGAACATGGGCACTCCAACACATATGTGACATAACTAGAATTGCATGTAATCAGAGGTTTTATAGAAAATTCTTGTTGGGTGACCTTGGAATGAAATTTGGAAATCTTTTTTTCCCTACTCTATTTGTGGTGCGACAGGCTTTGCACCTAGTGCAATAATGGAACCCCGATCCATCCAGAAAGGTAGAAGGTTTCTTGGGAGGATCGGGTACATTGGGGGCTATCATATTCCTTAGTCCTGGTGCTCGTCTATAGATAAACTTCGGTCTGGGGGGGAGTATGTTCTGTAGATCTCTATCCTTACAAAGTATAGGCCAGTATTTGTGAAATATTTTTTCACTCCCTTGTATTGGCGATGAAAACCTGAATTAAAGGGGATATCTCCCAAAGGGGGAGCTTTATCCTTAGGGACTAAAAGAGAGTCCCTATTCATGGCCAAAACTTGGTTTTTGGTTTTGATAAGATTTTTGAGAAGATAACCTTTCTCCTGAAACCTATTGGTGAGAATCTCAGATTGTGTGTGGTAGTCAGTAATGTCATCACAATTTCTCCTGATGTGCATGTATTGCCCCTTAGGGACTGCTCCTAACCATTGTGGGTGGTGACAGCTATTGACTGGTACAAATCCATTGCGGTCAGTAGCCTTGAAAAATGTTTTGGAGACTAACCTATTCCCTTGTTTGGTTAACGTAAGGTCTAGATAATTGATAGTATCCCAACTGGATTCGGCAGTGAACCTGAGTCCATAGGCATTATTGTTCAGACCCAAAAGGAATTTTTGAAAATCCGACATAGTGCCCTCCCACAGGAGAATGACATCGTCAATATACCTTTTGTAGTATTTTAACGATTTAGTGGGTTGATGATAGATAGTTTCCTGTTCCCATTTATTGAGCACTATATTTGCTACACTGGGGGCATACCTTGCCCCCATGGCAACTCCTTTTACTTGATTGTAAAACCGGTGCTGTGCCCAAAAATAGTTATTCCCCATTGCAAATTTCAGTCCTTCAACTAGAAATTCTATTTGCAGTAATTTAAGTTCCGATTGATCCATAAGTGCTAATTTTACTGCTACCAAGGCATCTTGTTGTTTAATATTGGTATATAGTGATTCTATATCAATAGTCACTAATAAAGTGTTTGAAGATATTGTAATACTCTGTAAGGATTGAATGAGAGCTCGGCTGTCCTTCAAATATGATCGTCCACGGATGGTTGGCATTTTGAATTTTATACGATGGGGTAGGGGAAGCCAGTGAAGGGATTGGCAGAGATGGGCAGCAGTCACGGATTGATTAGTGAGGTGTATTAGTCTGGTAGTAGCATTCATAATAGACTGAAGGGGGGATAGTTTGCGTAAGGGTAGGCCATTAAGGAGAGAGTTGCAGTAGTCAAGGCAGGAAATAATCAAGGAGTGAATAAGTTGCTTTGTGGTGTCATTAGTTAGGAAGGGTCAAAATTCTGGAGATGTTGCTGAGGTTAAGGCGGCAGGATTTAGCCAGTGATTGGATGTGGGGGCTGAAGGAGAAGTCAGAGTCAAGGATTACACCTAGCACCCTGGCATGTGTGGAGGGACCAATTGTTGTGCTGTTGATCTTAATGGTAAAGTCATGGGGGGGGGACCGGGAAGGAGGAAATATAACAAGCTCAGTTTTAGAAAGATTGAGTTTGAGAAAGTAGTATGACATCCCATACCGATATGTCATTCAGTAAGTTTGAGATTCGTGAGGAGATCGAAGGATACCTGTTTGTAATGATGCATATTATATTTGATATTTATTTCTGATTTAAATGACATCTTAAGACGGTCATGTATTTGATGTACAGTCATGGGAACAATGTTTGTATCTTGAAATAAGGTTGAAAATCTGTGCAAATGTTTTCCTTTGTAAATACCATTTTTTTACATAAAGTTATTGATATATGGCTAATAGATGTGATTTATTTTGTATTATTTTGGTTTATGTATTCTTTGGAGGTGATCAAGATAGCAATACAAGGATAACAGACCACCAAGCTACTGTGTATTTAGGGGAAGTCATTTATTATGGACTCCTGAGCTCTGCACTATAGACACTATTTTGTATTTCATACTAATGACTACTGCACTCTGTATACTGAGCGTTTTATGACATATTGTATAAATGTCCTGGACTTCAAGTGGTCAAAACAAGCTTACAGCTGTAGCCTTTTTGCAGCCAGCAACAGCTTTTTACTAAAAGTGATCTGGGTGACTATGTAGCCATTCAATCACTTCCACTGCACTTGGAATTGATGCTCCCTTGTCACCCACTGTGGTTTTCAGGCTCTTTCATCTCTCTGGGGAGCTTAAGATTGTGGTAAATAGACACGTGCACTGCCGTTTGTTTTTGTATATTCGGTTTTAGTTTTATCCTTAAATTCAAAAATTTGTGAATTTGAAAATTCAAAACATTCGTAAATTTGAAAATTCAAAAAATTTGTAAACTTGAAAATTTGTAAATTTGAAGATCCAGAAATTCGAAAATTTGGAATTCGGAAATTCAAAAATTCGAAAATGAAGAAATTCGTAAAATTGAAAATACATACATTCATAAATTTAAAAATTCGGAAAATCGGAATTCGGAAATTCTAAAATTCGGAATTTGAAACTTCAGAGATTCAAAAATCCGAAAATAAGAATGGAAAGTCAGAAAATTCTAAAAAACAAAAATCTGAAAGTCCAAAAATTTGAAATAACTAACTATTAAATTATAGGTATTGGAATTTCTTTTCAAATTTGGCTGTTAGTGAATGTAATGAATACAAATTTATCTGAAGTTACGAATTATCCGAAATAAATGGAATTGAACAAAATAATAATAAATAATAATAATAATAATAATATGTTTTTATTATTATTTATTATTATTCATTTGTTCCGTTCCATTCATTTAGATACGGCATTTGTTATTACAGATAATTTGCAACTTCAAATAAAATTGTATTCATTACGTCCAAATTTGAGAAAGGAAATTCCACCTATAATTTAATAGTTAGTATTGGTTAAGTTATTATTAGTTATTATTTTAGATGTTCGAATTTTCAAATTTTCAGATTTTCGTTCTTATTTTTGGATTTGCGCTCTTTTGAATTTTCGCATTTCCGAATTCCCGAAATTTCAGATTTTCAAATTTCCGAATTTCCGAATATTCTGAAAAAATCGAAAATTCTGATATATTTGCAAAATTTCGGATTTTCGAGTTTTGAATTTTCAAATTTCAAATTTCCGAATTTCCAAATTTTCAAATTCCGAATTTCCGAATTTTCACATTTCTGAATTTCTGAAATTTCCGATTATCGTATTTTTGAATTTCGAATTTCCAAATATTGCATTTTCGCATTTCCAAATTTCTGAAATTTTGAATTTTCGGATTTTTGAATTTAGAATTCTCAGATTTTCGAATTTAGAATTTACGAATTTTCAGAAAAATTCGGAAATTCTGATATTTCCAAATTAACAAATTTGTCTAAATTTGTTAAAAAACGAATTCGGAACTAAACGAATTGCACATGTTTAGTGGTAAACACTTTCAGGATGGAGAGCAGGAGAAGGTCAGGGAACATCCCCCCTGCGACTAGTGAACTTGGAAGGGACAAGCATTCCCCGGCTGCTGTAGCCATGGAAACAGTGCGATCTGTGCCTGAATAGCTACAGTAGAATGTAGGGGGACATTAGGGGTCTCCATTGCTTCCACAAAGAGTACCTGTCACCTGCTCATGCCATCACCATGCTCATGTTATACCCTTTGTGATAGCAATAAAAGTGAGTCAAAAAGGGTTGAAAATGTAAATTATAATAAAATAATGGGGAAAAAAATTAAATCAACTCTGTTTCCCTGTGTACACATGTAAATGTAAACATACACAGAGTACACATGTGAATGTAAACACCAATTGCACCACATGTGTGAGATATCACCGTGCGTGTCAGATTAGGAGAAATAATTCTAGAGCCATCTATCATGATTACTTCTAGCATAAACAGATAGGGTTATATAGGCTTTTAAAGTGTTACCTATGGACAATTTTGGGTACTAATGCTTATTGTCATTTCATTGGCATGTGCAATTTTCAGGCTTTACATGTTTGGTACCTATTGACTTGACACAACTCCTTCTTTTATATTTTACCAGAAATTGGATATTAGATTGTGTTTGTGTTCATTACAATTCATTTTAGTGTATTTTTTTACTAAAAATATGCACTTAATAAACAGTTACACAAATATTGTGCAACATTAATAATTCCAACTGCCATCATTTTATTCTACAGGGTCTCTGCTCTCAGAAAATAGACACTTTGGAAAAACACAAATTAATGCAACTATGCATTCATTCAAAAATCTTTGTGGTGTGCTGCAGGGCATTGTGTGTTGCCCTCTACTATACATTCACAATGAATGGCACAGAAACACAGCACACATAGAACCAGTGCAATGGGCCCTGTATGTATTTTTGAATGACAGGGAACCTGCCAGTAGAAAAAGAGAGCAGAGGGATGACTTAATCAGTCCAATGTTTCTCCTTTATTGTCCAATAACATGCTGTGGGCAGGAAGGTGACCTAACTGCATTGTGATAACTGCAGTAAAGATAAGCCAGGTCACCAAACCAGTTGTACTGTCTGCAAGGAATGTGTAAATCTCATAACTACATGGACAGATATAAAAGTCCTTTCGCAGGTTCAAAAAAGCAACAGTATGTATTTCTTCTGTCTTGTTAGCAGGCCTGGATTTCAGCTTTGACAAACAAAATCCACACATGTAAAAGCAGCATATACACTATATTAGAAAAAGTATTGGGACACCTGCCTTTACACTCACATGAACTTTAATACCATCCCAGTCTTAGCCCACAGGATTCAATATTGAGTTGGCCAACGCTTTGCAGCTTTAACAGCTTCAACTCTTCTGGGAAGGCTGTCCACAAGGTTTAGGAGTGTGTCTATGGCAATGTTTGACCATTCTTCCAGAAGCGCAATTGTGAGGTCAGGCACAGGTCCAAATCATTTGGTGGAAGGGGGATTATGGTGTGGGGTTGATTTTCAGGGGTTGGGATTAGCCCCTTAGTTCCAGTGAGGGGAACTCTTATGCCCCGTACACACGGTCGGATTTTCCGACGGAAAATGTGTGATAGGACCTTGTTGTCGCTAAATTCCAACTGTGTGTAGGCTCCATCACACATTTTCCATCGGATTTTCCGACACACAAAGTTTGAGAGCAGGATATAAAATTTTCCGACAACAAAATCCGTTGTCGGAAATTCCGATCGTGTGTACACAAATCTGATGGACAAAGTGCCACGCATGCTCAGAATAAATAAAGAGATGAAAGCTATTGGCCACTCCCCCATTTATAGTCCCGATGTACGTGTTTTACGTCACCGTGTTTAGAATGATCGGATTTTCCAACAACTTTGTGTGACCGTGTGTATGCAAGACAAGTTTGAGCCAACATCCGTCGGAAAAAATCCTAGGATTTTGTTGTCGGAATGTCCGAACAAAGTCCGACCGTGTGTACGGGGCATTAAGGCGTCAGCATACCAAGACAGTTTTGACAATTTCATGCTCCCAATTTTGTGGGAACAGTTTGGGTATGGCCCCTTCTTGTTCCAACATGACTGCGCACCAGTGCACAAAGCAAGGTCCATAAAGACATTGATGAGCGAGTTTGAGGTGGAGGAACTTGACTGGCCTGCACAGAATTCTGACCTCAACCCAATAGAACACCTTTGGGATGAATTAGAGTGGAGAGTGCGAGTCAGGACTTCTTGTCCAACATCAGTGCCTGACCTCACAAATGCACTTCTGGAAGAATGGTCAAACATTCCCATAGACACTCCTAAACCTTGTGGACAGTCTTCCCAGAAGAGTTGAAGCTGTTTAGCCAACTAAATATTGAACCCTACGGACTAAGACTAGGATGCCATTAAAGTTCATGTGCGTGTAAAGGCAGGTATCCCAATACTTTTGGTAATAAGTGTATTTTAGGTTAATCTTAATAGTGTAATGTCCATAGTTGCTCATTCTAGCTTAATAGATCTGGTGCTGCTTTAAATTGTAAGTGTTTTAGCAATATTTCTTGCAGGTATATATATTTTAATGTTTTTAGATATTTCTATATACTGAAGAATTTACATAATGAGAAATGTCATAATTTGATATTAGTCAACCCAGCATGTGTCCAGTAGAGAATGAAAAAGGACAGCTATTATCAATATGCAGAGATCTTCTTAGTTGTTTTTTATTCATGTTGCTCCACATAGTAACAGGGTACAGCAGAAAACTCTGTACCTTGATAGAATATTTCATGCATACACACGCTGAGCGCCCCACTGCTTTTTCATGATTTACTGTCATATACAGTGACAATGTTTGCAGTATTACCATTTTATGTAGTCACAGTTCCACAGCGGGTCAGAGAGGGGATTCATGCACTGTGATGGCAAACTTCACTTAATGACAGTGAAAGAGGCAGTCTGCTGCTTTGTCATCCCCTTTTTCTTGTGTAGAACTTCTTTTGACAGCGCATACAGATGTTCTACATTTTCTCTATAGGTATTATATTTCAGACCTGCAGATAATTTAAGTTACAAGGTCAGTCATAAACTGTGTCATAACCAAAGTGTACCAATAGGACAAGAAGATGTCAGAGTACTTAGATATTTTGGCTGTAGAGGTGGAATTGCAAAAAAGGCATTGTTAATGAAGGTCATTTTAATATTGAAGAAAAACTGATAATAGGGTGCATTTAGAATTTAGTGTGATGCTGTATGATATGAGCCAGGATCTCAGTGTTAAATTCATACTAATCAGCGATATAAAATTAGCAGATTTGGCAACCTCATGATCAAGCTCACTCATCCCTAGTAACCAATATGTGTCCAATTTATGGGGTGTACCTTATATTTTTTTTAAATTGTATTCCAAATAAGCACTTATAGCTTTGTTGTAACATTATGGGTGGAGCGTCTTAGTTTGGGTAGGCCAATGTAATACATCAAAAATAACATTCTAACATTTTAGCAAATGAAAGATTATATAAAAAGAAAATTATCCTCCAATCTGAGAACTGGAGCAGAAGAGGTCAGAAATTCCTCTGTCCAGGTCAGGTGATGAGACACAGGGAGAGCCAAAGGCTGGCCAGGATTCTAGGATGTTTTAGACTACTTCCTAAGCAGGAATGTTCCATTATCCATAAGTGTGGCTGAACTGCTTTTAAATGAAGAATAGTATTTTAATTTACAATCTTTCCTTAATGCGGTTGTATACCTGCAAATTTTTTTTTTTTTTTTTTTAACCCTGTAAAGCAAAAGGCATAATGAGCTAGTATGCACCGCATACTAGCTCATTATGAAATACTTACCTTAGAACAAGGCGTCAGTATCTTACCTGGTCCACGCCGAGGGAGCTGTCATGTTGCCTCGGCGTGTCTTCCGGGTATCGCGGTTCCAGCGCTGTGAGTGGCTGGAGCCGCGATGTCATCACTCCCGCGCATGCGCGTGGGAGATTTCTTACTCGGCTAGGTCCGGCAGCTGCCGGGCTTCAGCCGAGAATCCCCTGTGTGCATGCGCCGCTGCAGTCAGCGGCGCATAGCAAGGGGAATATCTCCTAAACCGAAAAGGTTTAGGAGATTTTTTTTTACCTACAGGTAAGCCTTATTATAGGCTTACCTGTAGGTAAAAGTAAAAAAAAAGACTATACAACCGCTTTAAAGATAAATTTGTTTAGATGAGTGAAACCTTTAAAAGGCCTTCATTCTTCTATCTGTTTCTGAACCAAGAATAACGGGGAGAACATGCCTTGAAAATTCTTGTATGCTGGGACTTGAATTATCATTCCTCGCAAAAGAAACATTTTAACATAAGTAAGAAGAATTTGTCTCTTGTTGGTGGAGCAAAAATTTCTGAGGCATGGCGAAAGACTGAGTTTCCAGGTATTGCCTAAAGAGATTGTACTGAAAGTCATAGTGCCAGAGATTGGGGCTGCCCACATATGTCAAAAGAGGAGCAACCAGACACCCAAAAGACAGGTCTGGAAGAGTACGGTCACAGAAGGACTTGGAAATATCCAGGCTTCCTGAAACAGAGCTCTTTGCTGTCCTCTGGGATAAAGACTGGCCTCCATTCTAGTTCTTCCTAAACTCTTGGCCATGGGTTTAGGTATGTGCCTCTTTGAAGTGAACTAGATTCTGTCACTTGAACTGAAGTGTTCTTTATCTCTTCAAAAGTTTGTCAGAAAGCTGGAATTTTTTTGCCTGTGGCCTTGACTATGGCATTAGTCACAATAAAGGATCTTGTATTAAGCACGTTTAGAGGCTGTGAAATTATTGTAAAGAGAGGTGCAGCGTTTTAAGACCTATGCAAATAGTAAACAAAACTAATATCTGGTGCCACAAAAAACATATAAACGTGCAATGCAAATCATATACTTTGCATACAATGCATTCTATGGGGTTGATTTACTAAAGGCAAATAGACTGTGCACTTTGCAGAGAGCAGTTGCCCTCTGCAAGTGCAATTGCTCCAGAGCTTTGTAAATGAGGTAAGGCTTGACTTTGCAAAGAGTACCCAATCCTGTGCAAGGAAAATAAAAAAAACAGCATTTTTGCTTGCACGTGATTGGATGATGGAAGTCAGCAGAGCTTCTGCTCATTTACTAAGCTCTGGAGCAACTGCTCTTGCAGAGGGCAACTGCACTTTGCAAAGTGTACAGTCTTTTTCCCTTTAGTAAATCAACCCCTATGTCTATACATTTAACTATTTTGTTTTATTGAAATAAAGTAATAACAACCCAAACTGCACATTTACATAGAACCAACACAGTAATAGCCTTGAGACACACATTGCTGTCGGCCCTTTTCCATCGGCCGCTCATTCCAACCAGTGGAGGTGATGTCACAAGTTTAGCCCCCTTCAACGCATTTCATCTACTGGACGTGCTCAGGGATTGGTATTTCATGAGCTTACTGTGTACATACAGGGAGCGAAAGCCATGGAAATGGCTCCCCAAACAACTGCACATGTGTGAATGACTGTTGTGACTACCCATTGCACATGCACAGGACAATGCAGACACGTGCTCGCCTATTTGGCCCACCCAAAACCATAAGACACAGGGAAGCAAAAGCAAGCCTAAACACTGGGAAAAAACAATCCTTGTAACTGAAGAGCCATGGTGCCACCCCTGAATACATATCTATTACTTAGCCAGGCAAAAAAACAAATGCCAGCTGAAAGCACCAACACAAAGAAAACAGGGTCCTCACCTAGAAAGCTACAGGGGCACAGTCAGGAGCATATTCTGAAAGCAGTGGACCTGTGTGCAAAATTATATAAAACCTAAATAATTTGCACTTAGTGTCCAGTCACAATTAAAATTAAACAATATGCATGAATAAACCAAATCATATGTGACAACTGTGTAAACAAAATTCACCAATGACCAGAATATTGAAACAGTAGCACTCACTGATATAGGAATACATTATACCAACAGATAAAAAGGAAAGCTAATGTTACACCATTTCTTTAAATCATATACATGTATAAAGTACTCATATATGAAGTAAGTAGTAATATGTGCAGAGGTCTCATCTAATGGATGGCATAAAGTGCTCAAACACACTGTGATCCACTTGTGTGCAGGTGGATTATATGCTAGCTGCCTGTGTTTCCTACTATTGATATAAAACACAATGAGACCTTTATAAGGTTTAGGTATCTGGTAAGTGGCTTTTGGGTGAATTTGGTGGAATACAGAAGCGCTGACACTGAAGACCACAGCTGTACGACTCTTTTCTGACATTTTTGATATCAGTGTGTTTGAGTCCTTTATGTCAAGCATTAGATGAGACCTTAGCACATATTACTACTTAATTCATCTATATGAATATATATTAAGGCATATTTGTGATTTAAAGAGACAGTTTACTTTTTATTTGTTGTTATGTGCAAAATCATATGTTGGGCAATCCAGCCTGAGAAAAAGAAGGGCAAAAGTTAGATGTGGTTTTCATTGCACTGGAAAATGGCCATAGCTTAAGGGGAAATTGAGTGCAGGGCTTTAGAGGTAAGTTACACAGAATTCAGGGGTCAGTAATAAGTTAGGCAGAATCAGAGATCAGTAGTAAGTGAGGCAGACTTCAGGTGTCAGGAGTAAGTGACACAGAGTTCAGGGGTCAGAAGTAGATGAAGCTGAGTTCAGGGATCAGGAGAAGGTGATAGAGAGTACAGGGGTCAGTAGTAAGTGATGCACACACACTTTTTGTACTGTATACACCCTAAGTAAAGTGACTGCATCCTACTGAACACTGGTTGTAATTAAATTTACACATTTTACATTGCAAAACCTGTAAGCCCCTCAATTCCTTTCAATGTATGCTCACAGTTATGCGAAAAAAAAATGAAAAAAAGAAAGCAAGCAAAAGAGGGATAGTATAAAAATAGTAGTCTGGGAAACAAAATTCCAAGGCTGTCAAACAAAGAGTCAATATAAAAAGGCTTTTAGACAAAGATGTAGCAGAGGTTTTTCACATGTCCTCTCCCCCCAAAACTAAAATGGCTGGTGTAGTAGAAAAAAGTAGCAGCACTAGTGAATAAAAACAAACAGGTCAGGTGGCTGATTACTTTAACAAACTCCCAAAAGGCTAATTAGCAATTACACAATGCATCACAAATTGTCACTTCATTGTTGCTTTCTTAGTCACAGCTGGGGGGATTTACTAAAACTGGAGAGTGTAAAATCTGGTGCAGCTCTGCAAAGATACCAATCAGCTTCCAGGTTATGTTGTCAAAGCTTAATTGAACAAGCTAAAGTTAGAAGCTGATTGGCTACCATGCACAGCTGCCCCAGAGTGCATCAGCTTTAGTACATCTCCCCCAGCTAGACCATTTCATTCTGATATTGGCACTTCCAACCCAAGCAAGTCATCTTCCTCCTCATGACGGTCAATCACAGCCCTCCTCCACCTGGATACAGGGAACCACATTAGACCAGCAACCAATCTCCTCACCATCACAAGTGCTTGATGGATCTTTGGTATGGCTGCAAGTGACAATCGCAGCTGCAGCAAAGACAGAGAACTGATATTTGTTTTCACATTTTGTGCAATGGTTGAGGTGTAAAAAGATTGAACACAGATTTTTAAAAATACATTAACCTTTCTTTGCACCTCAGATTAATTGGATTAACCATTCTTGAGAAGCTTGCAACCCAAAGTCTTATGTAGCTATAATTTTGCAGGGCCTATGGGCTCAATTACTTTTTCACCCCAATTGTTGTTATCAATCCACTTTTTGTGATGTTATTATGTGTTTGCATTTCAAATTGCTGTGATACTTACTGCCCTTGAAGTGGGTGCAAAGCCCACTTTGCATTGTACTTGTACCAACATGCCAGTGATGTTCTCTCATTTTTCGCAATAAAATGTTGAACAAGAAAATACATTAACATGTTCAAGCTTAAACAAGCTGTAGTACTAATTGGGTTTATGCCTACTTTAACTTTTTATATACAACTAAGGGGAACCCTGTGTTACATCCCATATTTATTCATTACAGTTTGTATGTATGTATGTCATATTTTCGGCTTCCCTTGTTTTGTTAAAGCTTTCAAGCTAAAATGTATTTGAAGTTAAAAGACTAATGCTTTCAATAGTAAACAACATTTTTATTTTTTTCTTTCTCCATTGCTTTTGTACCAAAATCATTTTTCTTTCGAAACAAGTTTTAATGCAGCTTCTCTAAGGGAAGCACAAAGCATGCAGTATATTTACTGTGATCATCGTTTGGTACTAATAAAAAGCTATGAAATAAACTTCCATTGCTCAATGGGCCAAGAAACCTAAGGAAATGTACCAACCAAGCACCCTCCAACAATGCAATAAAGAGTCATTGATTAGTCTTAGACAAAAGTCCCTACATAACAGCTGTTTGGGTGTACTGAACTCCTACGATTGCCTGCATTTTTAATATAACATAAAAAAGTTACATTAAAAAATACATCAATAGAAAATGATCAGAACAAAAACATAAAACATATTTTGCAGAAAAAAATAATAAAAAGCAAACTAAAATTAAATACAAATTAAAGTAGAAACTATTAACCATGTTTTTATTACCTGTTGATACTGCCAGTAGGCAGTTATTTTTGCACTTCCAATGCCAAGCTGTCTTGCAAAAGTGACAGCTGGTGATTGCCCCATTAAAGAAAGCCTCAGAGAGCAGAAACTAGCAGGATCACCAGGTATAATTTAATAAACAGGATTTATTAACATAACTCTAGTATTTAAAAAAAAGTGTAGTATTGCACACTTTACATTTTAACCAAAATGTTTTTTATTTCCTCTGGAAATATCGATTTGGAAAAAAAAATAATGTTCTCAAGTTTTTATCCTGTGACAGCAGGACATAAAATGAGGGAAGAGGATTTCACTTGGATGGGAAGACAAAGACTTATTTTATTGAAAAAGTGTTGTATTGCAGTCTATGTTCCTACTGGGGGCATCCAATTACTTTCTGTCCCAACAGAAGACAAGAGGAAATCTTCCCATATATCCTTTTCCAATAATTTGTTTGTTTCATGTCTAATGCTTAGATATCATTTCATTCATTATGTCCTTCTGTTTATAAGGTTTGCAATACAATATATATAATTGCATCCTTGTGTATATCTAAAAGAGTAAGGTGCATAATTACAGTATAAAGCATTCACAAAACGTTCACTGCAGGAAAATCCTCCTGGTGCATGTGTTTTAATATTCAGAAAAAAATTCTCCACTGGTAAATGTTGGGGGATTGTCACATTCACTGCTTTAAAAATATACTCCTGCAGGTCTCTTAAAAAACAGGATTCTCCACATGTCTCTAAAGGTTATCACTTATTCAGAATATGGTTTAGCACGTAGCAGTTAAACACATTCAACTGGACTTGTTCTGTAATGTTGAAGACGTTTTGAAGCCAATCAAAGCCACTTCTCATAGTGCATCATCCTTGCATTAGGTGCACTTCAGAGGCCAGCTCAATAGGTATTTGTGGGACTTTTGTAGTACAAGAAAACTGTAAGGGCAGATGCACCCATATTTAAATCACTTCTGCACATTTTTTTCTTTCACAATATTTTTATTGAATTTAGACAAGCTCACAAAACAGTAAACAGAAGCCATCTCTACCTTGACAATTTGACAACAATTCACACCTTCAGCCATGTATATTAAAAGATCAACACCTGCTGCAGCCTTCTCAAGCCAAGAAATGAGTGTATGTAATTGGAACAGGGTGATTCCACAATTTTTATACCTCCCATCATGTTTTTTTGGACAGTCGACATCTGCCTTGACACATTCCATGATGTTTGGATTAGGAGATTGAGTTACTTGTGTGGATATAATGACTGTAGTATTTTCCTGACAATCAACAGAACCAAGGAAGTGATTTGGAGGCTAAGGGGCTAAGTTGTAAAATGTCTTATTACAGAACAAATTCAGTTGAATGTGAATAACCATTTGCTAGGGATTCCTAATTTTTGGTGATTACAGACCCCCAGTGGACTGCCCAAATATGACTCCATACTGCCTATGCTAGACTGTTTAAACATCACCATCACCAGTGCCATTAGGGACCAGTATGACTTTTAAAGAGATTAACAGTTCGGTTTTATTTTACTGTACATATAAATAGTTAGGAACAGAACAGCTGAAATAAAATCAGAAAGATTTTATATGTGTATTTATATAAAAACAGAAAACTACAAATGCACAAGCTAGCTACAACTAGTGATTTTTTTGCTGTTGTTTTTGTGCTAAGAATTAAGGTAGCTCGTCTGACAGTATTACTCACATGTCAAGTGACACATCAAGTCCGTTTTTCGATTTTATTTCAGGTTCAATAATGCAGAGAATCCATCCATTTCCATACCCTACCCTTCTGTTCCCATAACCCCACCATTTTGTCTCCATACCCCTGGTTAAGAACCCTTGCTTTAAAAGAAACCCTGTCATCACAAAGTAAAGATGACATTAGTTCCTAAAATGCTTACAAAACTTGAAAACATGGAAAATAAAACACCTAATAAAATTATAATTTGTGTAATAAACTAATAAGGATAGATTAATCATTTATAATTATTCTGACAAATTTACTGTCTGTTATACAATTAAGAGTGATATACAGTTGTTCTCCTAACAATATAGCACCTCGTTAACTCATGACTTAATAGCAGAATCATGTTTTGCAAAGTGATGGAGATAAATTTCTGACATTTTTATGTGTTTTCAGTAGGTTCATTTGCTGAGTAATTTGAATACCATTAAATGTAAGTTGCCAGACATTACAAATTAATTTGGGAAGTCAAGCTGTCCAGTGATTAAAAGTATAGACACAATGTAAAGGAGACTGCTCCTACAAAAACTTGATGTACTTAATTCAAAGAGTTTAGTTTTATGTATATTTTTGTGAAGACGCTACTACAGGCAATCTGAATTCTTGATATTTTTTGCTGTACGGGTAACAGTCTGGCCGCAGCAAGCCTAAGTGTCCTGTTTAGTTATGAGTGTGCTTAAACGCAAGTTGATCTTTTCAGCCAGTTGCTCTGGTAGTCTTTTTCGGAAGATGATTGCAAATTTTTCCTTCTAAAAGAATAAAAATGTTATACTTACCTGCTTTGTGCAATGGTATTGTACAGAGTTGCCCTGGGGTCCGGCACTTTCCGCTCCTCCTCTTCTGTGTGTGCCCCCATAGCAAGCAGCTAGCTATGGGGACACATGTGCAGGCTTTCTCCCAAGCCAGACAGTGTATGTTCATAGACACACAGCATGTCTCAGCCCCCCCATCACTAAGCCATTTTTTACCTTAAGGTAGGGAATGCATTAAGGTAAAAAGAATCAATTTAACAGGCTAAATTATGAATATTTCACAGTCTATCCAATCGTTGGCAAATTTGCCACAGTGGTAGGGTTTGGGACCAACTTTTCTAGAAGTCAAAGACATATCTCAAACACACATTAAACCAGTATACACCCATGGAATGCTGCAACAACTGGTGGATGGTGCCACAATAATAAGATAAAAATATATTGTCAGCACACCTTAATCTTCTGCAATAAGAACCACCTTTGTTGGTGCTCATACAGCATGTTATACAGAACAATGCAATGTTTCGGAACCACCAATTATACCTTCAACAGCAAAGTGACATGTAATATGTCACTGACTGACGAAGGAGCCCTTGGTGGTTCCAAAGCAGTGCACTTTTTTGTATGATAAGCTAAATGAGCGTCAATAAAGACAGTTCATTTTGCAGAAGACTGAGTTGTGCTGGCAACATATTTGCATCCAACCATCTTTTTTAGAGGTCTCTCTCCCCTGAGCCTCTACTCAGAGAGTTTGTGTTTTGAGGGAGTCTCAATTTAAAAAAAAATCCTACTGAATTGATAAACTACTGAGGACTGCAAGTTACTTGAACATGCCATGGGGAAACTCCTGTAATTATTCCTCAGTGGTGAGTGATTGACCAATGAAGAAGTCCATACATGAAAATTCTAGTAGAATGTAAGCACACAGAGAAACTTCTGTTCTTTTAGGTTTGTAGAGTAACTGGCTCTCAAGTTATTTCAGCTGATACCCTAAAAAGATCCAGCCCTGAGATATACAGTGGGGACGGAAAGTATTCAGACCCCCTTACATTTTTCACTCTTTTTTATATTGCAGCCATTTGCTAAAATCATTTAAGTTTTTTCCTCATTAATGTACACACAGCACCCCATATTGACAGAAAAACATAGAATTGTTGACATTTTTGCAGATTTATTAAAAAAGAAAAAGTGAAATATCACATGGTCCTAAGTATTCAGACCCTTTGCTCAGTATTTAGTAGAAGCACCCTTTTGATCTAATACAGCCATGAGTCTTTTTGGGAAAGATGCAACAAGTTTTTCACACCTGGATTTGGGGATCCTCTGTCATTCCTCCTTGCAGATCCTCTCCAGTTCTGTCAGGTTGGATGGTAAACGTTGGTGGACAGCCATTTTTAGGTCTCTCCAGAGATGCTCAATTGATTTTAAGTCAGGGCTCTGGCTGGGCCATTCAAGAACAGTCACAGAGTTGTTGTGAAGCCACTCCTTCATTATTTTAGCTGTGTGCTTAGGGTCATTGTCTTGTTGGAAGGTAAACCTTCGGCCCAGTCTGAGGTCCTGAGCACTCTGGAGAAGGTTTTCGTCCAGGATATTCCTGTACTTGGCCAAATTCATCTTTCCCTCGATTACAACCAGTCGTCCTGTCCCTGCAGCTGAAAAACACCCCCACAGCATGATGCTGCCACAACCATGCTTCACTGTTGGGACTGTATTGGACAGGTGATGAGCAGTGCCTGGTTTTCTCCACACATTCCGCTTAGAATTAAGGCCAAAAAGTTCTATCTTGGTCTCATCAGACCAGAGAATCTTATTTCTCACCATCTTGGAGTCCTTCGGGTGTTTTTTGGCAAACTCCATGCGGGCTTTCATGTGTCTACAACTTTCTCCCATCTCCCGACTGCATCTCTGGAGCTCAGCCACAGTGATCTTTGGGTTCTTCTTTACCTCTCTCACCAAGGCTCTTCTCCCCCGATAGCTCAGTTTGGCTGGACGGCCAGCTCTAGGAAGGGTTCTGGTCATCCCAAACGTCTTTCATTTAAGGATTATGGAGGCCGCTGTGCTCTTAGGAACCTTAAGTGCAGCAGAAATTTTTTTGTAACCTTGGCCAGATCTGTGCCTTGCCACAATTCTGTCTCTGAGCTCTTCAGGCAGTTCCTTTGACCTCATGATTCTCATTTGCTCTGACATGCACCGTGAGCTGTAAGGTCTTATATAGACAGGTGTGTGGCTTTCCTAATCACGTCCAATCAGTATAATCAAACACAGCTGGACTCAAATAAAGGTGTAAAACCATCTCAAGGATGATCAGAAGAAATGGACAGCACCTAAGTTAAATATATGAGTGTCACAGCAAAGGGTCTGAATACTTAGGACCATGTGATATTTCAGTTTTTCTTTTTTAATAAATCTGCAAAAATGTCAACAATTCTGTGTTTTTCTGTCAATATGGGGTGCTGTGTGTATATTAATGAGGAAAAAAATGAACTTAAATAATTTTAGCAAATGGCTGCAATATAACAAAGGGTGAAAAATTTAAGGGGGTCTGAATACTTTCCGTCCCCACTGTAAGTATAATTTTGATGAGGTTAGTTCTGCCAGTCAAGGATAGCCACAATGTAATCATAATTTTAACCTTCGCTTGAAAATGCAGTAGCAGGTGAATTATGTTATTAGTACCGTAATCAATGAGGGTGGGTGGGATCACAATACTGAGATATTTGAAGAACGATGTGACTTGTCTAAAGGAGGAGCAGACAGACAGCACAATCAAGTAACATTGGTGTTGATTTGGACCAGATGATAGCGAGACATGAGTGCATGCCAAACATTGAAATAGTGGACATATCGCCCTGAGAGAGGAGTCTGTCACCCAGGAGCAAAAGCATATCGCCTGTGTACAGCATGATTTTTTCATCAATATATCCATACCTAAAACCCACAATATTATCATTAGATCTACTCAAGACTGCTAATGGCTTAATGTCGAGAGCAAGACAGGCATACTTTAAAGGGGTTGAATGAGGAAATAAGCTTTTGTCAGCAGTGCACTTACCTAAGACCTACTTTGTAGCCTATAGGTATAATGATATAGCTTGACACATAATGCCGGGCATTAGATAGATTGTTTCTGGCTCAAGACAGGGCCGAAAAATTACAATGTATTTGATTTCTTACTGTTTGGTGCTTCCCAAGTGGGGTACAGTTGGAACCCTGGTTTTAATGCTTCCTAATTACTTAAATCAGTGTTTCTCAACGCCAGTCCTCAAGGTGCCCCAACAGGTCATGTTTTCAGGCTCTCCGTTATTTTGCACAAGTGATTTGATCAGTTTCCCTGCTTTAGTAATTACCACAGCTGTTTCATCGAAGGGAAATCTTGAAAACATGACCCGTTGGGGAGCCTTGAGGACTGGAGTTGTCCTGCACAAGTGGGATTCTTTCTTGTTATAAATTGATCCTTCTTACCTTACCAAATCTGTTGCTTATTTTCCAGAGCATCTGCAGAAAACCCATGCAACTAGGGAGAATAGTTCAATTCAAAGAGGGACATCATTAAAATTGAACCCTTAACCCAAGCATTTGCTAAAATGCTCATCAATAAATCACTACAGCTTCCTGTATGCTACTTTTATAATTGTGCAAATTCTCCAACCGATGCTCATAAGTGTTGTGTATCCTGTTCTGCTTACTTATGTAGCAAAGTCCCAGGGCCCCTGAAGCCCAATTGTGACCTCCAGAGTTAAGGACAGCTGACATCCTTCAGTGTAGAGTGGGTTACAAGGCATGGTGGGTGTAATGCAAGATGAACAGGTGGGTGACAGACACTTTTTGAATGTAAAGAGATTTATTGTCTATTAAACAGAACTGTGGGAGAGAGGATTAGGGCCAGGACATCCTTAGGTAAATGCAATGTTAATTGGCAGACTCCAAGACTTCTATAGGTAGACAGCTATACAGGTGAAGGCCTCCAGCCGGATACCCCTTCTGTATAGGTAGGACCGCTGTCTCCTATGGCAACAATCTTGTAGCTGTTACTAATGGTAAAAGTATTCAACTATCTGCAACACTGACAGTTCTCTTTACTCCACACTCACTCACTGTGGGTCTTCACTCAACAAGCTCCTAGTCTCTCTCACTAGACTTCAGATCCACTAGCCACTGGTTCCCCTGAGCGATTTCACTCGCTATCTTTCACTCGCTAGCTAGCGTCACCCCCGCTTCACTGCTGGGTCCCTGGCTTGGCACTTACAGATACTCCTCAAGCTTCACCCCTGCTAACACGTTAAGTCCCTGGCTTGGCACTCCAGAAGCGTCACCTCTGCTGTTCCGCTGGGTCCCTGACTTGGCACTTGCTGATGCTTTCCCACTTCTTCACCGTCCCCGGTTGGAGAGAAGTCTGCTCTGGTACTGACCTCAGCTTACTATCAATGGTCTCCGGTAGCAAGGTGGATGGTCCTTTTGTGGTGACAGCTTCCCCTCTACCTCTGACCACGACTGGTTCCCCCGCCGGCGGAACCGTTACTTCTGGTTGGACTACAAGCCCACAGTCCCAACCCTGCACTACTTCTGGATAGGCTCTCTGATAGCCTAGCAGCCATATGTCCCTGGGATAGGTCTTGGGTTTCTGGCCTAGCAGGCCAGGGAAATACGACACATGTCCACCCAGACAGCCATCCAGGTGGCACAGAACCCCGGCCACCTGACTCCACCCAAATAAATAGGTTCTGCCAGCAGGCCAAGGGACCCAAGAAAATACCTGTCTGTTGGCTGAGACACCCCATTCATTCCTAATCTGTCCTTGCAATGCCCTTATCTTATTTAATGTCACCAGATACCCGGCTATCTAGTGACAGAAGAGAGAAGTGCAGCAATTCCAGAATTAGGGTGAAATCAATTGACCTCCTAATAATTGGACAAGGCAATTATCACTTGGCAAATAAATTTAATAGCAATCCTGCCTAAACATCGGGGTGCTACACTTATGATTGGTAAATGTATTTATTTTGTCTCAAATTTGCTCAAACATTGACCCATTTATGCCTAGCAATACATATATAGTAAAATACAACATATAATATGAATGCCAACCAAGGTCCAAATCTAATCACCACTAATCACAGGAGTGGCCTAGGAAAGGAGAGATTACAACTAAGTAGCCCTTTCATAGTAGGGACAGTTTTCTCTGGGCTTAAGAAAGTGTATCATACAGAATGTTTCAGGGTTCTACATTGATTAATGAGCCTTGCAAGGTTGGTGTTCCTAAAGAACATTGTTTGTGACATGCCTTTTCTAATTTTCCAATATCAGATTTCTTTGCCCCACTTGCCATTCAGTCACAGGACATCTCAAAACCAAAAAGAAGTCAATGCTGAAACATTTCTTTTTGCTAGATGCTGTAATTGCAGGTCTAAACTGGGAGCAGCCAGCTATATAATGCCCACCAAGTGTCAATGACTGTGGCTTCAATTGTGATTAATGTCTGAATGAAAAACTATCTGCACTTAGTGCCAACAGCTCAACATATCTTATTAGTATAGGTCCAGGGGCAAATGTCCCCTACCACCAAGCTCAGTCTTCCCCTGTCACTAATCCAAACAGCAATCTACTAACTTAATGGTGAATAAATAATTTAACGTATATCCCATATGACTCCTTTTAGCCAAAGCACATTAACTCATGGAGACATGTAATAAAAAGAAACCTCAGAGCATGGAACACCAAATGGTGCTGTAAAACCTTTAATGGCAATAGTAGAATCAATTATTGCAATTACAATATCATCAAGGAAGAGCAGTTTTTAAAAGTGTGATGTTTAGTATCAATGGAGCCATAGAAATAAATATGGTATCCTCAAAAAGCCAGGTAAGACACCCAATGTGGGACTTCAGTAGATGAAAACAGGTGATGGTAAAATCAGAAGCGAGTAGTACCTTCTCCTCCTCCTCCTGTCATCAAATTGGGCAAAAGTAAATGTTCTTTAGACTTTTTTCTCTTCTGAATGTTTTTTTTTATTATGAGCAGTAGTGAAATACCACAATATGGATGCTAGAAGCATTTGAGGAGCATAGGAAATTTGCATGTCTTTGTAACATGTAAAATGTATTCTAGAACAGTGTTTCTCAACTCCAGACCTCAAGGCGCTCAACAGGTCATGTTTTCAAGCTAACCATTATTTTGCACAGGTGATTTGATCAGTTTCACTGCCTTAGTAATTATCACAGCTGTTTCATCTGAAGGGAATCCTGAAAACATGACCTGTTGGAGTGCTTTAAGGACTGAAGTTGAAAAAGGCTGTTCTAGAAAATGGTGTGGGGAATTATTTTATTAATGAACATTCATTTTTAATGAATTTGCACAGAAAATATGTAGATGCAGATTCGCAGGACAAATGGCAATGCCAAGTTTTTAATAAATAGAACTCTAATGAAAGTAGGATTTCTACACAGTTTACTTGCTGACAATAAGTAGCCTGATTAAAAATATAATTTATTGGTCTTGCAATTATACTTCAATGTTTTGTTAGAACTCTGGGATAAATACCATCAGGACCCTTGCTTCATTAAAGAGTAACTATAGTCAAAATGTGAAGTCAGACTGGCAGACAGTAAATATTGTACCTTTCCACAAGAATTCTAGTAAGAAAAAAGGTGACAAATACAAGCCAGTAAATTTAATATCTGTGTTGTTAATATTGGAATCACTCCTAAAGAGAAGTTTTGCTTCTGGACCCATAGCTGACATGAAGGGTCATGTGAGACTAATCTGATGTAATTTTTTTACTATTTCACAAATGTTTTAGACCAGAGAGGTGCTGTGGACATAGCATATCTTGATTTCAGCAAGGCGTTTGAGAGAGTTCCATATGATCTAATATAAAAGTCTTACAAGCTAGGACCTAACCCATGAGTGGTTCTGTGGATATGCAGTTGACTAAAATATAGATATCAGTGTTAGGGCCATCTTTAATATTGATTGGACCCTGGGCATACATCCACTTATCAACTATTTCTGGGCAGCGTGAGGTAAAAGGGCAGCTGCTTTGGACCCCACAACAATGTCTGGGCCCAGGGCAGCTGCCCCTTTTGCCCTGCGTTAAAGGTGGCCCTGATCAGTGTGGTTGTAAATAGGGTTAATTTGGAACAGAGACCAGTCATTGCGGGTGCACTGCAAGGCTATGTACTTGTCTCTTATTTAATTTATTCTGTTTGTAAGTGATATACTGTAACTGAAGGTTTGGTGGGAAAGGTATGTCTTTTGCAGCAGGTGTGCAATAGGGTTGATATTTTTGGAGATGCCCGTTACATGGAACATATTTGACATTGCTGCCAAAGCAGTGGAAATTGCATTTTAAAATAAAAATCTGAGAAAAAGGATTCTCTGATAGAGTACAATAATGGGGTTACAGAACTCCAGGGAAAAAAAAACATTGGGGTGTTTATTTTAGTTAATTGCATGATGAGCAAACAGTGTTGCCAGTCAGTAGGAAAAGCAAATAGAATTCTGAGGTTTATCACAAGATGGATTGCTAGCATGAGGAAGGAAATTCTGATTCCTTTATATAGATCTTTAGTTACACCTAATTTAGTATACTAGAGATTTACTAAAACTGGTGCACACTGAATCTGGTGTAACTGTGCACAGTAATCAACCAGCTTCCAGGTTTTATTGGCAAAACTCAATTGAACAAGCTGAAGTTAGAAGTTGATTGGCTACCATGCACAGCTGCACCCGATTCTGTGCGCACCAGTTTTAGTAAATCCCCCCAACTGTGTCCAGTTTTGGAGACCTCACTTACAAAGTGATGTTAATAAGATAAAATGAGTCCAGAGACGAGTAACAGAATGGTGAAAGGTCTGACAGATAAAACATATCAGGAGGGACTTTAGACATTTAATATACAGTTTTGAGGAAAGAACAAAAAGAAACTTTTAAATACATTAATTTAACTGGCAATTGCTCAGTCATGCAACACTGTACACAAATGAAACTTTTTTCCACAATAATAGAGCTTTCTTTTGATGGTATTTAATCACTACTAGGTTTCTTTTTTTTTGCTACATAAACAAAAATAGACTGAAAATTTTGATAAAAATTATATTTTCTACTTTCTGTTATAAAACATATCCAATGAAATAAAATGTATTCATAAATGTAAGCAAAAATGTATTCTGCTACATAACTAGTAAAAATTAAGTCCCAATAAGTGTTTTGGTTAGTGTGAAAGTTATATCATCTACAAACTATGGTATATATATTTAAAAACTGATCAGTCCTGATGTCCCTCTATGTCATTTCTTGCAGCCCTAAAATGCCTGGATAGTACAAATACCCCCCAAATCAACACGACACTGTACTACTCTGGGGAGTGATCAGAGATTTTTATTTACACAATGATTCTCACTGTTATAAGCAATAGTTTTAGCTGTTATGAGTGACCAATCATAGCAATCACATGATACCCCCGCCACTCACAGCAGCCGGGTACCGAGCGACATGATCTGCTGTGTTCACCGGACACATCGGTCACAGGACTGCGCTGCTGTGCACCCCAGGGGCATGCCAGTATGCATGTGCTTAGCAACGTACCAGTACGGCACTGAGCCTGCAGCTGCTGCACTGTTGCAGTACTGTGGCAGGGTGGCAAGTGGTTAAAAGACAAATACTTACCAGCCCTGTAAGTTCAGTGCTGTCTTACTAGCAGCAAGTGCATTTGTGGCCACCAAAAGGCATGGTATTGCAGTACCATGTGGTTTGGCATGGCGTGATTTTAAAAATTGTGCCAGCTATACTTTTTGCATGTTCCAGCGCATTGGGAAGCCCATTAAAATGAATGCGTTGTCCAAAATGTGCTGTGCATGAATGCGCTCGGGCCCACCTTATGGTGTGAATGAGCCCCCTACTGGCTTCCTGCTGTGCAAGCACATGTTCATTGGCTGGGGTGTGTGGTTTATCTCAGAAGACTGCGGGGTCAGCGGCCCAAGGGATAGGTGATCTTTGCCTAGGCATGGAAGGAGGAAGTGGGAGCAAATACCTGCAGAAAAAAAGTATTTGTTCCTTCCCTACAAAAAAATTGCTTGAAAATGTGTAACGAGGTTCCACACTACCATTTTGGATTCAGTAGCTGGCTGTGACTTCTTCATGACTGAGGATTTGTTTCCACCACTTGCAGTGTGGGAACACTTGTTAAAGAGTGCACTTTCCTGCACCTCAAAAGAGAGGCACTGCCCTCTGCAGATGTGCAAGGTTGCCTGTAAATCTAATGCCGTGTACACACGAGCGGACTTTACGGCAGACTTTGCCCGGCGGACTTTTCGACAGACTTTATGACGGGCTTTCTGAATGAACGGGCTTGCCTACACACAATCCACCAAAGTCCGTAGAATTCGTACGTGATGACGTACGACCGGACTAAAATAAGGAAGTTCATAGCCAGTAGCCAATAGCTGCCCTAGCGTGGGTTTTTGTCCGTCGAACTAGCATACAGACAAGCAGACTTTTCGACCGGACTCGAGTTCGACGGAAAGATTTAAAACATGTTTCAAATCTAAGTTCGTCCAACTTTTGAGAAAACAAAGTCCGCTGGAGCCCACACACGATCGAATTGTCCGACGAAATCCCGTCCGCTGGGCAAAGTCTGCCGTAAAGTCCGCTCGTGTGTACGCATCATTAATGTCACCTCACGCATCTAGCAACCGCATATGCATTCGCAGCCACCAGAATGCATGGTACCGCATTACAAGAGTATTTGATGCTGGGAATGTGCTCCCAGCAGAGGTAGTGAGTCAGTCAACAGTAGGTGAATTCGAACAAGCTTGAAACATATTTAAAGCAGGGGTCCACCTAAACCGCCAAAAAAAAAAAATATTAAAAGCCAGCAGCTACAAATACTGCAGCTGCTGACTTTTAATAAATGGCCACTTACCTGTCCCAGGGTCCAGCGATGTCGGCAGGCGACGCCGAGAACCTGCTCGGTTCTCGGCAGCTGCCGCCAACATCCTAGGTGAGGGAATCAGGAAGTGAAGCGTTGTGGCTTCACTTCCCGGTTCCCTACTGCGCATGCGCGAGTTGCGCTGCACATTGTAACTGGTCCCCGCTATCTCCTGGGAGCTGTGTGTTTCCCAGGAGACAGCGCGGAGGGACAGGAAGAGGCATAGACTCCCATGGGAGTCTATGCTGGAAGTGGGTGCAAATACCTGTCTTAGACAGGTATCTGCACCCCCCTCCCCCCTGAAAGGTGCCAAATGTGACACCGGAGGGGGGGAGGGTTCCGAAAAGCGGAAGTTCCATTTTTGTGTGGAACTCCGCTTTAAATCTATACTCAGACAAAAAGGTTAAAAAAAAATAGGGGGCATACTGTGTTGACTATTTGGTATTTTACTGCCATCACTCACCTATGTTTATGTTTACAATGTACCCCATACTCATTCACATAGGGTGGGGGCCCGAATCTGGGGGCCCCCTTGTTAAAGGGGGCTTCCAGATTCTGATAAGCCCCCCACCCCCGAAGACCCCGAGAACCAACGGCCAGGGTTGTTGGGAAAAGGCCCTTGTCCTCATCAACATGGGGACAAGGTGCTTTGGGGTGGGGGGGGGCAACCCCAACAACATTTTTTCGGCATGGGGGTTAACCTGAAAATCCATACCAGACCGAAGGGCCTGGTATCCTCTTGGAGGGGAACCCATGACGTTTTTTTTTTTAAATTTGGCGTGGAGTTCTCCTTCAAGATCCTCAGAGCACAAGTCGCACGCCAAAGTCGGATCACTTAAGACGGCGATCCGACTTTGATCCGACTTCAGTGATATTCAATGGGCTAAAGTAGGATCAAAGTTGGACCGAAGTAGTGCAGGGAGCATTTTCAAAGTTGGACCGACTTGTGTCGGACCAGTTAAGATGGCTCCCATAGGGAAACATTGATTTTCACACGTCATGCGACATGAGCTTCCAAAGACAGAGCGTTTGTCGTACCAGTGTGAACCCAGCCGTATTGTGAAAGCTTAATTGAACAAGCCAAAGTTAGAAGCTGATTGGTTACTATGCACAGCTGCACCAGATTCTGTGTGCACCAGTTTTAGTAAATCTCCCCCACTATGTTTAGTCATTAACTGATACTTTTGCCTTTAGGGTTAGGTTAGCCCATCCTACTAACAGCTAATGGCATTCTCTTTATAACCAGCCCCGCTAATGACAACAGCATTTAAATATAGAAAATTAACAAACAGCATACAATTGTAGGAGGTATGATACATAGCATAGCCAGAATATGTTTTAAAATAAAAAGGAGAGGAAAGAAAAGAAGTGGAAGAAAGAGAGGAGTGGGTTCCATCTTTTTTTTATATATACTCTTTACATGAGCGGACAGCTACTATCTGTTTGCTGTGGGCAGCACTTTTGTTTCTAAAATATATATTTACATACATGTTATAGTCAATTACACTATGCATTCCCCACTTTTTCTGTAAAAACACAACCATTTATCATAATCAAGTAGCAAATCTGAAAAAAGCTTGAATTAAACTGCACTCACAGACTGCTGCAAATGCCAAAGAAGATAATTATAAAACAATAAATGTACTGTTGAATTAGAATGCCAGCAATTACAATAAAGGATGCCAATCTTCTAAGTATAACATTTTCCATAGCCTTTGAGCTCTGCTTGAACATGTAAGCCACAATAAGATATGTGAGAACAGCCAAAACAGCTTTCCAAATTACAGCATACACATGAAATGCTTGACTTAAAGTCTGGTTAATGAATTTGAACTGCATGAATGGGCTGTGATAATGGCCAAGTAACTCAGATAATCAAGATTATTGCTTTACAGACAATCATCTCAAAGAACAGAGAATATGTCAGGAATATATCATCAGCTGTGTTTGTCATATGGTGCTTTAATATACAAATATTATAAATTATTGTTTCATCACTTGATAATTTATGGGCAATATTATGGCAAATCTCAAACATGATAATTGACTTTGACTAGTTGTTGGATGAACATTACTTGAGTTTTTTTTTTTTTAATAGAAAAGCTTCAAATTACAACACTGCACTCTAGTGGCAAAAATAAAGAATACAACCAATACGAATATCATACAAAGACATAATCAAGTGTATTAAAACAAAAACAGCAAGCATGGGTGAGTAAGCAAATCAATAATGACTCCTCTAGTTATTATGAAATCGATATTCGTTTTTGGTATATGTCTCCTGTAAAAAACATTTCCTCCCAGTGCTCAAAGCTTAAAGTAAATGTGAACTTTCACCTTGTAAAACAATCCATTCAGTTTAAAATAGAAATGCAAGGCAAAATATGTGTGCATATACAGTATATATGTATGTAAAAAACATCATAAATAAAATTATAATTCCAAAGTGGTGGTTTTACTGTACCTTGATCGCAACCCTCTTTTAGCTGCAGAGGCAGTGGCTGGGGTGTACACTGGGGTGTGTGGTGAGTGGCTCACACACATATCTTGGTTTTCAGTGGGGTCTACACTTGCCACGGCTGCAATGTTTTGCTTTGCATGCAGCTGTGGCAGGTATTATACCCGCTGTGTCCCGGCCAATCATGACCCCTTCAAGTAAATAGAGGTGCTTGTGCGGGGTTCAAGGAGGTAAAAGCAGGTGGTGTGGAGGCATTGCAACGTCTTTTTACTGCCTGTTAAACTCTCTCTGGAGAGCGACTTGAACACAGCTCTTCAGAGACCTTTGCACATGTGAACAAGTCCTTATGGCAGTAGTGTATATAGGTTTTGTGCTGCTCTAGGCCTGACTAAACTCATGCACCCCCTAATTTAAATTTGACCCACCCCTTCCTGTCAAGGCCACACCCCTTGCTGTTTAAGACCCGCCCTGAAATTTTCGAGTGGGGACACTAGTTCTGCGGCGGTGGGCACTTCCAGTTTGGCTATTGGGAAGGAAGTGAAGGGAAATCTCTGCAATGGGACAGGGATGGTAAAAAATAAACTGACAGGGGTTATAACCCTCCCTTATTCTATCCAAAATTTTAAAAAAATGTTGCCTATAGTTCTACTTTAAGCACAAATATCTGATAATTTTATGGAGAGGACTAAGAAGATATGGGCGCAGCAGAAAACATGTAGCACAGTGAGGAAGGGTTGTAGTCCAGGATGATAGGACAGTCAAAATTAGAATCGGCACCACCACCCCACCTCCCCCCACAGTTGCGGAATGCCATCCGCATACCGGAAGCAGTGTGGCCACTTTATGGGGGCGCTAGACTAATCTGCCTCTCAGCCCAGTCCACCCCAGCACTGGTCTGGCTTCCATGTACTTCTGTGGCAGTTATCAGAGACAATAGCTGACAGCACTGATGTACAGTGACATCAGAGAAGCCAGCCATTGTACATGATCACTGCCACAGTGTACAATGTCACCATAGTGACACTGCACTTGCTCTGGTGACAGTATGTAAAATGTATATATTTTTTATCTTTTTTTTAACAATTTTTTTTTTTACATATTTTCACCAGAGCAGTGCAGTCTCATCAAAAGTGATCAAAGAGACACTGTATTGCTCTGAGGTGGTGGTCAGGATTTTTTTACACGTAGGTCTGCGAGTGGTCTGTGAGTGCACATAGGTCTGAGAGTGCACGTAGGTCTGTGACTGGTCTGCGATTGCATGTAGGTCTGCGAGTGCACATAGGTCTACGAGTGGTCGGCGAGTGCACGTAGGTCTGTGCCCACTCCTCTCTTCTGACAAAGCTTGCTTTATCATTCAACTCCAAGTTATTTGTGGGAATATTTTTATTGTTGTCTACATCACCTTTTGGAATTTTTCCCTACACTTCCTATCTCAATGACACCAAGAAGGAATAAAAGGTGTCACCAGAACAAGAAGTCACAGAAAAGCAATAAAAACCTGACAGATATTTTAACCGCTCTAGTTTATTCCAGTAAATGATTCTCCATTTGTTGTGGCTCAGCCTGCATCATAAAAATATCCTATCACTACCAACTACTGCCCTGTCCAGGACAGGATCTAAGGTCAAATCCCACAACAAGAATACATAAAACAATACACATCTGACAATTATTCTAACCTTGCCCCCAGTACAAAAACTTCTTTAATACTACGTTTTGAAGGTGAATGCATTCTATACAATTAGCCTTTTCTCTTGATTGATCTTATATTCTTCCTTTTAAATGAATTAAGGTGTACCTTGAGCCTCCTGGGATGTGGCCTTCACCTCATGTACAGTTCAAGACTGCTAATCCTGCATTGTACATGATGACACTGGAAAGCACGTGACCTGCAAAGTGGCAAATGAAAGTGGCTTCAGGAGACCAGTTTTGCTACTAGGAGGAAGTCTGCAAATGAAAGGAAAGAATTGCTTCTTATTACTGTACCATAGACTAAATAACTATTTGTCCTTTTTATTCTTTTGGTACCATGCAAGAAAGGAGGAGGTGGTTGTCCCCCACTGTAAGGGTAACTTTTCCTAATTCCCAGAGTTGGGCATTAAAACTATTATGAGATGCACGTCAATCCAGATCTATCTCCACTATTGTTTCAAAGACATTTAACCTCTAAGACTTTCTCTTTGATTGATTGCATCTTGCATTACATATTTTAATCCTTAATTGCATAAGTTTATGTAGCAGGCATGTTGTAATGCAATTTCCCCTTTTGGCCACAAGATGGTGACAGAGAGATGCTGACTTGTCCTTCCAGAAAACTCAGAGACACAAAGCACACTGGGAAAAAAAGGGGAGTTTTCAGGAAGTGCTGATGTAAATGAGGAAAGGGAAGTGCTGAGGTAAGAGAAAAGAGAGAGAGAGACAGGTTTTCCACATAGCACTACAGAGAGAGTGCTGACAGGAGATTCAAGAGAGGGAAGTGCCGAGATGATTGAAAGAGAGAGAGACAGGTTTTCCACACAGCACTACAGAGAGAGTGCTGACAGGAGATCTGTGGAGGGCTGTCTGAGGAGAGTGAGGAGAGCGGTCTGAGGTACCAGCATCTGATTGAGGGGAGAGACACACGCTGACACCAGGGACTGTGTGACCCAACAGAGGGAGAGAAAGTCACGTTTCTCCTGAGACTACCAGGGAGAGTTACCGTGAGGAGAGAGGATAGAGGACAGGAGTGGTGAGGTGACGGGACTGTGTGGTGGAACTCCATCTGAGAGAGAGAGCCACATTGTCTACCAGCATCTGAGAGAGAGAGAGACACGCTTTTCCCAGGACTGCTGCCAAGAGACTGAAGATAAAGGAGCCAGGAACAGTGTCACCCACACAGTCCTCCACCGTTCAGCCCAGGGACCCTGCTCAGCAACTCAGCGCCATCTAGCCCAGCGGAGACAACTGCTTCGGGGATCACAAGACCCATCCAGGTGTCCTGTTGGCCGTTAGTTAAGGTTAACTAATTTGATCAGTTGGCAGACTGGTTAAGGTTAATTTGGTCAGTTAGCAGACTGGTTGGTGAGTTGAGCTATGGAATGTTCTGTTTATGTCTTTCCTCTGTTGGCCGTTGTCCCATCACCCTGCCAGTTCAGCTACCAGCCATCCTGATCGGCTGACAGGAGGTGATCCAGTGCCTTACAACATGGCCTGGAGCCTGAACCACCATTTGGGACTTCCGTTGTGTCATCACCCAGAGGACTGGTGAGTGGGTGTAAACCCAACATCTTTCTTAGCACAGTACAGACACTGCATGCAGACACCTATTCCCCTTTCTACTGTCAGATGATGCTTATTTGGAGCTGCCACTTTTAGCCATTCTGTTCTTACAAACCACTACCTAACTGGATGTCCTAGAGAAGTGGTCATCAAGCCTGTCCTCAGGGCCTACTAACAGGCCAGGTTTTATGTATTACCTTGGGGAGACGCAGACTAGAATACTGCAATCACTGAGCAGCAACTGATATCACCTGTGATGTATTTCAGTTAACTTGCAAACCTGGCCTGTTAGTGGGCCCTGAGGACAGGGTTTTGATGACCACTGTCCTAGAGGATTACTGTCTCACTTTTGAGTGATTAAACCTCTTTACAAAGGGCCCCAAGGTTTGCTACCAGAAGACACTAGTACCCTTTAACTCAGGACCTGTAACGTTACAGAACTGTGCTTGCTGTACCTGTTAACCCATTTCTTCTTTTTGTATTGTTACTTTCAATGGTGTTTGTGGCCCAGAAGGAGCCGAGAAGTTGATAGATCTTCTCTCCTCCGTTTCAGCATCTGTGTTATGGGCATATAGATTACTGCCCTTTTCTAAATTTACAGTTGCTAAGTATTGTAGGTTGTCTTTTCAAATGTATTAATTCATTGCAGAAAGGTTTAACAGTGTTGTAAGCTTCCATATGCTTTAAACCGTGATAATATATTCAATTTGTTTATCACTTCCAGATGTGTGTCTGTTTTTGGTTATAATCCACAGCCAGGATAACAGTATTTTCCACATGTGTCTTTAAATGTGTTTGCAGTAATTTAATTTAACCAGGTGTGCCAGAGGGGCTGAAGTCATTCTTGGGGTTGAGGCGGAGATCAGAGAGCCCAAATTTACCAATTGGCTCCTTCAGGGGTGGCGCTACATTTACATTTAGCTTTATGGTTATTGAACCTCATTTCCCAAGTCAATTTTGTGTGACTAGGTTGGCTTGAAAGCTCAGATTTCTAACTTTGATTGCTGCATTTTAGAAAACTATTTTAAAGAATTTGCCTGTTTACCATTAGTTTTGCCAATTATCTGATGTCTGTTCACAAACTAGTCACTTGTGATCAGGTGGATGCTCATTCACATTCTGCTATTTTGTCTTTGGCCCCAGATTCTTCTGCATTTTTTTCTGCCTTGCTACCACTTGCTTCTTCCTATGAGCCCCAGCATATAGGCTCATGTACTTTTCTTATCCTGAGGCAAACAATCCCATGTGTCCACTCAGTAACCAGTCAATTATGGCTTTAACCCTTTCGCTGCCAGGCCCTGTGCTCCATTTTTACCCTCAGGTAGCCAGACTATTTTTGCAATGTTTCCTTTGCTTTTTTATTTTTCACTTATAGCTTTCAAAGTTTGTAAAAGACCCCCCAAACCATATATTTTCTCAAAGCACATGACTAGTAGAATAAAAAGAAGGTGCTACTGATTTCTAAGGTCCCACAATATTTGCACAAATGTTTATCAAAACAATATTTTTACTAAAAATGCACTAAAATCATGATTAGCAGATAAATACACAGCAAATTTTACAAAACTCATACTAAATATAACAGCTTAACCTGTATCGAGTTAAAAAATAACAGATATTTGTAATTTTTACATTGCGCCTTTTTGCAAAATGGTGAAAATCGAACGTATGCAAAAATGTAAATATCCAAATTTCTCAAAAAATCTGAAGGTTTTCATTTTTCCCTTCCAGCTTTCAGAATTAGTGAAAGACCCCCAAAATCATATGTTTTCTGAAAGTATATGACCTATAGAATAAAAATAAGGTGCTAATGATTTTTTGTACCCTGCGGTATTTGCGAAAATGTTTATCAAACCAATATATTTGCTAGAAATCCACTAAAACCATTATTAGCAGATAAAAACACAGCAAAGTTTACAAAATTCCTGCTAAATCCCTACTAAATATAAAAGCTTAACCTGTATGGAGTTAATAAATAACAAAAGAAAAATATTTTTACATTGCGCCTTTTTTGCAAAATGGTAAAAATCGAACGTACGCAAAAATGTAAATAGAGAAATTTCTCTAACAACCTGAAGGTTTTAATTTTTCCTTTACAGCTTTCAGAATTTGTGAAAGACCCCCAAAACCATATATTTTCTTAAAGCATATGATCTATAGAATAAAAAGAAGGTGCTAATGATTTTTTAGACCCCGCGGTATTTGCGCAAATGTTTATCAAACCAATATATTCTCTAGAAATACACTAAAACCATTATTATTTAGCAGATAAAAACACAGCTAATTTTACAAAATTACTGCTAAATCCCTACTGCTACTAAATATAAAAGCTTAACCTGTATGGAGTTAATAAATAACAAATATTTGTCAATTTTAAATTGCGTCTTTTTGCAAAATGGTGAAAATCAAATGTACCCAAAAATGTCTCCAACAATCTGGAGGTTATCATTTTTGATCAGAATCCCAAAACTATACCTTTCACATGTGTACAGATAGAGACAGCGGCGCTAATTTAAATTGTGTACAATAATGGGTCAGAGCAGCATAATGCCCCTCTACTTATACATAAAAATAATAATAATAGTGTCATGAAAACAAATATTTTTATCATGAAAAAAAATTTCTTTAACACCCAGTGAAAAGTGTCACTATAGATAATAAATTACAAGAAATGAATGATCAAGCTTAACAGTTGTTTTTCAATCTTCTTGTGTGAAAAATCTTCTACTCTTCCACCACACCACCGTGATAGTGACACCACTCCCTCTGAAGAGCGCACTCACCAGATTGTATAGCCTCCCACTCTCGTGTTCGGCAAAACAGCAATTGAAACACACCTGGGTTGCATGTGATGAACCGTGAATCCAATCAAGCCAGCTCCATATGTGAAAAAATGAATAAAGTGCTCCACATAGCGTGATACCATTTTGACAGATTTATTAAAATCACTCAAAAACACACTTCAATGGTTACACTCACTTTTAAACTGAAACATAAAAGCCTTAAAAAAATAAATCCACAGCAAGCACAGCAAGCAACAGGATCAGTGATCCAAAGGTGCACCGCGGTTACAGCGGACCTGAAGTGTGAACTGGTGTATCTCTCACCCAACCTTCTAAGGCCCAGCCATCCGAGTCCTCCTCAGACAGTGGCGTCTAATGTCAGTGCAATGGAATGCCGTGTAACCATGCCCAAGACATGTTTAGTCGAAAAGACTTCTTCAAATGGGATCATTATTATCATTTTTCACTTACAGCTTTCAGGATTTGAAAAAGACCCCCCAAACCCCCCATACATTTTCTGAAAGCACATGACCAGTAGAATAAAAAGAAGGTGCTACGTTTTTTTAAGGCAGCATGATATTTGCGCAAATGTTTATCAAATCAATATTTTCACTAAAAATACACTAAAATCTTTAATAGTGTACATAAACACAACATAACAAAATTCCTGCAAAACTGCTACTAAAGCCTCGTTCACATTTGGCATACTAAAGTGTACGCCCATGGAGGGCCATGGGGGGCCATGTTTACCCACACAGAGATGCACAGGTGCTCTGTGCCATAAAGGTAGTCCCCAATCTGACATCCGTCTGGGTGTGGGTACATGACCTCGAACGCAGACAGTGTGAACTCAGGGACATGCATGAGGACCTACATGGATGTAAAATTGGGAGCAACGGCTCTGTTCGTGCAGGTGCTACATCCCAAATGACATCAATGAGACTGCCCGCACAGAGATGCACGGAAAACACCTGTGCGTCCCCACTGTGTATGCCATAGGCCCATTTCACTCAAGCAAACCGATTGGGTCCGCCTTTTCATTTTTCAGGTGGGCCCGATCGGACCACCCATTGTACTCTATGGAGAGGGTGATGTAAACGGACATGTGTTCGTTTACACCCGCCTGCATCTGATCCAGTCCAGTCGCTAAAAACAGACGGATGGGGATTCTATTCCCTATCCATCTAGCAGATCGGATCGGATGGTATCGGATGCAAATGGACAGGCGGTCCATTTCCATCCGACCGCACCATAGAGAATAGCGGGCTGTGTCCGTGTCCGCTCTCCATCAGCGGAGCGGACACGGACCTGTCATCCACATGCTCAGCAGGGATCAGCAGACCGATCCCCCGCTGAGCAGGCGCATCTGCTTGATGGAGTCTGCTCCATGTGAAAGGGGTCTTACCAGGAGTGGCTGGTCCATCAGGGGCACAGGGGCCTGAGGCTATAATTGGCTTGAAAAAGGTTGGGCTCAGGGCGCAGAGCATTGTACCCCGAACCCACCCACTTGTGACAATAGCAAAATAATATTAGCTATTGTCTTCTGGCTTCTCCTCCTGGCCAGGATGGATCGGGTTGGCTGGGAGGAGAAGCTGAGGAAGCCGTGGAGTGGTGTGGGGGACCATCACCGTGGAGGGGTGAGTGCGGGGGGCCGTCACCATGGAGGGGTGAGTGTAGGGGGGGGGACTGTCACCGTGGAGAAGTGAGTGCATGGGGGGACTGTCACCGTGGAGGGGTGTGTGTGGGGGCGGACCTGGGGGGTCTTACTAGGTTTTTGGGGTTTTTTTTTTGGGGGGGGTCTTTGGTGAGATATCAGAGGTCTAAACAGACCCACATATCTCTTTTTTGAAACAGAGAAAGGGACTGAAGATAGTCCCTTTCTCTGTAGCACTTTACATGAATGAATGGAATAGAAATCCAATTCCAACACTCGTGGTTACAATGGTCAGTGGATATAGCAGCGATCGCTGCCTATATCCATTGTACAGAGGGGGGGTTGGTATGCACATGTATGCCAAGCCCCCCAGCCACAACTTCCCTCCCACCCGCACCACCCCCCCCTCCGCCGCGTTCCCCAAGCTGACAGATCTGTGCAGGGAGAAGCTGCAGGGGGCGGGCGGGAAGAAGAGATACCGCTCAGAGCGACCATGGATCAGGGGGTGCGAGGGCAGCATGGGGGGTGATCAGAGGTATTGGGGGACACATCTGAATCCCCCCAAGCCCCATGCAGCACCTGAACCCGGCGGGAGCGACAGAGGAGGTATGCCGGCTAATGATGGTGGCTGCGGGGAGTGGGTTTTCTGGGGGAGGTCGGATCACGTGGAGGGAGTTAATTAGTGCTGGGGGAGAAGAAGGGGGGTGAAGGGGATAAGAGAGGAGAGTGGGGGGAGTAGTTATAACTGAAAGTTAGCCGCGGGAGGTGGAGAGGCAGGGGACAGGGAGACGGCGGCTTGGGTGGGGGGGCGGTCATATTAGGGGTTATTGTTTTGCTGGTTTGACTTTTTCAGCAACTCTGACTCTGTCTCAGGATTAGGGATGAGCTTGATGTTCGGGTTGAACATCAAGCTCGACTCGAACATCGAGTGTTCGCCCATTCGCAGAACAGCAAACATTATGGGGTGTTCACGGGAAATTTCAGTGCCGCAGAATGCCCCATAATGCACTACGCGATCACAGTGCATTGCTGTATGATGATTGGCCAAAGCATGCACCTGACCTGCATGCTTTGGCCAATCACAGCGCGCTCTGCTGAGAGAGCCATAATTGGCCAAAGGCAGGCTGCCTTTGGCCAATCATCTCTCAGGGGGGCTAAGTCCATGCCCCACACTATATAAGGCTGCTTACATAGCGGCCGTGTGTAGTGTTGTTGGCGTGGACAGAGAGATTGCTTGAGTTAGATTAAGCAGGCAGGTTATTCAGTTAGTGGCAGTGTATCTGATTATATATTTTATATATATATATATATATATATATATATATATATATATATATATATATATATATAAAGAGAGAGAGAGAGAGAGAGAGAGAGAGAGAGAGAGAGAGAGAGAGAGAGAGAGATCTATATATATATGAATATATATATGGAATGATATGGATTTCTGCACAAATTGGTCAAAAATGTGATCTGATCTTCATCTAAGTCACAACAACAGGCAATCACAGTCTGCTTAAACTAATAACACACAAAAAATTAAATGTTACCATGTTTTTATTAAACACAGCATGTAAACATTCACAGTGCAGGTGGAAAAAAGTATGTGAACCCCCAGACTAATGAGATCTCCAAGAGCTAATTGGAGTGAGGTGTCAGCCAACTGGAGTCCAATCAATGAGATGAGATTGGAGGTGTTGGTTACAGCTGCCCTGCACTATAAAAAACACACACCAGTTCTGGGTTTGCTTTTCACAAGAATCATTGCCTGATGTGAAAGATGCCTCGCACAAAAGAGCTCTTAGAAGACCTATGATTAAGAAATGTTGACTTGCATAAAGCTGGAAAGGGTTATAAAAGTATCTAAAAAAAAGCCTTGCTGTTCATCAGTCCATGGTAAGACAAATTGTCTATAAATGGAGAAAGTTCAGCACTGCTGCTACTCTCCCTAGGAGATGGCGTCCTGTAAAGATGACTGCAAGAGCACAGCGCAGACTGCTCAATGAGATGAAGAAGAATCCTAGAGTGTCAGCTAAAGACGTACAAAAGTCCCTGGCATATGCTAACATCCCTGTTAGCGAATCTACGATACGTAAAACACTAAACAAGAATGGATTTCATGGGAGGATACCACAGAGGAAGCCACTGCTATCCAAAAAAAACATTGCTGCAGGTTTACAGTTTGCACAAGAGCACCTGGATGTTCCACAGCAGTTCTGGCAAAATATTCTGTGGAAAGATGAAACCAAAGTTGAGTTGTTTGGAAGAAACACACAACACTATGTGTGGAGAAAAAGAGGCACAACACAACAACATCAAACCTCATCCCAACTGTGAAGTATGGTGGTGGGGGCATCATGGCTTGGGGCTGCTTTGCTGAGTCAGGGCCTGGATGGATTGCTATCATCAAAGGAAAAATGAATTCCCAAGTTTATCAAGACATTTTGAAGGAGAACTTAAGGCCATCTGTCCACCAGCTGAAGCTCAACAGAAGATGGGTGTTGTAACAGGACAACGACCCAAAGCATAGAAGTAAATCAACAAAAGAATGGCTTAAACAGAAGAAAATATGCCTTCTGGAGTGGCCCAGTCAGAGTCCTGACCTCAACCCGATTGAGATGCTGTGGCATGACCTCAAGAAAGCGATTCACACCCAAGAATATTGCTGAACTGAAACAGTTCTGTAAAGAGGAATGGTCAATAATTACTCCTGACCGTTGTGCACGTCTGGTCTGCAACTACAGGAAACGTTTGGTTGAAGTTATTGCTACCAAAGGAGGTTCAACCAGTTATTAAATCCAAGGGTTCACATACTTTTTCCACCTGCACTCTACACACAAAGTATCTCACAATACTTTTTGTAAATGTTTTATTATATTTTTTCATGTGACAACACTGAAAAAATGACACTTTGCTACAATGTAAAGTAGTGAGTAGGGATGAGCCGAACACCCCCCGGTTCGGTTCGCACCAGAACCCGCGAACGGACCGAAAGTTCGCACGAACGTTAGAACCCCATTGACGTCTATGGGACTCGAACGTTCGAAATCAAAAGTGCTCATTTTAAAGGCTAATTTGCATGGTATTGTCCTAAAAAGGGTTTGGGGACCCGGGTCCTACCCCAGGGGACATGTATCAATGCAAAAAAAACTTTTAAAAACGGCCGTTTTTTCGGGAGCAGTGATTTTAATGATGCTTAAAGTAAAAAAAAAAAGTGAAATATTCCTTTAAATATCGTACCTGGGGGGTGTCTATAGTATGCCTGTAAAGTGACGCGTGTTTCCCATGTTTAGAACAGTCCCTGCACCAAATGTCATTTTTAAAGGAAAAAATCTCATTTAAAACTGCTTGCGGGTTTAATGTCATGTCGGGTCATGGCAATATGGATGAAAATCAGTGAGACAAACGGCATGGGTACCCCCCAGTCCATTACCAGGCCCTTTGGGTCTTGTATGGATATTAAGGGGAACCCCGCACCCAAATTAAAATAAGGAAAGGTGTGGGGCCACCAGGCCCTATATACTCTGAACAGCAGTGCAAACAAGACAGGGACTGTAGGTTTGTTGTTAAGTAGAATCTGTTTGTAATTTTGAACATTTTTAACGTGTTTAGCTCCAGCCAAAAAATCTTTTCTAAGCTTTTTGGAAAACATAGGGAAGGGTTATCACCCCTGTGACATTTGTTTTGCTGTCTTTCCTCCTCTTCAGAAGATTTCACCTCACTTTTTTGTCCCAATGAAAAATGTTTTTTGAAAATTTGGGTTTTTTTGTGGAACAAGGATTGGAAAGCATCAGTGGAAAGGAGAAATTGTTTTCCCATATTAACTCTTACAGGAGAGAATTTCCCTTCCTAGGGGTAGATTTCATCTCACTTCCTGTTGTCTCCTTCCGTTTGCAAGTAGGAGTCATTTGTAAGTTAGATGTTTGAAAGTAGGGTCCTGCCCTATATACTCAGCAGAAATTTGGGCCTTAGGTATTGCTGTGGCCACAACACTGTAAGCCCTCACAGGGCCCTGCTGTGAAATATTAGATCAAGAATTGTAATTACATGCCCCTGTTGAACAGGAGCTGAAAAATTAGGCCTTAGGCACTGGTGCTGGTGCCACAACACTGCAACCCCTCACAGACACTCTAGTTGGAACGCAGGAATGAGCCCTGCTGCAAAGTATTGCTTCAAAAATTGTAATTACACGCCCCTGTTAAACAGGGGCTGAAAAATTGGGCCTTAGGCACTGGTGGTGGCGCCCAGAACCAAAAATGTTCTTACAAGCTATCAGCGTGATGATTGAGGAGGAAGAGGATAATTACTCAGGGATAGTCACTCAGCATCAGCATAGGCAGTCTTTGAAGGGATCTGAGATATCAAAAAAAATTATTCGGTTACATCAGCATCAGGTGCTTGGTAGCTGGTGGTGATCCAAGACTCATTCATTTTTATGAAGGTCAGCCGATCGACCGAGTCGGTGGACAGACGCACCCTGTGATCGGTTACCACGCCTCCAGCAGCACTGAATGTGCGTTCCGAAAGAACGCTGGATGCAGGACAGGCCAGTAGCTCAATTGCATACTGTGCAAGCTCTGGCCAGTGATCCATCCTCAAGACCCAGTAACCCAGAGGATTTTCGGTGGGAAAGGTGTCCAAGTCTGATCTTGCCCCTAGGTATTCCTGCACCATATAAAACAGACGCTGGCGATGGTTGCTGGAACCGATCATACCTTGGGGCTGCGGACCAAAAAATTGTCTGAACGCATCGGTCAGACGGCCACCTTCTCCACCGCTCCTTCTTTGACTGACCGAAGCCTCAGCAACACGTTGTCCAGAAACAGGAGTTTGTAACCTCCCAGTCTCTGGGAACGCGTTGCACAGACCTTTCTGCAAGGCCTCCCGAAGATGTTTCATCCTCTGCTCCCTCTGCGATGGCAAGATAAGGTCCGCAACCTTACCCTTGTAACGTGGATCAAGGAGGGTTGCCAGCCAGTATTGGTCCTTCTCCTTGATACCACGAATACGAGGATCCTTACGCAGGCTTTGCAGGATCAGGGAGGCCATGCAGCGTAGGTTTGCTGAGGCATTCGGTCCGGAGTCCTCTGGGTCACTAAGAACGACATGGTCCGCAGCCACCTCCTCCCAGCCACGTACAAGTCCATGTGTTTCTTGGGACTGATCCCTTAAAGACTGCTGCTGATGCTGAGTGCCAGGCTCCACCTCCATACTGACACAATCTTCCTCCTCCTCCTCTTCCTCCTCGTCCTCTTCCTGTGTGATCGGCGGGCACGCAGGAACACTGTCTGGATAAAGGGGGCCTTGAGAGCTAAGGAAGTCCTCCTCTTCCTGCCTCTGTTCTGCCTCAAGTGCCCTGTCCATTATTCCACGCAGCGTGTGCTCCAACAGGTGGACAAGGGGGACAGTGTCACTGATGCATGCACTGTCACTGCTCACCATCCTCGTGGCCTCCTCGAATGGTGACAGGACAGTGCATGCATCCCTGATCATGGCCCACTGGCGTGGGGAAAAAAAACCAAGCTCCCCTGACCCTGTCCTGGTGCCATAGTCGCACAGGTACTCATTGATGGCCCTCTGCTGCGTGTGCAGCCGCTGCAGCATGGCCAACGTTGAGTTCCACCTGGTGGGCATGTCACAGATTAGGCGGTTCTTGGGCAGGTTAAACTCCTTTTGGAGGTCCGTCAGCCGAGCACTGGCATTATATGACCGGCGGAAATGCACACAGACTTTCCTGGCCTGCCTCAGGACATCCTGTAAGCCCGGGTACCTGCCCAAGAACCGCTGCACCACCAAGTTAAGGACGTGAGCCAAACAGGGCACATGGGTCATTTGTCCCTGTCGGAGGGCAGAGAGGAGGTTGGTGCCATTGTCGCAAACCACCATTCCTGCCTTAAGTTGGCGTGGCGTCAACCACCTCTGAACCTGCCCCTGCAGAGCTGACAAAACCTCTGCCCCAGTGTGGCTCCTGTCCCCCAAGCACACCAGCTCAAGCACCGCATGGCATCTTTTGGCCTGCGTACTTGCGTAGCCCCTTGAACGCCTACGGAGCACCGCTGGTTCCGAGGAAGAGGCCATAGAGGAAGAAGAAGAGGAGGGGGTGGAGGAGAGAGGTGTGTCACAATCAGCATTTTGGAGGCGTGGTGGCGGAACAACCTCCAACACTACTGCACCTTGTCCTGCATCCTTCCCAGCTGCCAGCAGAGTCACCCAATGCGCCGTGAAACTTAGGTAACGTCCCTGTCCATGCCTGCTGGACCATGAGTCAGCGGTAATATGCACCTTACCGCTGACCGCCCTGTCCAGCGAGGCATGGACATTGCCTTCCACATGCCGGTAGAGAGCCGGAATCGCCTTCCGTGAGAAAAAGTGGCGTTTGGGTACCTGCCACTGAGGAACCGCACATTCCACAAACTCACGGAAGGGGGCAGAGTCTACCAACTGAAAAGGCAGCAGTTGAAGTGCTAGCAATTTTGCCAAGCTAGCATTCAACCGCTGGGCATGTGGATGGCTGGGAGCAAACTTCTTTCGGCGGTGCAGCAGCTGGGGCAGGGAAATTTGCCTGGTACAATCTGACGTCGGTGTACCAAAAGCAGATTGCCCACAAGTACTTGGCTGTGACACACCTAATTCTACACCTTCATTCCTCTCACTGCAGGTCTCAGAGAGGACTGAAGGTCTAGTGGGGTTGGAAATCTCAGCTGATGAGGAGCAAGGAGAGATCCTCTTTGTTCTTTGGTGTGGGTCTTTTAGATACGCTTGCCAACGAACTGCATGGCAGGTCAACATATGTCTGGTCAAGCATGTGGTACCCAAGCGGGAGATGTTTTGGCCACGCGAGATACGCTTGAGACATATGTTGCAAATAGCAGCGGTGCGATCTGATGCACTCGTCTCAAAAAAGGCCCACACCAAAGAACTTTTTGAATAACGCGCAGAGACTGCAGCGCCCTGCACATGTGGAGCTTTGGGGTGTGATGCAGTCAATGTGCTGCCCTTAGGCTGGCCCCTGGAGGGCATCCTGCCTCGTTGGTGATGTGCCGCCGCCTCCTCCTCCTCCTCCTCCTCCTCCTCCTCCTCCTCCTCTCTCCTATCAGGCACCCACGTTGAGTCAGTGACCTCATCATCCCCTCCCTCCTCATCACTGGAGCAAACCTGGCAGTATGCTGCAGCAGGGGGAGCATGACTGCCAGATTGCTGTCCTTCTTGGGCACCCCCTCTGTCCGTGCTCATGTTACTGCCTTCATCGAGCTCAGTATCGTCATCAGAGCCTTCCAAACGCTGGGCATCCTCCTGGAGCATGTACCCAACACTGTGGTCAAACAGTTCGAGGGAATCCTCATGAGGACATGGTGGAGCTAGGGAAGGAGTCACTGATGACATTGAGCTGAGGGAAGAGGCCGCTGCTTTGCCAGACAAAGCACCCTGGGCATGGGTGAGAGAGGATGAGGAGGATGAGGACGGCTTGGTCATCCACTCGACCAAGTCTTCCGCATGTTGCGGCTCAACACGGCCAGCTGCCGAAAAAAAGGCCAAGCGTGTCCCATGGCCACGTGCTGATGAGGATGCACCGTCTCCACGACCAGCACTAGACACAGAGCCTGCTTGCCCTCTCTTATTGGCTTGTGACTGTCTGCCTCTCCTTCTTGGCCTTCCAGACATACTAATGGCCTGTAGCTGCACTAAGCTGGGATAGAACACCTGTAATTTTCTTCAAGTAGCTTTATATACTGTAACCAGACAAGCCTGCCTGTCAGTAGGAAGATAACAGGAACGGATCTAGCTGAACACTGTGAGCAGGACGCACTGTACTAAATGTAAATAGTCTAGCTGCCTGACCGTGGTACTAATAGGATCAAATAGAACACCTGTAATTTTCTTCAGGTAGCTTTATATACTGTAACCAGACAAGCCTGCCTGTCAGTAGGAAGATAACAGGAACGGATCTAGCTGTACACTGTGAGCAGGACGCACTGTACTAAATGTAAATAGTCTAGCTGCCTGACCGTGGTACTAATAGGATCAAATAGAACACCTGTAATTTTCTTCAGGTAGCTTTATATACTGTAACCAGACAAGCCTGCCTGTCAGTAGGAAGATAACAGGAACGGATCTAGCTGAACACTGTGAGCAGGACGCACTGTACTAAATGTAAATAGTCTAGCTGCCTGACCGTGGTACTAATAGGATCAAATAGAACACCTGTAATTTTCTTCAGGTAGCTTTATATACTGTAACCAGACAAGCCTGCCTGTCAGTAGGAAGATAACAGGAACGGATCTAGCTGTACACTGTGAGCAGGACGCACTGTACTAAATGTAAATAGTCTAGCTGCCTGACCGTGGTACTAATAGGATCAAATAGAACACCTGTAATTTTCTTCAGGTAGCTTTATATACTGTAACCAGACAAGCCTGCCTGTCAGTAGGAAGATAACAGGAACGGATCTAGCTGAACACTGTGAGCAGGACGCACTGTACTAAATGTAAATAGTCTAGCTGCCTGACCGTGGTACTAATAGGATCAAATAGAACACCTGTAATTTTCTTCAGGTAGCTTTATATACTGTAACCAGACAAGCCTGCCTGTCAGTAGGAAGATAACAGGAACGGATCTAGCTGAACACTGTGAGCAGGACGCACTGCACTAAATGTAAATAGCAGGAACGGATCTAGCTGAACACTGTGAGCAGGACGCACTGCACTAAATGTAAATAGCAGGAACGGATCTAGCTGAACACTGTGAGCAGGACGCACTGCACTAAATGTAAATAACAGGAACGGATCTAGCTGAACACTGTGAGCAGGACGCACTGCACTAAATGTAAATAGCAGGAACGGATCTAGCTGAACACTGTGAGCAGGACGCACTGCACTAAATGTAAATAGCAGGAACGGATCTAGCTGAACACTGTGAGCAGGACGCACTGCACTAAATGTAAATTGCAGGAACGGATCTAGCTGAACACTGTGAGCAGGACGCACTGCACTAAATGTAAATAGTCTAGAAGATAACAGGAACGGATCTAGCTGAACACTGTGAGCAGGACGCACTGCACTAAATGTAAATAGCAGGAACGGATCTAGCTGAACACTGTGAGCAGGACGCACTGCATTAAATGTAAATAGTCTAGATAGAAGATAACAGGAACGGATCTAGCTAAACTGAATACAGTGTATATATATATATGCAACACCTGGGATGCATATATATACACAATACACTGTAAGTGCAGCTAACTGACTGACTGTTCTGCCTAATCTATCTAACTCAAATCAAATGACACTGTCTCTCTCTCTCTCTATCTCTCAGCACACCGGAACACACACTACACAGGGCCGCCGTGCAGGCGGCCTTATATAGTGTGGGGTGTGTACTAAATCCCCTGAGCCATAATTGGCCAAAGCCACCCTGGCTTTGGCCAATTACAGCTCTCTCTACTGACGGCGCTGTGATTGGCCAAGCATGCGGGTCATAGTGCATGCTTGGCCAATCATCAGCCAGCAATGCACTGCGATGCCGCAGTGAATTATGGGCCGTGACGCGCCACACGAATTTAGCGCGAACGGCCCATAACGTTCGCAATTCGGCGAACGATCGAACAGCCGATGTTCGAGTCGAACATGGGTTCGACTCGAACACGAAGCTCATCCCTAGTAGTGAGTGTACAGCTTGTATAACAGTGTAAATTTGCTGTCCCCTCAAAATAACTCAACACACAGCCATTAATGTCTAAACCTCTGGCAACAAAAGTGAGTACACCACTAAGTGAAAATGTCCAAATTGGGCCCAAAGTGTCAATATTTTGTGTGGCTACCATTATTTTCCAGCACTGTCTTAACCCTTTTGGGCATGGAGTTCACCAGAGCTTCACAGGTTGCCACTGGAGTCCTCTTCCACTCCTCCATGATAACATAACAGAGCTGGTGGATGTTAGAGACTTTGTGCTCCTCCACCTTCCATTTGAGGATGCCCCACAGATGCTCAATAGGGTTTAGGTCTCGAGACATGCTTGGCCAGTCCATCACCTTTACCCTCAGCTTCTTTAGTAAGGCAGTGATTGTCTTGGCAGTGTATTTGGGGTCGTTATCATACAGCCATGCGGCGCAGTCACCGAAGAGGGGGAATCATGCTCTGCTTCAGTGTATGTTGGCATTCATGGTTCCCTTCAATGAACTGTAGGTCCCCAGTGCCAGCAGCACTCATGCAGCCCCAGACCATGACACTTCCACCACCATACTTGACTGTAGACAAGACACACTTGTCTTTGTACTCCTCACCTGGTTGCCGACACACACACTTGACACCATCTGAACCAAATAAGTTTATCTTGGTCTCATCAGACCACAGAACATGGTTCCAGTAATCCATATCCTTAGTCTGCTTGTCTTCAGCAAACTGTTTGCAGGCTTTCTTGTGCATCATCTTCAGAAGAGGCTTTCTTCTGGGATGACGGCCATGCAGACCAATTTGATGCAGTTTGCGGCGTATGGTCTGAGCACTGACAGGCTGACCCCCCACCCCTTCGACCTCTGCAGCAATGCTGGCAGCACTCATATGTCTATTTCCCAAAGACAACCTCTGGATATGACACTGAACACGTGCACTCAACGTCTTTGGTCAACCATGGCAAGGCCTGTTATATCCTGTTGAATCGCTGTATGGTCTTGACCATTGCGCTGCAGCTCAGTTTCAGGGTCTAGGCATCTACTTATAGCGTAGGCCATCTTTATGTAGAGCAACAATTCTTTTTTTCAGATCCCCAGAGAGTTCTTTGCCATGAGGTGTCATGTTGAACTTCCAGTGACCGGTATGAGAGAGTGAGAGTGATAACACCAAATTTAACACACCTGCTCCCCATTCACACCCGAGACCTTGTAACACTAATGAGTCACATGACACCGGGGAGGCAAAATGGCTAATTGGACCCAATTTGGAAATTTTCACTTAGGGGAGGGGTGTACTCACCTTTGTTGCCAGCGGTTTAGACATTAATGGCAGTGTGTTGAGTTATTTTAAGGGTACAGCAAATTTACACTGTTATACGAGCTGTACACTCACTACTTTACATAGTAGCAAAGTGTCATTTCTTCAGTGTTGCCACATGAAAAGATAAATGTGAGGGGTGTACTCACTTTTGTGAGATACTGTGTGTGTAGACTGTATGTATGTGTACATATATATATATATATATATATACAGAGAGAGAGAGAGAGAGAGAGAGAGAGTAAACACTGAATATATAGTCTATGCTAAATGCAGAGTGTATATATATATATATATATATATATATATATACAAAAATGTGAGGGGTGTACTCACTTTTGTGAGATACAGTATATACTCTGCATTCAGTGTAGCCTATAAATACAGTGCATCCATTGGTGTATGCTTTCTAATACACTTCAGGCGGTGTACACAGTATCTAATACAGTGTGTACAGTTTCTAATACACTTCTGGATGTGTACACAGTATACAATACAGTGCAGCCATTGTACAGTTTCTAATACAGTGCAGGCGGTGTACACAGTATCTAATACAGTGTGTACAGTTTCTACTACACTTCTGGTGGTGTACACAGTATACGATACAGTGCAGCCGTTGTACAGTTTATAATACAGTGCAGGCGTGTACACAGTATCTAATACAGTGTGTACAGTTTCTAATAAACTTCTGGTGGTGTACACAGTATATAATACAGTCCAGCCATTGTACAGTTTCTAATACAGTGCAGGTGGTGTAAACAGTATCTATAACAATGTGTACAGTTTCTAATACACTTCAGGCGGTGTACACAGTATCTAATACAGTATGTACAGTTCCTACTACACTTCTGGTGGTGTACACAGTATACAATACAGTGCAGCCGTTGTACAGTTTCTAATACAATTCAGGTGGTGTACACAGTATCTAATACAGTGTGTACAGTTCTAATACACTTTAGGCGGTGTACATAGTATTCTAATACAGTGTGTACAGTTTTTACTACACTTCTGGTGGTGTACACAGTATACAATACAGTGCAGCCGTTGTATAGTTTCTAATATAGTGCAGGAGGTATACATAGTATCTAATACAGTGTGTAAAGTTTCTAATACACTTATGGTGGTGTACACAGTATACAATACAGTGCAGCCATTGTACAGTTTCTAATACAGTGCAGGCGGTGTACACAGTATCTATAACAATGTGTACAGTTTCTAATACACTTCAGGTGGTGTATTAATATAGATATACAGTCTAGAATATATATATATATATATATATATATATATATACAGTGGGGACAGAAAGTATTCAGACCCCCTTAAATGTTTCACTCTTTGTTATATTGCATCCATTTGCTGAAATCATTTAAGTTCATTTTTTTTTCCTCATTAAACGTACACAGAGCCACACAGCACCCCATATGGATATCTGGCCAAGGTTACAAAAAATTTCTGCTGCACTTAAGGTTCCTAAGAGCACAGTGGCATTCATAATCCTTAAATGGAAAATGTTTGGGACGACCAGAACCCTTCCTAGAGCTGGCCGTCTGGCCAAACTGAGGGGAGAAGAGCCTTGGTGAGAGAGATAAAGAAGAACCCAAAGATCACTGTGGCTGAGCTCCAGAGATGCCGTTGTAGAAAGTCAACCATCACTGCAGCCCTCCCCCATTCGGGGCTTTATGGCAGAGTGGCCTGACGGAAGCCTCTCCTCAGTGCAAGACACATGAAAGCCTGCATGAAGTTTGCTAAAAAAACACCTGAAGGACTCCAAGATGGTGAGAAATAAGATTCTCTGGTCTGATGAGACCAAGATAGAACTTTTTAGCCTTAATTCTAAGCAGTATGTGTGGAGAAAACCAGGCACTGCTCATCACCTGTCCAATACAGTCCCAACAGTGAAGCATGGTGGTGGCAGCATCATGCTGTGGGGGTGTTTTTCAGCTGCAGGGACAGGACGACTGATTGCAATTGAGGGAAGGATGAATGCGGCCAAGTACAGGGATATCCTGGAAGAAAACCTTCTCCAGAGTGCTCAGGACCTCAGACTGGGCCAAAGGTTTACCTTCCAACACGACAATGACCCTAAGCACACAGCTAAAATAACGAAGGCTTCACAACAACTCCGTGACTGTTCTTGAATGGCCCAGCCAGAGCCCTGGCTTAAACCCAATTGAGCATCACTGGAGAGACCTAAAAAAAGCTGTACACCAACGTTTACCATCCAACCTGACAGAACTGGAGAGGAACTGCAAGGAGGAATGGCAGAGGATCCCCAAATCCAGTTGTGAAAAACTTGTTGCATCTTTCCCAAAAAAACTCGTGGCTGTATTAGATCAAAAGGGTGCTTCTACTAAATACTGAGCAAAGGGTCTGAATACTTAGGACCATGTGATATATATCACTTTTTCTTTTTTAATAAATCTGCAAAAATGTCAACAATTCTGTGTTTTTCTGTCAATGTGGGATGCTGTGTGTACATTAATGAGGAAAAATGACTTTAGCAAATGGCTGCAATATAACAAAGACTGAAAAATTTAAGGGGGTCTGAATACTTTCCGTCCCCACTGTATATACTGCTGTTCAGAGTACATAGTGCCTGGGGGCCTGGGGGGCCCCCACACCATTTGTTTAAATTATGGTGCGGGGTTCCTCTCAGTATCCATACCAGACCTGAAGGGCCTGGTATGGATTTTGGGGGGGGGCATCCACGCCATTTTTTTTGTATTTTTGTCGTGGGATTCCCCTTAATATTCATACCAGACCCAAAGGGCATGGTGATGGACTGGGGGGGGACCCATGCCATTTTTTCAATGATTTTTATCTATATTGCCGGAATCCGACAATACATTACAGCCGCGAGCAGTTTTAAATGACATTTTTTCCTTTAGAAATGTCATTTTGCTGTGGTACTGTTACAAACATGGGAAAGATGTGCTACTTTACAGGCAGACTAAGGAGACCCCCCAGGCACGATATTTAAAGGAATATTTCATTTTTATTATTTCACTTTAAGCATTATTAAAATTACTGCTCCCGGAAAAACTTCAGTTTTTAAAACTTTTTTGCATTGATACATGTCCCCTGGGGCAGGACCCGGGTCCCCAAACACTTTTTATGGCAATAACTTACATATAAGCCTTTAAATGAGCACTCTTGATTTTTCAGGTACGCATACAATAAACTTTAATGGTGTTCGCACACATTTTTTGCCTGTTCGCATGTTCTGCTGCGTACCGAACCGGGGGGTGTTCGGCTCATCCCTACTTAGGATATCTGTTTTGGCTTTGATGCTTGACTTGTGTGATTGGAAAGAAAGAAAGGTGAAGAGCATCGGGGAAGCAGTAGCAGTCAATTTATCCGAGCACAAGACCGGCCCTTATGCAGCATACACATGGTTGGACTTTTCGACCGGACTTGTGCGACGGACGCAGACGGACCAAATCCGGCGGACAATCCGATCGTGTGTGGGCTTCACCGGACCTTCAGCTGACTTTTCCAATCGCAAATCTGACGGACTTTAGATTTGGAACATGCTTCAAATCTTTAAGCCGTAACTCCACCGGACCCAGAAATCCGCTCGTCTGTATGCTAGTCCGAAGGACAAAAACCGACGCTAGGGCAGCTATTGGCTACTGGCTATCAACTTCCTTATTTTAGTCTGGTGTACGTCATCATGTACAAATCCGTCGGACTTTGGTGTGATCATGTGTAGGCAAGTCCGTTCGTTAAAAAGTCCGTCGGAAGTCCGTCAAAAGTCCGTTGAAAGTCCGCTGGAAAGTCTGTCGGACCAGTCTAGTCAAAAAGTACAACCGTGTGTACGCGGCCTTATTCTTGGTAAACACAGGCCAAATATCGGCTGGTATTAACAGAAACCAGCCAACATTCACTCTGTGTGTACAGCAGCCTGCCCAACAGAAGCCAAACATCCAGCTTCTGCAGAACAGGCATCTACCAATCGGCATCTACCAAACATCTACCAATCGGCATCCAATTGGTGCTCGCAGTCAATGGCTGCAAAGATGATTCTTGGGTTATAACACAAAGCTAGAATATACATGAATAAATTGCACAACAATACATCAGCCGCAGTAAAGAAATTGCTAAAGGCAATGGGACGAATAGATAAACAGTACGCTGCGCTTAGTGTTAGCAAATAAGTGTCCACACATATACTGTACATCTTAAAGACTTCCAAATGGTGGTGATATAAAGTGCTCATGCTCAATATTAAATCTGTGTTCAGATGTGCTCAGGCTGGGTGCCCCACATGGATGTGCACTCACCCCTAGGAGTTGACCACCTAATGGAGATAACAGAAAGAAATCCCCACTGCGCATTTTAAAAATGTATTCATAAGACAATATTAAAATTTCACTTACATTTCATGGTACCTATCGTCCTGGCACCTGGTTTGTATAGCAGTTGATGGCTTCCTGATGATGGCTGAAGCGCGTTGAGGCATTACCGTATCATCGCGACACACTTCCGCCCAAACAAATACACGGGAATCGAGCTGAACGCCGAGAATGGTGTCATCCCATGAATGGGCCAATTTCCCCTAACAAAATCACCTTCTACACACGCCGGATGCCAGGACGATAGGCACCATAAAATGTGACTGAAATTTTAATATTGTTTTATGAATACATTTTTAAAACGGTAATGCACAATGAGGATTTATTTCTGTTATCTCCATCCATCTATATGAGGCACTTTACTAAATGAGACACCAGCAAATGGACTTCCACAGGGGTATCCCCACACGCTTTAAAGACCACACTAGAGATAGGTGATCAACTCCTAGGGGTGAGTGCACATCCATGTGGGGCACCCAGTCTGAGCACATTTGAACACGGATTCAATATTGAGCATGAACACTTTACATCACCACCATTTGTGACTGTTTAAGTTATATATGCGTGCACACTTATTTGCCAACACTAAGAGCAGTGGAATGTTTAACTAAGAAGCAATGCTTGAACTCTGGTCAAATAGACAGTTTACTGCAGGCAATGGGAAGCATTTCCTCCTCCTCCTCCCCTCAGTGATCAGTCAGAACGACTGTAGCTTTATTGTAAATCACAAGCTGGCAGGCTGCCACAGTGGGCTGATCTGGTTAAATATTTGTGAACACAGCTAAGAACTGCACAGGCACCAGAATTTACATGATTGTGTCATCTCGAAGCCAGCACCTTAGTTCAGGTAAGTAGTTAAGTAAATTAACTAGTTAAGTAAATGCTGGAGATTTCAAGCTGAGAATCATTCTGGGCCTGGTCAAATCTTGAACAATATGTAAATCCATTTAGCCCCCGTTCCGCTACTTCAGCACGATTTCACAGTCGCTCATCAGTGCAATTTGCACTGCCGATTTCATTGCAGCTTGCGACTTCATACAACAGAAGTCCATGCAAGTCGCAATGAAAGTGGCAAAAAGTAGTGCAGGAACCTTTTTTAAAGTCACTGCAACATGAGTCGTGGCAATTTAAACAGTTTAATTGCCGACAATTGGGTGTCCCTTGTCATGCAATTTGCTGTGAATGGGGGCTTAATATTGTGAATGGGAAATGCTACTTTAATTCAGTCTGTCCTGGTAGGGTGTGACCCCTGGAAAGATAGGGCCCTTTACTTTATAGTATCCACAGTCTTTAAACTTAAAGAATTACTGTAATTTGTAGGAATGTATGAATTCTCTGTTGAATTGTAGCAGTGCTTGTTTCAGCATTCTTCACTATTGTTTTCTTTCTCTTGGTTGCATAAAGAAACTCAATAATAAACGTGTTTGCTTTATTGAAGACTTATTCATGATTTCATTGAAGAAAACATTTCATTTAGGAACAAAACAAGTAAGCAGAATGCAAAACCAAGAAATGTCCATTGCACAATAATGAGTCACACAGCTCTGAAGACACTCTGTACTCAAGGAGTAGAGAAATAAGCAGCAAAACTTACATTATTTCTCCTTACTCCTGCAGCTAGTGTACTCAGATGCTCCTATGATGTGGCCCTCACCATCCTCATGTATAGTACAAGACTACTCCATTGAACATGATGCCATAGGAAAGCCTGTGACCTGCTGGGTGGCAAAGGGAAGTGGCTTCATAGGACAAATATGACTGCTCGGCAGAAGCCTGTGAAAATGACTTAAGTGTCTGCTTTTTCCTCTATGCTAGACCCTTTTACCCTTGCAATGCTGAGCAAGAGGGAGGTTTACCCTCAATTCAAGAGTACATTTTACTGCTTACCCGAGTTGGGCTTTAAGTCTTTAATGAGAGACCAGTCAATCCAGATCTATCTCCACTACTGATTCACCCAGGTATAACCCTACTTCCCCCAAAACTGTATGTTAGATTGATTGCATGTTGCATTACATATTTTAGTCCTGAAATGCATACATTTGCATTTAGCTTTATGGTTAATGAGCCTCATTTCCCAAGTCAACTTGTGTATAAGTTGGCTTGAAAGTTAGGATTTCTTACTATTTTAAAAAAAACTTGCCTGTTTCCCACTAATGTGGCTGATTATCTGATGCCTGTTCACAGCCTGGTCATTTGTACAAAATGTAATCTTTTATTAGATGGATGCCCATCCACATTCTACTAGTTTGTCTTTGGCCCTCATGTCTGCTGCCTTTTTTTCTGCCTGGCTACCATCTTCATTTATTTGTTTTATACTTTGGCTTATCTCCACCTCTCTGTTAAGCAAAACGAAGTCATTTTTCAAATTATTTTGCAAAAATGATTCCTGGCTTATGATACAAAGCATTATTTTCCAGGAAAGCTCTACCTAATACCATTAATAGGTAAAAAGCATTTCCCCAGTCTCCTCTCCCCTATTGATCAGTCAGCACTACAGTAACTTTGTTGCAAGTCACAATGTGACAGGTTGTCACAATGGATTGTTCTGGTCAGATATTTGTGAACACGGCCAAGAACCGAAAAGGCACCAGGATTTATAGGATTGTTTCTTCTCTAAACCAACACCTTAGTTCAGAAAGTAAATGTTGGAGCTTGCAATCCAAGAATCATCCTGAAAGAGATCAAATCTTGAAAATATATGTAAATCCAAGGAGAATTACAGCCAAAGCTCCTTTGGCTGTACTTCTGTGAAATACAGGTGTGCAGTTCGTTCTGAACTCCTGAATGAGCTGAAGTCCGCTGTCTGCTGACATCACAGAGCCAGTCCAGGCAAGATCGTGACCATATGATCAGGATCCACCCACATGCCTGGACTGGCACCTGGCAAAGCCTCTCAGCCAGTTGCTAAGAGCATGAGCCGACCGCTCATGCCCCCTTCACAGCCCAGCGAGGAGGGGGAGCAAGGCAGAGAGCGGTGACTGACAGTCACAAGCTCTTTGCTCAGGGAGCTGTGAGAACCTAAGCGATCGGTGGTGTTTGATCGCTCGGTTCTCAGTGTTAGAGCCAGAGGGGGACAGATGCAGCATTGGACAGATGCTGCATCCAGCTAGGTAAAGATGAATCTGAAAAACAAAACATAACATACCTCTCTTTTAATCTGTGAATAGCAATGCTATTTTAATTATTTCAATCCTGGTAGGGTATAAACCATGGATAGATAGGATCCTCTACTTCATAGTATCCACAGTCATAAATAATTAATTTATCTTTTATCCTCTGTTGAATTGTAGCAATGCTTGTTTCAGCACTCTTCTCTTTTGCTTACATTCTATTGGTTGCAGAAAGAAACTCAATAATACATTTGTTTGCTTTATTGGAAAGACATATTCATGATTTAATTGAGGTAAACATTTCATTTAAGCCCAAAGCAAGCAACCAAAATGCAAAGCTATGAAATGTCCACTGTGTAATTGAGTCACAAATATTTCTGCTTACTATTTTCAATTTCCAGAGGAATACAAGTGGAAAATAAGACGGAGCTGTAAGGAAACACATTATGGTACTTTAAAATGGCAAGGTGATAAAAGCTTTCAGCGAAAGCCATAGCATCCATTGAAATGAGCTTGGTCCTAGTAAGAGGTAATAATTAAAGCTGTTGCAGAGGGTGAGATGTGAAAGTGCTAGAGATTATATGCCAATGTAGCTGTACACTTGGAAACCTATGGCTGGCATTACTGTTACCTACACACAAAATGCAAGTTGTAAAAATGAACCTCATTTCATATTTTTATTTTATCCTACATCTAATACACTATGTGCCTTTGAGAAATGTAGTTTGTGTATGTGAAGTAAGACTTTTGTGTGTGGTCTACAAAGACATTTCAAAGAACAGTATGTTTTTTTGCGCGGCACTACCCCTGCAGGAGCTGCTGATATTAACTGGCCACCATCCTCTCAAGCAGCAGTCCATTTACTCCAGCTCCAATAAACATTCTAGGGCTTGTCTTTTTGTAATTTGTTGCTTTAAGTATTTAACCATTTCAATACCAGGCGTTTTCCCCCCTTCCTGCCCCAGCCAATTTTTAGCTTTTAGCGCTGTCACTTTTTAAATGATAATTACACTGTACCCAAACAACATTTTTATAATTTTGTTCCCACAAATACAGCTTTCCTTTGGTGGTATTTGATCACCTCTGCAGTTTTTATTTTTTGCTAAACAAATAAAAAAAGACCAAAAATTTTGAAAAAAAATTGCTTTATTTGTTTCTAAAAAAAAGAGATGTAAAATGAACAGTGCAGCGCTGGACATATATCACAAAAATGTGAAATGTGAACTATCAATGAATCAATTAACCAACAATAGTGATTAACATCCAATAGGGAATTATATTGACATCAAATCAGCTAATATATAATAAATCAATTAAGTGCTAATAAAATATTGCAAAAACATAATAAAAAAATAAAATATAGTGAAAAAACAGTTCATATGATAAAGTGATGGTGAAGTAAAGTCCAAAGAATTACGATATTCAATGCAGGACCCTGGGTCAGTATTCCACCGCTAGTGCTGCCCACCACCTGGTGATAAAGTAATGGAGGCTTACCGGAAAGCCTGCGACCACCCTTATTCAGGGGGGTCAAACAGGCTTAGTAGAGATATAGGGACCACAGGGGATGTCCCACAGGAGACACTGCTGGAACCTCGCCAAGTTCCTTCATAGACAGCTAATCAGCGGCAGTAAGGGGCACCTTAGGTGATGTAATCCCAGGAGCACTTCCCATAGAGCAATCAGTGTATGCTTCCAAAAATCCAGCAAAGGCAAACCGTGAATTCCAAAAGAAAAAAAGACTCCAACAGTGTAGAGAAACTACGGCTGATTTATTAAAGTTAAAAAGCAAATACATAAAATTCCTAGCAGGGATATAGTGTTGTAGACTCCACTGCTGTTAAAAACAAAATCACGCATGCGCGATGGGTGTCCATGTTGTGACCCTACGGCCGTTTCGTCACAACTGACGTCATCAGGGGTACGCAACAGCGCATGCGCCTTGTTTGGGCTTAACCTCTAACTGCCCGTATCCAGGGTAAAGTCAGCGGGTGGTGGGGTGTGTTAGTGCCTCACCACTGTGGGGGGGTAGGTGGCAGTTGTGCTAGTGCTGCTCCACCGGCGGCCCAGAGGGGGTTGTTTGCCGCCCCCCCAAAAAAAACACCAGCCGCCACTGTGACCTTGTGATCTCATAAATCTGACCTCTAGCATATGTTTCTGATGGATCTGCATGATCTGACTATTGACTTGTGTGACTTGTGTAGGTAGGTAGGTGCTAGAGTAGTGTTTGTGTTTTACTGCCAGTGCAGGTAAATTTAGGCAGGCCTAGCTGTGAGCTAGGCCTGTTTGTTTTTGTTCTGGAGGCAGGGGAGTGGTTTAGTGTAGCAGCAGGTGACTGACATGTGCCTCAGCTCTTAGGCGCCTCCTCTGTTTCCAGTGAGAAGGTCTGGAAAAGAGACAGGGAAGAGTGCTGGAGTGATATGAGGTGTATTTGGGAGCCCTGACCAATCCCCAACTAGGTTTGGCAGGGGGCAGGCCTCCTATATATACCTATGGTCAGCCTGTTGTGGGAGGAGTTGTTGGGTGGAAGAAATGGAATGATGGCGTGTTAGGCTGTGGTGGCCCCTCGAGGGACCCCCTTTCTGGGGGGGGGTGTGCCTCAGGCCTGGAGCTTGGGATCTGGGAGGGAGCCTCTCTTTGCATGTTCATTGAGAGGTGTCCTGGGACAGGAGCTGGAGAAAGACATAGCTGGAAACACGGGCAGGAAGGTCATTCAAGGGGGATCCATGCCGGGGTCAAGTGAGTGAGAAGTACAATGAAAAGCTCTGGGAGAAACATGCCAGGATTGAATGTGGAGCCAGAGGGAGAGACTGTGGTATTGTTGAAGTTAAGTCACTGCAGCCAGCTGGGTTGGAAGGATTTGCATCGGACATGCTGGGAGCAGTAGTCCACCAAGGATCAGTTAGCACAATTATTCTTTTTATCTAAAGTATCTACTAGGAAAATGTTAGGACTTATTCAGAGTGAAGCCTAGCTATGTGCTAGCGGTGACAGGAATCTAGAATTGGACAATGAAGGAAAGCAAGTGATCTCAAGTAGTGTGCTGGAGGAGATGTGCAGTAGAAGAGACTGTCAATTTAGATTCAACCAACTTTAATTTCCATTAAGAAGTATTCATCATTTGGCCATCTCATGTCCCTTTTCCCCATCTAAGTTTAATCCCCTAATAAAAACAACAAAAACAAGCAAGAGACTGTTCGTCGACTGGAGAAGTGTGCCTAAAATGGATGTCTGACCAAGCACTAGGGTGATGTGTGGATGTTGAAACACGCAGCGACCCCATGGGGGCATCACTACACTTGTTTGCATCCCAGAATTTCCTCACTGGCATCTTCATCATTCTAATTCTAGGAATCTGGTACTCTTTTATAGCATGATCAACCAGCGGTTCCCTGCTGCGTACATCTCTGAAGTTTTATGAGGAAAAAAAAAACTAGTTCCAGAACATTACAGTATACTTTCTCATTTTCTGCTATTAGACTGCGCATAGCTGGGTAGGTTAATGTAGTGTCAAGAGCACAAAAGATAATTATCCTATGTGTATTTTTTCACTTTGTACTATATTAAAAAAATGTTTTGAAGTGAAACTCTCTCATTATAAAGCAGAAAACTGTGCAGAAAAGTATTTCTTCTCTAATACTGTCCACTCTAAAGTAATGCCTTCACAAATAAGATTTTAATTATATAGCATCTGTTTTATCTGCACACTCCACAGATGAACAATGTACATAACATTTCACTGGCAAAACAAATCATTAAGACTGTCATCTCATTATAGAGAGTTAAAGCACTTGTGTTATGATGTATTCATGTTGACAAAGATTACTGGATAGTGCAAAGGAGATTATGTTAAATATTGCAGTGTCAGTGCTATTAAATACTTAGAATAAACACCAATATTCCGTAAGCCCATCTTTTCATGTCTGACTGTACCACAAATAACCCAAAATCGGAAAGTAGCCGGACAGCTGTCATCTTATTATTATACAGGATTTACTGTATATAAGGCCAACAGTTTGAGCAGCGCTGTACAATGTAGAGGGGGGAAAGTACAATTACAATACAGTAGGAATAGGAGGGCCCTGCCCATGGAGCTTACAGTCTAAAGGGAGAGGAAGCTGATACAAAAGGTAATAGCTGCAGGGATGATCTGATGGAGGTGACCCAGGTACAGTTCTTAGGTGGAGGTGGGATAGGCTTCCCAGAATAAGTGAGTTTTCAGGGATCGCCTAAAGGCTGACTGGGTAGGGGCTGACCGGACATACTGGGGTAGGAAGTTCCAGAGGATGGGAGAGGCTCTGGAGAAGTCCTGGAGGCGAGCATGGGAGGAGGTAACAAGGGAGCTAGAGAGCAGGAGGTCTTGGTGGAGCGTAGAGGATGATTTGGGTGATATCTGCAAATTAGGTTGTTGATGTAGCTGGGGGCGATGTTGTGGATGGCCTTGTATGTTGTGGTTAGTATTTTGAATTATATATTGTGAGGTAGGGGAAGCCAGTGAAGCTATTGGCAGAGAGGAGCAGCAGTCATGAATCGGTTAGTAAGGTGTATTGGTCTTGCAGCAGCATTCTGATAGACTGAATGGGGGATAGCCTGTGTAAAGTTAGGCCAGTGGGGAGGGAGTTGCAGTAGTCAAGGTGGGAGATAACCAGGGAGTGAATAAGTTGTTTGTGGTGTCGTTATTCAGGAAGGCCGAATTCTGGAAATGTTGTGGAGGTTAAGGCGGCAAGATTTAGCCAGTGATTGGATATGGGGGCTGTAGAAGAGGTCAGAGTCTAGGATCATACCGAGCACCCTGGGAGTGTGTGGAGGGACCAATGGTTGTGCCGTTGATCTCAATAGTAAAGTCATGAAGAGGTAATCGGGAAGGAGGAAACATTACAAGTTCAGTTTTAGATAGATAAGTGGTGTAACATCTATACTCACTCAGTAAGTTTGTGATACGTGAAGGGATTGAGGGGGTGAGTTGAGGAGTGGAGAGGTAGATCTGGGTGTTGTCGGCATAGAAATGGTATTGGAAGCCATGGGAGGTTATCAACTGGTCCAGGGAAGAGGTGTAGGGAGAGAGAGAGTAGGAGGGGCCCAAGGACGGAGCCATGGAATTAGGTACTCCTTCTGCATACTTGGAATGCTTATATTATATAGGGAGAAATATAGTTGTCTCAATCCAGAGTGCTATGTGCCATTCCTCCTGTCTTGTTTCTCTATCTGCATTAATTACTGACAAGTTTTCCTGATAACAAGGGAAAAAAAGGTGACAAGGGAGGGAGCTCCAGCACACTGTCTGTGATTTATTTTATTTTTATTTATTTATTTCAGGTACTTATATAGCGCCGTCAATTTACGCAGCGCTTTACATATACATTGTACATTCACATCAGTCCCTACCCTCAAGGAGCTTACAATCTAAGGTCCCTAACTCACATTCATACATACTATGGACAATTTAGACAGGATCTAATTAACCTACCAGCATGTCTTTGGAGTGTGGGAGGAAACCGGAGTACCTGGAGGAAACCCACGCAGACACAGGGAGAAAATGCAAACTCCAAGCAGGTAGTGTCGTGGTTGGGATTCGAACCAGTGACCCTTCTTACTGCTAGGCGAGAGTGCTACCACTACACCACTGTGCCGCCCTCAGTTCTATTCCTGTGTGCTGTGTACAGGGGTGTGGGTCCCTTCCCTACAATCAGCTCTCCTCACTGAGTATAACTTCAGCTCCCTGCGACCTGCCTTCTGAAAGCTCAAACAAACTGTAAAGATTCTGCACTTTGACAGGCTGTAGAAGAGAGGGGGCTGCAAATAAACAGGTACAACTTATGTAAGAGTATTTGTTTTATCTCTGCATATCACCTAAAGCTAGTCACTGCAGTGGGTATATGTAATATGTAAAGTGGCTTACAACCACTTTAACCACTTCCAGCCCTTAGACCGTATATAGATTTCCTCGGGTGGAAGCGGTTATACCAGGATCATGGCTGCAGCTGCATTTTTTTGGTCCAGCAATTTTCTATCATGTAAAAGTGATCCAAATGACTCTACAGCTGCCTGATCACAGGGCATGGGGAAGTCCCCGCACTCTTGCCACCACCTACTGATGTTCCTGGACTCTCCCATGCCATCAGAGAGCCCGAGACTGCTGCAATCAGTTGTATGGGCTGCAGACAGAGGACAGGGAGGATCATCTATTCATCTCCCTTTGTCTGTGATAAATGAAACCAGAAGTGGTGTGTATTACATCACTTCCTGTTTTGGTTCTTTGATTACTGGACAGTACCAGCCAGTGAAACAGCCAGTCAAACTGATATCAGTTTGATCGGCTGCTTTAGAGGGAAGAAAAGAGATCTGGTGTCTAATAGATCCCAGATCTCTCCGCAAGAGGACCTATCACTGTTATAGCTATCAGAAGGGATGTTGTTTATCCCTTCTGAGAGGAATAAAGTTAAATAAAAAATTTAAAGAGAAAGCATAACAAATTTAAATAACATAAATCCCCCTATGCTCACACGCAAATGCGAATTACGTTCCGCATGCATATGTAAACGGTGCTTGCACCAAACATGTATTGCCATGAACGTCAGAGTGAGAGTAATAATTCTAGTCCTGGAGCTCATGTTTAACTCTAAACAGGTAACCTGTAAAAGATTTTAAAGTGTCGCTTATGGAGATTTTTAGGTATCATAGTTTGTCGCCATTTCACGGGCATATACAATTTTAAATCTTGATTTGTTTGGTATCTATTTACTTAGTGCAACATCATCTTTTAGATTTTATCAAAAAAGAACCCAAAAAAATGGGCATTATATTGTGTCTGTGTGCTCTAAAATGCATTTAAGTGTATTTTTTTCCCTAAAAATTTACATTTGATAAACGTCTGCACAAATATCCCACAACAAAAAATTGCAACAACCACTATTTTCTAAAAACAAATAAAATGCCACGCTATATTAAGATTACCAATGTGATATGACACATATAAAATGCATGAGAAAGGCGCGTGACTGATCCCTGTGTCGAACACGCGTAGGGGAGGGGACAGGACGGTGCAGTAGGCAGCAGGTTTGAATGCTGCGAACGGACAAGCTATCTCATCGTTCTTTTCTTTTATCTGCTATAGAGTGGTTTGCTTCAGCATCTGGAAGATGTGAGTATCCAGATTGATGTTTTATAAATAAAATACATTTTTAAATGATAAAACACCATTTAGACTTTATTTTTATATGTGGGCGGAGAAACTTACTGCTGGACTTCTCAGGATCCCAAAGAGCTTCATTCACATAGAAACCATGGGTGGTTCGCAGACGTTTTTTCTGTTCAAATTTTTTATTGATAACAAAACAATAAGCATCAATATGTATTAATTTGAAGAGGGTGAAAATTACATAAGTATAACGATCAAGAAATACAAAGAGAGATGTATTGGTTGTAAGGGCACAGAGTAATGCAGGGTTACACGAGCGTATATATACACTGGTGGTTTCCAGAGTGTACTAAGATGTTGGAGGCGTGAGCCTATTATCGCAGTAAATACAAGAGAGAAGTATCACTTTGTGAGTTGGTGGCGGGGTAACGGATAGAGGTTTTACACCAATAGATTTTGCTACCAATGGTGTGCATTGGGTAGGAAAGTGAGAAAGAGAGAGGAGGAAAGAACAGGTAAGGAAAGGAAGAAAGAGAAGAGGAGCAAGAGCTGTGAGGAAGGGAGGTCGGGGGCACCGCATAGGTCCTCGCCTCAAAGTATTATAATCCTGGGGGGCGGGGGGGGCTAAGGTTCTAAGAGGGTTTTGTCGAAATCTAGAGGTAGGAAGTGTTCTATCTAGGGTTGCCAAATTTTGAGGTGCTGGGGGACTCTATCTAGAATTGTGGCCTCAATTTTGCTATGTATCATGGCTTGGGTGATTCTATTTTTGACTTTGACTATGTTTAGAGTCAAGGTTTTCCAGGCTCTAGCTATCATTTGTTTGGCCACAGTCATGAGCTGGAGAAGTAGGCGGATCTGAGCTTTTGTACAGTCTAATGTGACATGGTTCAATAGTGCAAGAGATGGATCTGAGTCTAAGGGAACACGGAGCAAAGTAGAAGCCATATGGAAGATTGTCGTCCAAAATTGTTGTATGACAGGGCACGACCACCATATGTGAGCATGTGTGCCTCTCTCACCACAACCACAGAAGCACACCGGGGGGTAGTCTGGCAAAAATTTGTAAGTCCTTGCCGGAACTAGATACCAACTCATGAGGACTTTGTAATTCACCTCCAGCACAACGATATTTTGGGAAGAAGTTCTTGTGTTGACCCATATATTTTCCCAGTCCCCTGTGTCTAGGTCTATTTCTAGGTCTTTGGACCACTGTACAACGTATAGTGGGAGGCTAGATGGAGGGGATGTGAGATGACTATATAAGCGGGATATGATACCCGGGGCGTGCGGGTCTGAATCGCATATACCCTCGTATAGAGATAAGCTATCTAGTGATGAGTGTGTGGTTATGATTGTCTGGGCAAAATGGGCAATCTGGAGGTACCAAAAGCACTCTCTGGGGGGGAGCTGTGTTTGTGCTTGTAGGGCAGGGAATGTTTTCAGGGTGTTACAGGTGACAAGGTCACGTATGTGACTTAGTCCTGATTGGGTCCAGGCCTGGAAGGAAGCTGGTTCGGTAAAGGCAGGGTAGTTTGGGTAGTTGAAAAAGGAGAGAAGTGGGGAATGAGGGGACATTAGTTTGAATCACAGGCGTTTTTTGACCAAACCTAGGTGTGCAGTCAAACGCCCTGAGGTGAGCAGATTCACACCGGGGGGGGGAGCACAAGTCATTCATGCACTTCATTTACATCACCATTTTGAAGAGGAACATTGTTGTTATGGCAGCAGCTAGCTGCCATAACCCTGGTATCCTCTTCTTCAGCGGGCGGTCCGCTTTCAGATAAAAGTGGTCTCTGCAGCGGATTCACCACAAGATCACTTTTATCAGCGGCGGGAGAGGGACCCCCCTCCCGCCGCGCTCCGGTGCCCTCCGCCTCTTACCAGAGCCATCGGTAGCGGTGGAGGCGATCGGGTTCTTCTCCCTGTTAGGCATGGAGACGAATGAGGGGAAGATGGCCCCTACCCATCTCCATATCAATGTCAAAACGCCACTTCCGCCCATAGCCCTTAAAGGGACTTTTTTTTTTTTTCAAATGACATTTAATTATTTTTAATTTTTTTATTGCATGTTAGTGTAAATATGTGTCAATTACAAGAGATGTTTACATTCCTTGTAATAGGAATCAAAGTGACACATTTATATTATTTAAAGAACAGTGTTAAAATAAAAAATAAAATAAATAAGAATTTTTTTTTAAACGCGCCCCGTCACGCCGAGCTCACATGCAGAATCGAACGCATACCTGAGTAGCGCCCGCATATGAAACCGGTGTTCAAACCACACATGTGAGGTATCGCCTCAATCATTAGAGCGAGAGCAATAATTCTAGACCTAGTCCTCCTCTGTAACTCAAAACATTCAACCTGTATTATTTTTTAAACGTTGCCTACACACAAAGGGTAAAAGTTTGTCGCCATTCCACGAGCAGGAGCAATTTTGAAGCGTATCAATTTACTTGGCATAACATTATCTTTCACAATATAGAAAAAAAATTGGGCTAACTTTACTATTGTCTTATTTTTTAATTCAAAAAAGTGTATTTTTTTCCAAAAAAAGTGCACTTGTAAGACTGCTGCGCAAATACGGTGTGACAGAAAGTATTGCAACGACCACCATTTTAATCTCTAGGGTGTTAGAAAAAAATAAATATAATGTTTGGGGGTTCCAAGTAATTTTCTAGCAAAAAAAAAAGTTTTTAACTTGTAAACACCAAATCTCAGAAAGAGGCTCGGTCCTTAAGTGGTTAATTTGCCAGCACAATGGACATTTTATATATTATATGTTATTATGTTTAATATCATGCACGGTTTGCACTAAGATGTTCATGAATTTTATATGTGTCATATCACATTGGTAATCTTAATATAGCACAGCATTTTATTTGTTTTTATATATTTATGCACTTATGAGATTGTGATTAGTGCCAGCAGCTGTATCAATTAAGAAGGCTCTGAGTCATTAGTTTGGCTTGCTCGCAAGCTTATTCAGCTTAACAACCACCATTTTATTCATCAGGGCCTCTGCTTTCAGAAAATATATCATATTAGGGGATTCTAAGTCATTTTCTATGCAAAGATGCAGATTTTAACATACAGTATATGTGAGAATTTTATAAATTGGCTCGGGCAGCAAATCTGTAACCTAGTCACTTACTGGTTATAAATGCATTGATTATTGAAATCCTCAAGAATAAAATGTAAACAATGTCTTTAATGTTAAAGGCTAATGCAGGGTATACACTACAAGCAATCTCCCCGCTGTGTTACTGTGTTCTGTCAGTGGGAGCCCCCCCTTCCTCCAGAACTCACTGGTCACTAACAGCCGTTGGCTGTGAGCACTGATTGGATGCTGGTTGGCTGCTAGTTTTCCAGCATGCCCGTTTGACAAAAGGAAAATTTGCACCGCTCACCTATGGAACCGTGGTTTACTATACATTTAAAGTTTGACAGTTAGGGCAGTTAGTTAGTTTTTAAAATAAAAAAATATGATTGGTTAATTAGGGTCATATGTTAAAATTGGCATGAGCTGGCCACTATAAAAAGAAATTCAAGTGCGTAGTAAACAGTTGACAGAAGAGCAGCAAAGAAGAAGACACATCTGCAGATTACCTCCTCGCCATGAAGTCACTTCTGCGTCAGATTATGGAGAGAGCCGGAGCTCCTGATGGGGCAGGGGCAGCTCCAGACATTTTTTTTTGGGGGGTGCTGAGTGGGTGCTGAAAGCATAAGTGATGGTGCTAATGCGGCACGCGTCGCGCTCTTGTGGGCGTGGTCAAAAGTGGGTGTTGCCAAAAAGTTTGTGTTTTTTCATTGTCTCTCCCATTGTATAGATAAAATAGGACCTTCGGGCACACATAATTGATTGTGGGAGTAAAAGAAGCCCAAATAGAACCAGCGATGATAAACCCCAGCATGTATAAGGGCCAGAAATGACAACCCCTAGTACATGTTAGGGCCAGCCAGAACACCCAGCACAGCACAACAGTGAGCACACAGTGAGTACACAGCATGCAGTGCAGATTAGGAGTGACCCCTTAGAGTGCCCAGATTAGGAGTGAGCCCTTAGAGTGCAAAGAGAAAGAGAGTGGGCCCGGAGCAGTAGAGTGCCCCTTTAGAGGGCCCACAGCACAACGGTGACCCCATACATAGTGCCCACAGCAGGAGGGTGACCCCATACACAGTGTCCACAGCAGGAGGGTGACCCCATACACAGTGCCCACAGCAGGAGGGTGACCCCATACACAGTGCCCACAGCAGGAGGGTGACCCCATACACAGTGCCCACAGCAGGAGGGTGACCCCATACACAGTGTCCACAGCACAAAGGAGACCCCATACACAATGCCCACAGCAGGAGGGTGACCCCATACACAGTGCCCACAGCAGGAGGGTGACTTCATACACAGTGCCCACAGCAGGACGGTGACCTCATACACAGTGCCCACAACAGGGGGGTGTAACAACACCTCGAGTATGAAAGGGTTTAAAGTCGTTTAGGACATTTCATACCCAAACACAAAGGCAGCTACCGAACACTTCAATCAGCCGAACAAGGAACCCATACAAATAATCCACCCCAAAAACGAGACACGGCTCTGTCTTCAGGTTTCAAGCAGGAATCAACTCTTTATTATAACACATGGACACAACAGATAAAATAACTCAGAGACTCTTTCCCCCCACCCTTGGAAAAGAGGGTGGGTTAAACTGTCCAATGACAATGGACACACAGGTCAGGTGTGTTTAACGTCTCATCAATACACAGTCTTAGCAGGGAGAGCTGTTGGAAGAATCCCCCCTCCCTCCAATGCAATACACATCCTGTGATCCAAGGCAGACAAACACAATAGAACACTGAAATACAGCCCCACCCAAAACTAGCACAACAAACAGTACACAACACAATGAGACAGCACACATTATATATACACATATATACAGCATTGAGTCTCTGACTAGCACAGATCATAGTGGGGTTCTCATTCACCTTGTGCCCCTATTAGTGACTCCCATCACAATGGCATATCCCGGGTCCCCAGAGTCTGTGTGTCTTGGGGGACATGGACCTGAATCTAAAGTAACGCCACCTCCAGGGTCCCCAGGCATACAGCTCACAAAGAGCACTGTCCCCCCAAATGCCAGGGCCCATAATCGCTCACCGTGTGACGTAGGAGCCAATGCGCATGGCCGCAGCCGCGATGGCCACCGGCTACCCCCGATTGCTCCTGAGAAGGACAGAACGGAGATCTGTCAATGTAAACAGACAGATCTCCTTTCGGTCAGGGGTGAGGAGAGCGATCTGTTGTTCCTAATGCTTAAGAACAACGATCGCGCTCCTCCCCCAGACAGTCCGATCTCCCCACAGTTAGAATCACTCCCTAGGACACACATTTAACCCCCTAGTGTTAACTCCTTCCCTGCTAGTGACATTTATACAGTAATCAATGGCTTTTTATAGCACTGATCACTGTATAAATGTCAATGGTCCCAAAATAGTGTCAAGTGTCTGATCTGTTTGCTGCAATGTTGCAGTCCAGATAAAAAATGCAGATCGCCGCCATTACTAGTAAAAAAAAAATTATAATACAAAATGCCATATATCTATCCCCTATTTTGTAGACGCTATAACTTTCGGCAAACCAATCAATATACGCTTATTGTGATTTTTTTTACCAAAAATATGCAGAAAAAGACATATTGGTCTAAGCTGAGGAATACATTTGTTTTTTTATATATTTTTTGGGCATATTATAGCAAAAAGTAAAAAATATTGTTTTTTTTCAAAATTGTCTATCTTTTTTGTTTATAGCGCTGAAAATAAAAAAACTGCAGAGGTGATCAAATACCATCAAAAGAAAGCTCTATTTATGGGAATAAAATGACGTCCATTTTGTTTGGGTACAGCGTCGCACGACCGCGCAATTTTTAGTTGAAGCAACGCAGCGCTGTATCGCAAAAAATGGCCTGGTCAGGAAGGGGGTAAATTCTTCCAGGGTGGAAGTGGTTAAAGAAGTTTTACCATGTGAACTTTTGCCGTTGGGTTTTCATTTGAATCCTGTGGTCAAAGATAAAATTTGCAATGGAGACTATATTGACATTTTAACTTTGCTCCCTTCTTTAAAAGATAATAGATTTGATAGGAAGGATTCTGAAAAATTTACTGAAGATAAACTTAAATCAGTTCCTCGCACCTTTTCGAATTGGCTTCATGCTTTTTGCATCTATGCCAGCGATTTGGATGAACGTCACTCTGAACTTTGCAGCAGCCTTTTTCAGCATGTCGATATTATTTTGGAGGCATATAAAATTTTTAATGGCCAGGCTTGGTTTTATTACGACGAGTCGTTCAGGCAGAAACTTTCTGTACACAAAACATTAAAGTGGGGGGTTAAAGATGTCGGTCTATGGCTAAATTTATTATTGCCACAAAAACAATATGTGAAACCGACACCTCCCTCTACTTTAAGGTTCCGTCGTGGTTTGTGCTCTAGCTTTAATGAAGGGCAATGTAAAAAGCCCAATTCCTGTAAGTACAAGCACTAGTGTGCACATTGTGCTGGGACTCAAGCAGCGTTGCTCTGTTTTTAAAAAATTATCTTCTTCAGCGAAGATTTTACCAAGGGATCTTTTTCTCAAAAGCGGTCACGCCACTGACCATACTAAACATGTTGCCATGGCTTCAACAGTGGCCAAATCAATGGACAGCAGCCCTGTTATTTGAGGGTTTTCGTGATGATTTCCGATTGCCCACTTTTAAGGGTACAGTTGTTTCCTGTGTAATAATTTGCCTTCTGTTCGACGTCATGCGGCAGTGGCTGAATCTAAAATCTGGCGGGAAATTGAAGATGGTAGGGTTGCAGGTCCTTTTGAATTTCCCCCTTTTCCTGACTTTCGTGTTTCTCCTTTGGGACTTATTTCCAAGAAAGATCCTCATTTCTTCAGGTTAATCCACTACCTTTCATACCCGAAAGGTTTCACATTAAATGATGACATTGACCCATCGCTTTTCACAGTCTTTTATTCTTCTTTCGATGATGCCCTAGTTAAGATTCAGACAGTTGGCCATAGAAAACTGCTGGCTAAAGCCAATATTAAGTCGGCTTTCTGGCTTTTTACCAATTCATCCCAGTGCTTTTAGTTCTTTGGGGTTTTTCTTTAATGGTGATTATTTTTTGACAAGTGCCTGCCTATGGGCTGCTCTTTGTCGTGTTGTTATTTTGAAATGTTTTCTACGTTTTTAGAATGGGATGTATGTTCTTCTTCTGGTTCAGATAATTTACTCCACTATCTAGACGTTTTTCTTTTTATTGGCCCTGCTGATTCTGTTGAATGTTTATATATGCTTAGAGAATATCAAGTCATCTGCCGATGTTTTGGGGTACCCCTTGCGCAAGAAAAAACAGTGCTTCCTACTACCCAGGCATGTACTGGCCATCGTGACTATAGGGAGTTTCCCGGTGGGCCGATGGCTCAGTGGGCTGGTTTCAGTGACAGCGGACCGCCACCCCCCTCCGCAGCGCTCACCTCCTCTCCCTGGCTAGTTGTGCAGTGCGGGCCGATTCGGAAGACAGGCAGCCACAGACCGTTATAACATAACCTTCCCCGGCAGTCATTCTCCTGCTCTTTCCTTCCCCCGCTCTCCATCCTGTCTGCTGCCGCGGGGAATATAGATGGAGAGCGGGGGAAGGAAAGAGCAGGAGAACGAGTGTCGGGGAAGGTTATGTTATAGTGGTCTGTGGCAGCCTGTTTTCCGGATCGTATAATGATGAGCTTCTCAGTGCCAACTCCTGAGGGTCATGTCTTTATTCAGCCCGCACAGCACAACTAGCCATGGAGAGGAGGTGAGCGCTGTGGGGGGGCAGAGGAGCACTGGGGGACCAGAGGAGCATGGGGGGACCAGCGGAGCACGGGGGGGACCAGAGTAGCATGGGGGGTACCAGAGGAGCATGCGGGGGACTGAGGGGCATGGGGGAATAAAGGAGCATGTGGGGGACCAGAGGACCATGTGGGGGACCAGAGGAGCATGTGGGGGACCAGAGGAGCATGTGGGGGACCAGAGGAGCTTGTGTGGGGACCAGAGGAGAATGTGGGGGACCAGAGGAGCTTGTGGGGGGACCAGAGGAGCTTGTGGGGGGACCAGAGGAGCATGTGGGAATAGAGGAACACTGGAGAAAAGAGTAGCACAGGGGACCAGAGGAGCACGTGGGGGACCATAGGTGCATGTGGGGGCCAAGAGGAGCACAGGGGTACCAGAGGAGCATGGGGGAACCAGAGGAGCATGGTGGGAACCAGAGGAGCATGGGGGGAAACAGAGGAGCATGGGGGGAAACAGAGGAGCATGGGGGGAACAGAGGAGCATGCGAGGGGACAGAGAAGCATGCAGGGGACCAGAGAAGCATAGGGGGACCAGAGAAGCATAGGGGGACCAGAGGAGCAGGGGGGGTACCAGAGGAACAGAGGGTACCAGAGAAGCATGGGGGACCAGAGGAGCATGGGGGGGACCAGAGGAGCATGGGGGGACCAGAGGAGCATGGGGGGACCAGAAGGAGCACAGGGGGAGACAGGCGACTCAACAGCTATGGCCTGGGAGTTTCTCACTCTCCTGCCTAATCTTGCCCCGGGTGAAAGAATGTCTACCTCTGCCACTGGTACTGCCTATAAGAGAAATAATGGCTGATGGCCAGTGAAGGGGGGGGGGTCCATCGGGTTTGGCCTGCCGGGGGGGGGTATGGGAGGGACCCGTCAAAGTGAGTCGGTCTGGATGAAGTCCAGGGCCAAATTTTTGTCCCAGTCCAGCCCTGCTACTACCTGTTTGGAATTTTTGGATATCATCATAGATATGGTACTGATGCAGTTCAGCTTACCTCCAGATAAGGTTTCTAAGCTTATTTTTATAATTGATTATGTGATAGCAAAATGTAAAGTTGTTTTAAAAGTTTTGCAATCATTGTTAGGTTTGTTGGCTTTTGCTTCTAGGATTATCCCTGTTGGCTGGGTATTCTTTAAATGTATTTACGGATCAATCTCCGGCATTAAATCACTTTCATTTTGTGCGTATCACAACTGCTTTGCGTGAAGATTTGGTAGTGTGGAGAAAGTTTTAATCGTCTTTTAACGGTTGTTCTTTTTGGCAAGCTCCTTTCTGTAATAATGTTGAACTTGACTTCAAAAACGCTTCTGGTTCAGTTGGATATGGCATTTATTGGCAGGGTCATTGGTTTGCTGATAGGTGGCCAGTTTCTTGGCAGGCACGGGGTTTTACACATAACATTGCTTTTTTGGAAATTTTTCCTGTAGTAATTTCTCTTGATCTTTGGGGGCCTATTTTTCTAATAGACGGATTCTTTTGCACTCAGATAACAAAGCTGTAGTATATGCCATCAACTGCTCATCTTCTAAACCTTTGCCCATTTTGGCTGTTCTTAGACATTTGGTTTTCAACTGTTTAGAATTAAATATTTGGATTAGAGTTAAGCATAGAGCTGACGCTCTATCCCGTTTGCAGTTGGATCATTTTCGGGTGTTGGTTCCAGGAGCAGACAAATTTCGGCCTTCTATGCCCGCAACATTTATGGACCCTGGTTTAACTCATGTTGGTTTTGCTATTGGTAAATCATTAGCCCCTTCCATGTGGGCAGACTACAATGTCGCGTGGATGTCTTGGTGTGGTTTTTTGGATTCAAAAAAATCAGAAATTCCACTCATTTTCTGAAGGTTTGATATTGTCTTTTAATTTTTTTTTTTTTAATGTCATCTCATTATTCTTACGCTCATATTGTGAAGAGATTAGCTGGGGTCTCTTTTTTTCTAAAATTGCTTGGTTTTCCTTCATGCATGAGTTTTTTAACCATGAAACAGGCTCTGAGAGGTTATCGGAAGACGACTTTTAAATCTGATTCTCGTGTGCCGATTTCAGTTGATCTCTTAGAAAAGATTTGTTCTTCAACACTGGTTATTTGTTTTTCTGACTATGAATCACTATTGTTTCAACTTGCTTTTTGTTTATGTTTTTTTGGTGCTTTCCCTGTTTAAGAATTGCTGCCTCGTAGTAAGTACGTTTCTTCTGGTATTTACTTTTCTTATTTGCTTTTGCAGGATAGTTATCGTCAAATCCCAATTCGCAGCAGCAAGACTGATCAGTTAGGTCTTGGGAGTTGGGTGATTTAAGACAGTATCCCGCCTCCCCGATTCGTCTCTTCTCCTTAATTAAGCAATTTTTGGGATTTCGACCTCCTTATGATGGCCATCTCTTGATACATCGATCTGGTTTGCCCCTCTTGCGTTATCAATTTTGTTCTGTTTTGAAAAAATGTTAGATACATATGGGTATGGGCCACCTTAAAGCGGGGGTTCACCCACACCGCCAAAAAAAAAAATATTAAAAGCCAGCAGCTACAAATACTGCAGCTGCTGACTTTTAATACATTGCCACTTACCTGTCCCGGGGTCCAGCGATGTCGGCAGGGGACGCCGAGAACCCGCTCGGTTCTCGGCAGCTACCGCCGCCATCCTAGGTGAGGGAATCAGGAAGTGAAGCGTTGCAGGTTCACTTCCCGGTTCCCTACTGCGCATGCGCGAGTCGCGCTGCGCGTCCCTAGTGGTCCCCGCTCTCTGCTGGGAGCTGTGTGTTCCCAGCAGACAGTGCGGTCGGGACGGGAAGAGGCATAGACTCCCATGGGAGTCTATGCCGGAAGTGGGTGCAAATACCTGTCTTTGACAGGTATCTGCACCCCCCTCCCCCCTGAAAGGTGCCAAATGGGACACCGGAGGGGGGGAGGGTTCCGAAAAGCGGAAGTTCCATTTTTGTGTGGAACTCCGCTTTAATATTTCTTCCCACTCCTTTTCAAATAGGTGCTGCTACTACTGCTGCTAATGTGGGTTTGTCTGAATCTGTAATTAAGGGTATAAGTAAATGTAATTCAAATTGTTATCAATGATATGTCCGTCCTAATTCTCTATTTTAAATTCCAGGTTTCCTTTGTAATGTGCGGATCATCGGCCATTCCTACATTTTTTTGGGCTTATCACAGGGCTTTAGTTATGCCTGTACACATGATTGGACTTTCCAACAACAAAACCGTGGATTTTTGTTCAAAGGATGTTGGCTCCAACTTGTCTTGCATTCACACGGTCACACAAATGTTGGCCAACAATTACGAACATGAGAACGCGGTGACGTACAAGACATACAATGAGCCTAGAAAAAGGAAGTTCAATAGCCAGTGCGGCTCCTTCTGCTTGATTCCGAACATGCGTGAACTTTTGTGCGTCGGACTTGTGTACACGCGATCGGAAATTCTGACAACAAAGTTTTGTTGGTGGAAAATTTGAAAACCTGCTAGCCAACATTTGTTGGCGGAAAGTCCGACAACAAATGTTTGATGGAGCATACACACGGTCGGACTTTCAGCCAACAAGCTCACATCCAACATTTGTTGTCGGAAAATCTGATCGTGTGCACGGGGCATAAAAGTATATGGTTCAAATTCGTTTCGTGATATGAAGTTAAATGATATGCGTCAGCCTTTGGCTTTTTTATACGGTTCTTGGCTGTAACCTCAGATTGTTATTTTTCATATTTCCGGGAATGATATTGGCAATAGACACACTTTGGATATCATTTCACAATTCAAATTAGATTTTCTAGAACTTCATTCCATTTTGCTTGGGGCTGTGCTAATTTTTTCAGAAATCCCTAAATTGATTTGGCTGTCGAGATCTGCTTTTAGACAACGTGACAAAATTTGGAAGAGGATTAATCAGGCTATTACCAAGTTTATGCCGTCAATCAATGGTTTCTCCTACCGCCATGTGGATCTTGAAGGTGGTTTGACTGTTTTTTACAGGTCTCACGCAGTTCATTTAACTGATGTAGCCTTAGATATTATTCATTTAGATCTGCAAAATTGTATTGAATTGGCCACGGTGCGGGTGGGTGCTAGGCTCATTTCTGAATGAGCCTTGGCTTATGGGACAGTTATATACAGTTGAGCTCATAAGTTTACATACCCTGGCAGAATTTATGATTTATTGGCCGTATTTCAGAGAATATGAATGATAACACAAAAACATTTCTTTCACTCATGGTTAGTGTTTGGCTGAAGCCATTTATTATCAACTGTGTTTACTCTTTTTAAATCATAATCACAACAGAAACTACCCAAATGACCCTGATCAAAAGTTTACATACCCTGGTGATTTTGGCCTGATAACATGCACACAAGTTGACACAAAGGGGTTTGAATTGCTATTAAAAGTAACCATCCTCACCTGTGATCTATTTGCTTGTAATTAGTATGTGTTTGTGTGTATAAAAGGTCAATGAGTTTCTGAACTCCTGACAGACCCTTGCATCTTTCATCCAGTGCTGCATTGACGTTTCTGGATTCTGAGTCATGGGGAAAGCAAAAGAATTGTCAAAGGATCTGCGGGAAAAGGTAGTTAAACTGTATAAAACAGGAAAGGGATATAAAAAGATATCCAAGGAATTGAGAATGCTAATCAGCAGTGTTCAAACTCTAATCAAGAAGTGGAAAATGAGGGGTTCTGTTGAAACCAAACCATGGTCAGTTAGACCAACTAAAATTTTAGCCACAACTGCCAGGAAAATGTTCGGGATGCAAAGAAAAACCCACAAATAACTTCAGGTGAAACACAGGACTCAGAAAGACAGGACTAAAAACATGGGTTGTGGCTGTTTCAAGATGCACAATAAGGAAGCACTTGAAGAAAGATGGGCTGCACGGTCGAGTCGCCAGAAGAAAGCCATTACTACAGAAAGTATCCCCCTTACAATACGCCAAACAGCACAGAGGCATGCCTCAAACCTTCTGGCACAAAGTCATTTGGAGTGTTGAGACCAACATTGAGCTTTTTGGCCACAACCATAAACACTACATTTGAAGAGTCAACAAGGCTCATGATGAAAGGTACACCATTCCTACTGTGAAACACAGAGTTGGATCACTGATGTTTTGGGGATGTGGGAGCTACAAAGGCACAGGAAATTTGGTCAAAATTGATGGCAAGATGAATACAGTATGTTATCAAAAAATACTGAAAGAACATTTGCATTCATCAGCCAGTAAACTGCGCATGGGACGTACTTGGACATTCCAACATAACAATGAACCAAAACACAAGGCCAAGTCGACCTTTCTTTGGCTACAGCAGAATAAAGTGAAGGTTCTGGAGTGGCCATCTCAGTCTCCTGACCTCAATATCATTGAGCCACTCTGGGGAGATCTCAAACGTGCAGTTCATGCAAGACAGCCCAAGAATTTACAGGAACTGGAGGCTCTTTGCCAAGAGGAATGGGCAGCTTTACTATCTGAGAAGATAAAGAGCCTCATCCACAAATACCACAAAAGACTTCAAGCTGTCATTGATGTTAACCACATGCCGACCAGCACATGACGATATACGTCAGCACAATGGCACGGCTGGACAAATTGGCAGACAGGTACGTCCCCTTTAAGATGCGGCACTGTGGGTGCGAGCGCCCTGCCGCATGCTTCATGACCATGACTGCGGGTCCGGCGGACTCGATGTCCACCAGGTGCCCGCGATCGTGTCACGGAGTGCAAGAACGGGGAGATGCCTTTGTAAACAAGGCATTTCCCCGTTCTGCCTAGTGACATGACAAAGATCACTGCTCCCTGTCATCGGTGATCGCTCTCATGTGAGTATTAGCCTATCCCTCCCCCACAGTTAGAATCACTCCCTAGGACACACTTAACCCTTTGATCGCCCCCTAGTGTTTAACCCCTTCCCTGCCAGTGTAATTTACATAGTAAATCAGTGCATTTTTATAGCACTGATCGCTGTATAAATGATGTGTCTGCCATAATGTTGCAGTCATGATAAAAAAATTGCAGATCGCCACCATTACTAATAGAAAAAAAAAAATTAATAATAAAAATGCCATTAAACTATCCTCTATTTTGTAGATGCTATAACTTTTGCACAAACCAATCAATATACGCTTATTGTGAAAACATATCGGCCTAAACTAAGGAAGAAATTTGTTTTTTTATATATTTTGGGGGGATATTTATTATAGCAAAAAAGTAAAAAATATTGCTTTTTTCAAAATAGTCGCTCTTTTCTTTGTTTATAGCGCAAAAAATAAAAACCACAGAGGTGATCAAATACCACCAAAAGAAAGCTCTATTTGTGGGGAAAAAAGGACGTCAATTTTGTTTGGGTGCAACGTTGCACGACCACGCAATTGTCAGTTAAAGCAACGCAGTGCCGAATTGGAAAAAGTGCTCTGGTCAGGAAGGGGGTAAATCCTTCCGGGGTTGAAGTGGTTAAAGGAGGCAATACACGGTATTAAGAACTGGGGTATGTAAACTTTTGATCAGGGTAATTTGGGTAGTTTCTGTTAGTTGATTGATAATAAATGGCTGCAGCCAAACACTAATCATGAGTGAAAGAAAAGTTTTTGTGTTATCATTCATATTCTCTGAAAAATGGCCAAGAAATCATAAATTCTGCCAGGGTATGTAAATTTATGAGCACAACTGTATATGTATGGACTTGTGTTTATAGCTCGAGCTGTTATGGCTGAGTTATTATATTGTAGTAAAAGTATATTTGATGAGTTGGTATATGTTACCTGATATAAATTTGGTCATTTATATTTGAAGGTTGTTTAAAATAAATACCAATAAAAGGGTCGCGGCCATTTCAAATCCAAAAGTAGTGTGTGTGTTTTTTAGTATTTAATATTAAAAATTGTTCATAGGGGTTTATAGGGGTATAAGTTCAGCCTACAGTCCCATGGGAGAAGAGAGGAGCAAAGAAATTTGTGCCGCCCACCTATGGGACCCTGGCTGACTATACATTTAAAGTTTGACAGTTTTTAAAATAACAAAATAGGATTGGTTAATTAGGGCCATATGTTAAAATTGGCATGAGCTGGGCACTATAAAAAGAAATTCAAGTGCGTAGTGAACAGTTGGCAGATAAGCAGCAAAGAAGAAGACGCATCCCGCCCTCCCACCCATCGTCGCAACCCCTCTTTATGTGGTTAGTCCTTTTATCTTGAAAAGGGACAGTTATATATATGTATGGACTTGTTTATAGCTCAAGCTGTTATGAGTTATATTGTAGTAAAAGTATATTTGATGAGTTGGTATGTTACCTGATATAAAATTGGTTATTTATATTTGAAGGTTGTTTAAAATAAACCCCCTCAAATCCAAAAGTAAAGTGTGTGTGTTTTTTACTATTTAATATTAAAATAGTTTATAGGGGTATAAGTTCAACCTATGGTCCCCTGCCAGACATTAGGCCGACTCCTGCCGGACAGGCTGCTGTACACACTAGCCGAATGTTGGTTGGTTTCTGTGGAACCATCCAATACCGGGCGATATTCGGCCCATGTGTACCAGCCTTAAAAGACAAGTAACTATACTTTATATATATTTATGTGTATTTTTATGTGTAATATATATATATATATATATATATATATATATATATATATATATATATATATACACACATACATATACATATATATATATATAAAAACATTTTTTAGAATTATACTAATCTAGGTGGATGCAGCATCGGTCTGATGTTACATCTGTCCCTCGCCACTCTAAGGCTGAGAACCAAGCGATCAAACACCGCTGATCGCTCGGTTCTCAGTGCTCCCTGAGCAAAGAGCTGATGACTGTCAGTCACTGCTCTCTGCTCTGCCCCCCCCCCCCCCATGCTCACTGGAGTGCTGGGCTGTGGAGGAGGTGGAAGCAGCTAGCACAGGCTCTCAGTGGCTCGCTCATTTTTTAACCACTTGCCGACCGCCTCACGCATATATACGTGAGCAGAGCGGCACGGGCAGGCAAAATCACGTACCTGGTACGTGATTGCCTTCCCGCGGGCGGGGGGTCCGATCGGACCCCCCCCCGGTGCCATCGGCGGTCGGCGTTTGGCTGGGAGAGTTGAGAGACGAGGGGGAGACCATCCGATCGTGGCCCCCCCCTCGCGATCGCTCCCAGCCAATGAGAAACATCCCCTGCCTCTGTATAGTACACAGAGGCAGAGGATGTGATGTCATCTCTCCTCGGCTGGCCAGTTTCCGTTCCAGCACCGAGGAGAGAAGACATGTAAGTGCACAACACACACACTACACACAGTAGAACATGCCAGGCACACTAAACACCCCCGATCCCCCCCCGATCGCCCCCCGATCCCCCCCCAATCACCCCCCCCCCCTGTCACAAACTGACACCAAGCAGGTTTTTTTGTTTTGTTTTGTTTTTTTCCTGATTACTGCATAGTGTCAGTTTGTGACAGTTAGCAGTGGTAGGGCAGTTAGTATTAGCCCCCTGTAGGTCTAGGGTACCCCCCTAACCCCCCCTAATAAAGTTTTAACCCCTTGATCACCCCCTGTCACCAGTGTCGCTAAGCGATCATTTTTCTGATCGCTGTATTAGTGTCGCTGGTGACGCTAGTTAGGAACGTAAATATTTAGGTTCGCTGTCAGCGTTTTATAGCGACAGGGACCCCCATATACTATCTAATAAATGTTTTAACCCCTTGATTGCCCCCTAGTTAACCCTTTCACCACTGATCACCGTATAAGTGTTATGGGTGACGCTGGTTAGTTTGTTTATTTTTTTTAGTGTCAGGGCACCCGCCGTTTATTACCGAATAAAGGTTTAGCCCCCTGATCGCCCGGCGGTGATATGCGTCGCCCCAGGCAGCGTCAGATTAGCGCCAGTACCGCGAACACCCACGCACGCACCGTACACGCACCGTACACCTCCCTTAGTGGTATAGTATCTGAACACATCAATATCTGATCCGATCAGATCTATACTAGCGTCCCCAGCAGTTTAGGGTTCCCAAAAACGCAGTGTTAGCGGGATCAGCCCAGATACCTGCTAGCACCTGCGTTTTGCCCCTCCGCCCAGCCCACCCAAGTGCAGTATCGATCGATCACTGTCACTTACAAAACACTAAACGCATAACTGCAGCGTTCGCAGAGTCAGGCCTGATCCCTGCGATCGCTAACAGTTTTTTTGGTAGCATTTTGGTGAACTGGCAAGCACCAGCCCCAAGCAGCGTCAGATTAGCGCCAGTACCACTAACACCCACGCACGCACCGTACACCTCCCTTAGTGGTATAGTATCTGATCGGATCAATATCTGATCCGATCAGATCTATACTAGCGTCCCCAGCAGTTTAGGGTTCCCAAAAACGCAGTGTTAGTGGGATAAGCCCAGATACCTGCTAGCACCTGTGTTTTGCCCCTCCGCCCGGCCCAGCCCACCCAAGTGCAGTATCGATCGATCACTGTCACTTTTTTTTGTAGCGTTTTGGTGAACTGGCAAGCGCCAGCGGCCTAGTACACCCCGGTCGTAGTCAAACCAGCACTGCAGTAACACTTGGTGACGTGGCGAGTCCCATAAGTGCAGTTCAAGCTGGTGAGGTGGCAAGCACAAGTAGTGTCCCGCTGCCACCAAGAAGACAAACACAGGCCCGTCGTGCCCATAATGCCCTTCCTGCTGCATTCGCCAATCCTAATTGGGAACCCACCACTTCTGCAGCGCCCGTACTTCCCCCATTCACATCCCCAACCAAATGCAGTCGGCTGCATGAGAGGCATTTATATGTCATCCCGAGTACCCCTACCCAACGAACCCCCCCAAAAAAGATGTCGTGTCTGCAGCAAGCGCGGATATAGACGTGACACCCGCTATTATTGTCCCTCCTGTCCTGATAATCCTGGTCTTTGCATTGGTGAATGTTTTGAACGCTACCATTCACTAGTTGAGTATTAGCGTAGGGTACAGCATTGCACAGACTAGGCACACTTTCACAGGGTCTCCCAAGATGCCATCACATTTTGAGAGACCCGAACCTGGAACCGGTTACAGTTATAAAAGTTACAGTTACAAAAAAAAAGTGTAAAAAAAAAAAAAAACACAAACAAAAATAAAAAAAAATAGTTGTCGTTTTATTGTTCTCTCTCTCTCTATTCTCTCTCTGGTGTTCTGCTCTTTTTTACTGTATTCTATTCTGCAATGTTTTATTGTTATTATGTTTTATCATGTTTGCTTTTCAGGTATGCAATTTTTTATACTTTACCGTTTACTGTGCTTTATTGTTAACCATTTTTTTGTCTTCAGGTACGCCATTCACGACTTTGAGTGGTTATACCAGAATGATGCCTGCAGGTTTAGGTATCATCTTGGTATCATTCTTTTCAGCCAGCGGTCGGCTTTCATGTAAAAGCAATCCTAGTGGCTAATTAGCCTCTAGACTGCTTTTACAAGCAGTGGGAGGGAATGCCCCCCCCCCCCACCGTCTTCCGTGTTTTTCTCTGGCTCTCCTGTCTCAACAGGGAACCTGAGAATGCAGCCGGTGATTCAGCCAGCTGACCATAGAGCTGATCAGAGACCAGAGTGGCTCCAAACATCTCTATGGCCTAAGAAACCGGAAGCTACGAGCATTTTAGGACTTAGATTTCGCCGGATGTAAACAGCGCCATTGGGAAATTGGGAAAGCATTTTATCACGCCGATCTTGGTGTGGTCAGATGCTTTGAGGGCAGAGGAGAAATCTAGGGTCTAATAGACCCCAATTTTTTCAAAAAAGAGTACCTGTCACTACCTATTGCTATCATAGGGGATATTTACATTCCCTGAGATAACAATAAAAATGATTTAAAAAAAAATATGAAAGGAACAGTTTAAAAATAAGATAAAAAAGCAAAAAAATAATAAAGAAAAAAAAAAAAAAAAAAAAAAAAGCACCCCTGTCCCCCCTGCTCTCGCGCTAAGGCGAACGCAAGCGTCGGTCTGGCGTCAAATGTAAACAGCAATTGCACCATGCATGTGAGGTATCACCGCGAAGGTCAGATCGAGGGCAGTAATTTTAGCAGTAGACCTCCTCTGTAAATCTAAAGTGGTAACCTGTAAAGGCTTTTAAAGGCTTTTAAAAATGTATTAATTTTGTTGCCACTGCACGTTTGTGCGCAATTGTAAAGCATGTCATGTTTGGTATCCATGTACTCGGCCTAAGATCATCTTTTTTATTTCATCAAACATTTGGGCAATATAGTGTGTTTTAGTGCATTAAAATTTAAAAAAGTGTGTTTTTTCCACAAAAAATGCGTTTGAAAAATCGCTGCGCAATTACTGTGTGAAAAAAAAAAATGAAACACCCACCATTTTAATCTGTAGGGCATTTGCTTTAAAATAATATATAATGTTTGGGGGTTCAAAGTAATTTTCTTGCAAAAAAAAATAATTTTTTCATGTAATCAAAAAGTGTCAGAAAGGGCTTTGTCTTCAAGTGGTTAGAAGAGTGGGTGATGTGTGACATAAGCTTCTAAATGTTGTGCATAAAATGCCAGGACAGTTCAAACCCCCCCAAATGACCCCATTTTGGAAAGTAGACACCCCAAGCTATTTGCTGAGAGGCATGTCGAGTCCATGGAATATTTTATATTGTGACACAAGTTGCGGGAAAGAGACAAATTTTTTTTTTTTTTTTTTTTGCACAAAGTTGTCACTAAATGTTATATTGCTCAAACATGCCATGGGGATTTGTGAAATTACACCCCAAAATAAATTCTGTTGCTTCTCCTGAGTACGGGGATACCACATGTGTGGGACTTTTTGGGAGCCTAGCCGCGTACGGGACCCCGAAAACCAAGAACCGCCTTCAGGCTTTCTAAGGCCGTAAATTTTTGATTTCACTCTTCACTGCCTATCACAGTTTCGGAGGCCATGGAATGCCCAGGTGGCACAAACCCCCCCCAAATGACCCCATTTTGGAAAGTAGACACCCCAAGCTATTTGCTGAGAGGTATAGTGAGTATTTTGCAGACCTCACTTTTTGTCACAAGGTTTTGAAAATTGAAAAAAGAAAAAAAAAATTTTTTTTTCTGGTCTTTCTTCATTTTCAAAAACAAATGAGAGCTGCAAAATACTCACCATGCCTCTCAGCAAATAGCTTGGGGTGTCTACTTTCCAAAATGGGGTCATTTGGGGGGGGTTTGTGCCATCTTGGCATTTTATGGCCTTCAAAACTGTGATAGGTAGTGAGGAGTGAAATCAAAAATGTATGCCCTTAGAAATCCTGAAGGTGGTGCTGGGTTTTCGGGGCCCCGTACGCGGCTAGGCTCCCAAAAAGTGCCACACATGTGGTATCCCCGTACTCAGGAGAAGCAGCTGAATGTATTTTGGGGTGCAATTCCACATATGCCCATGGCCTATGTGAGCAATATATCATTTAGTGACAACTTTTTGTAAATTTTTTTTTTTTTTTTTTTTTTTGTCATTATTCAATCACTTGGGACAAAAAAAATAAATATTCAATGGGCTCAACATGCCTCTCAGCAATTTCCTTGGGGTGTCTACTTTCCAAAATGGGGTCATTTGGGGGGGGTTTGTACTGCCCTGCCATTTTAGCACCTCAAGAAATGACATAGGCAGTCATAAACTAAAAGCTGTGTAAATTCCAGAAAATGTACCCTAGTTTGTAGACGCTATAACTTTTGCGCAAACCAATAAATATACGCTTATTGACATTTTTTTTACCAAAGACATGTGGCCGAATACATTTTGGCCTAAATGTATGACTAAAATTTAGTTTATTGGATTTTTTTTATAACAAAAAGTAGAAAATATCATTTTTTTTCAAAATTTTCAGTCTTTTTCCGTTTATAGCGCAAAAAATAAAAACGGCAGAGGTGATCAAATACCATCAAAAGAAAGCTCTATTTGTGGGAAGAAAAGGACGCAAATTTCGTTTGGGTAGAGCATTGCATGACCGCGCAATTAGCAGTTAAAGCGACGCAGTGCCGAATTGTAAAAAGTGCTCTGGTCAGGAAGGGGGTAAATCCTTCCGGGGCTGAAGTGGTTAAATTGTCGCTTATGGAGAATTTTAGGTACCATAGATTGTCGCCATTTCACGGGCGTGCTTAAATTTTAAATCTTGATTTTAGTTACGCATTAGGTCATCCTTGTCCAGAACTTTTGAATCAATGAACAATACCAAATAATTTGATGGAAGTCATTAGGTGTGAAAGTACATTGCCAACGCTCAAAAGAAGGGGACTGGTAAATGCCAGCAAGCCTAGCTAGGATGAAGTATATTCTATGTAAAAAAAAATATTGAATAAACCAATCTCTAGCAGAGATTGGCTGCTAAATGGATAATCCCACGTTTTGCCAATCCTCAACCTGGAGATCTGGGACAACTCCTATCCACTTTTCTCTGCATATTGACACTGAGGGAGATTGCATAGGAAAAAAGTTCTTTATAAACTCAAATTCAGTAGGGTAGCTAGGTGACAACATTATATCTGGCACCTCATCCTCAAAATAGTATGTATATTCTTTATAAACTCCTGACAGGAACTTTTTCAATGAATCAGCAATTTTGGAGGGTTGAGTCTCTAAGCAGGGTGAACCAAATTGTCTCAAAAAGGCATGGCACAGTAGTAAATATCGAAACAAACAGAAAATGGAAAGGACAAATAACTTTTTTGTTGTGATCTTTAAAGCATATCTAAACCCTCAAAAATATACGCATATATTAGGTATTCCATTAGTTTCACCAGGTGATATGACCAGTAATATACCTCCTGGGTTATGGTGGCTACACTCATACTTCCACTATGGAGGAGCAATAAATACACCCTTGGATAGCAGATTTGTCAACCTGTGAAGAGGCTAGTGTCAGATAGACTAGAAGATTTAGATATACTTAACTGGCAAAAAATGAAAGGCTAACTATAGCTAACTATAGCGAATATGTTTTAATATGCTTTAAGCAGTTACAGAAACATTTTTGTTTCCCTTTAGGATAAAGGTTTTAACTAAATGAACAAAAGCTGACCATTGTACGCTCTCCTGTCAGTGTTAAATGGTTTGTCGCACCCTCCTAAGTGCTACTTTTACTGGACTGCTTGGCCTTTTAAAAGATGTTGAAAACAACAGACTTACTGGCAGGATCAACTGTTGAAAACAAAGGAAAAGAGAAAACTAATGCAACCACATCTAAGGATTTGAGAGCTGAAAAATACATATTTTATTTATTTATTTATTTATTTTGGGGGGGTACACTTTAAGGATCTTTGAGAATTAATTAAGTTACAGTACATGCAACAAGAGGAGTCAGGGGTGGCTTGTTTTAAAGTTCTTTTACTGATTGTCCGGAATATGTAAATACTTTAATGTCCATAGTTTGGACACAGATGTACTGAGATTCTGCTATTGCTCCATCATTCCCTTGAGTATTGTAACGCTGGTCCTCAATGCCACTGACCTGCTAACAAAGGATCACAGTGGCATGCTGGCAGAAGGAGAAACAGATTACACTCTAACTTTGAACACACGGGATTACACTCACCAAACACTACATGTGCCATATGCCTGGCTAAGAAATGAGAGTGAGAGAGACACTAGAAGCAACTGCTCTCTGTAGCTGCTGCCCTGTGGCACTGAACCGGTTAACAGCTGTATCAACAAGAGTTGCTGAGCACAATAGACTGAGTCAGGCAGCACTGCACCGAGGGAACTGTAGTCCAGAAGGTTTACCATCTGCTGCTAGAGAGAATGAGCCCTTTAGGAACTGACCATACAGCCACCTATCAGCCTTCTTGCTTGACTGGGACTATTCTTATGGTCACGAACAGTACAACAGTACAACAGTACAAGCTGTGCTCTCACAACCTCCTGAATATTGGGCGGTGGACCAAAATACAGCATAAAGATAAGACACAGCCACAGAGCTGTGTCCGCTCTTCAAAATAATTGGTATTTATGGGCCCAAAGTGTGCCAAGAATACCCCATACCACTACATATCCAGCTATGATTGTTGACACAAGGCAGTTTGGGTCTATAGATTCATACTGTTGATACCAAACCCTACCATATGTATGCCTTTGATTTATCAGACCTGGCTACATTTTTTTTCCAGTCTCCAACTATACAGTTTTGATGAGCATGTGCCCATTGCAGCCTTAGCTTTCTGTTCTTGGCTGACAGGAGTTGAACCTGATGTGATATTTTACTGTTTTAGCCTATCCACCTCAGGGTGGATCAATTCTTAAACGCTCACCACAGTTGTAAAAAAGCGGTTATCTAAGTCACTGAAAACTTTCTGTCAGTTCCAACCTTTCTGGACATTCTCCTCTGACCTATCTTATCAATAAGATGCTCCCATCCCCAAAAACTGGCTCATACTGGATTCATTTTTGTTTCTATTCACACTTTTTTGAGCAAATTCTAGAGGTTGTTGTATGTAAAAATAGCAGGGGAGCAGCAATTACAGAAATGTTAAAACTAGGCCACCTGACACCAACTATCATGCCATGGACAAAATCACTGTGATAATATAAAAGGTAGGAAAATTAGCAATTATGAGCCCCAAGGGGTTAGAGCTTATGACTATGCAATTAGAGGTTTCTGCTGGCTGAATCAGTGGAGATCAAACTCTCCTGGTCCTGCCTGTCTCAGTTGGTGAAAGTAGTAATGTACTACCTGGAATAAAGGATAATTGTTCTTGAATATTTAAATATGTTAAGCCCTTTCATTGGCATATTTCATGTAAGTGCTGGAATTACCAGTATGTTGCTTGTGAATTCAATTTGGAAAGGCATTTTGCTCATTACTTGCCATATTCTCTGTGACAGTTCCCTATGCCATAATCAGTTTACTCAATAAGGTATGCATATCTATCTCGCATGCTTTAAATGGCCTTTACATTCAACATTCAACAGAATAATTACTATTCTATATGATATTATACAGTTAACCTAACCCATCCTACTCCTAGAGAGATGCTGCAATGATTTGATAATGATATGCCAAAGAGGATGCCCCAATCTCCTTTCTTTTTTTTTTTTCTTCCCAATCTCCTTTCTAGTATCATTTACAGTAGTTAAAGGTCATGTTGCCATTTTGTTCTTTTTTGCAGACCCCGATATTGAGATATGAGAGAACTTCTTGTCTCTTCTGACTGGCAAAATGCATCTCTCTCTCACTGATATGTGCTTAGCATGTAGTACCCTGGAGTTTAGCGGTTAGTCTGCATGATATCTAGATGTGCTGTCCTCATATCCCCCTTGTGTCACCATATGTGCAGTATCATCTTGGTAAACTAAATTTGATCTAAAAGAGATATTGGGACACTTGTTAAACTAATCTATTGGTTGCCATAGTGAGGTTACTTCATCAGGAACTGTATGAAATCCTAAATGTGGGCAGGCTGAAAATATATATATTTTAAATAAACACATAAATGAAGGACTGGAGAATGTTTACATGATTTTTTTCTAGCACCTCATGCCCCTTATCTAGATAACAATCACATGAAGACACAACGAAATTTGTGCAGTCTGCAAGACAGAAATGCACAGGAATCTTAACCACTCGCTGACCCAGCCTTTTTCCGACATTTGCTGCTTACAAGTTAAAATCAGTATTTTTTGCTAGAAAATTACTTAGAACCCAAAAACATTATATTATATTATTTATATATATATATATATATATATATATATATATATATATATATATATATATATATATATATATATATATATATTTATATTTAGGTCACACCGCATTTGCGCAGTGGCCTTTCAAATGCAATTTTTTTTGTAAAAATGCAGTTAAAGAATTAAAAAAACCAAACACAATAGTGACCCCAATTATTTTTGTATAATGTAAAAGATGATGTTACATCGAGTAAATAGATACCTGACATTTCATGCTAAACGGTACTTCACGCAAACTACGGTACTTAAAAATCTCCATAGGCGATGATTTAAAATTATTTGCAGGTTACCAGTTTAGAGTTACAGAGGAGGTCTTGCACTAGAATAAGTGCTCTTGCTCTAACGATCAATGTGTGGTTTGAACACAGTTTATATATGCGGGGCGGGACTGACGTATACGTTCACTTCTGCGCGCAAGCACGAAGGGATGGGGCACTTTAAAAAAAAAATTATTTTGCTTTTTATTTTTACACTGTCCCTTTATTTAATTTTTTTCTATCACTTTTAATCCTATTACAAGGAACGTGAACATTTCTTGTAATAGAAATAAGCATGACAGGTCCTCTTCATTGAGAGATCTGGGGTCATAAAGACCCCAGATCTCTCATTTACCTTTAAAAACAAAAAAAAAATAAAATATTTTGACACTTTGAGTTTTAAAAATAAAAATAAAAAAATCATCTTCTTTGATCCCAAGAACCAGAAGTGACGTTGGAGGTCGTTCTGGTCCTCCAAGGTCATAGAGCTGAGTGGGGGCCATCTTGCCCTCACTCGACTTCTTGCCTATCCATCCAAAAGATCCGATCACTTCCGGGTTTACTGATGACTCCGGGTAAACCCGGAAATGACCAGAAAACAGCGGGGGGGGGCACCTCTCCCGTTGCTTATAAAAGTGATTACGTGGTGAATTCACCACTGAGATCACTTTTATCAGAAAGCTGACCACCTAATGAAAAAAAGATACCGGGGTTATGCATACTTGCCAACTGTCCCGAATTTCCCAGGACATTCCCGGGATTTAGATCTTTGTCCCGGTCTTACTGTTTCCCGGGAAATGTCACGGGAAATGGCTGTTTTCTCGCTAGAGGCCACGGCTGGTACTGGTAAAATGTCTCCGCCAGCTGCTATTTTACTGAAGACCAGCTATCGTGAGGTAGAAAGAAGAGGCGGAACCCAGGCTCCACCTCTTGGTTCTTCCCTTCAGTCTCCACAAGTTGATCTTCTGTAATGGCGTGGAGGCCAAATCACCTGCGGCCTGATGTAAGGAGGGACTCTGCTGGCTGGGGAAATTTGATGTAAGGAGGGACTGCGCTGGCTAGGGACACCTGATGTAAGGAGGACTGCGCTGGCTAGGGACTCCTGATGTAGGGAGGGACTGCGCTGGCTAGGGACACCTGATGTAAGGAGGGACTCCGTTGGCTGGGGACACCTGATGTAAGGTGGGACTCCACTGGGGGCACCTGATGTAAGGAGGGACTCTGCTGGGGGCACCTGATGTAAGAAGGGACTCTGCTGGCGGCACCTGATGTAAGGAGGGACTCTACTGGGGGCACCTGATGTAAGGAGGGACTCTGCTGGGGGCACCTGATGTAAGGAGGGACTCTACGGGGGCACCTGATGTAAGAAGGGACTCTGCTGAGGGCACCTGATGTAAGGAGGGACTCTGCTGGGGCCCCTGATGTAAGGAGGGATTCTATTGGAAATGCCTGGTGTAAGTAGGGACTCTGCTGAGAATGCCTGGTGTAAGGAGTGACTCTACTGGGGACACCTATCTGGAGGCAGGTGACGGTGGCAAGTGACACGCTCAGGGCTCCCACTGATTCTGCATAATGGTGAGTTGAACTATTTCATTTTATATTGCAATGTAATAATAGAAGTAATGTGCTTCAATCATCCTGACACCATACCAACCATGGTGCCGTTATGATTTAAGCGCCAACACCAGGGGTTTGGAGTATCTTTATCTGCTGATTATTAAACTTTCTGGAATGCACATATATCTATTGTGGTGCAAGATCTGGGCCTGCTGTCCCTCCATCCCTCTTTCTTTTCTTCGTTCTCTCTCCTCCCCTCCCTATTTCTTTCTTTCATTCTTTCTCTCTCCCTTACTTTCTCCCTCCATCCCTTGTTTATCTCAGACTCCAATCACACACCCCTTTGAGCCACGCCCCTTTAAGTCGCACCCACGTTTTCGTATAAACCACGCCGCATTTTTCTTTCTGCAATACTTCCCGCCTACAAACAAATTCCCCACCCCCTACTTATAGCAAGACTCCACCTACAGACAAAATAGTGTCCCTATAAATGTTTTTGCAATGTTGGCAACTATGGATTATGGCTACAGCTAGATGCCATAACCCATAGTTGCCAACATTGCAAAAAAATTTGCAAAAACATGGCATACATTTACAGTTAGGCAGTCAGCAAGTAATCTATGATCACAGCATAAACTTTCATTTTATAACATCAGCATTGTAATACCAATATAAACTGTCAGGAAGATCCTGCTAGTAACAGGCATCTCGAGTGTGCGTGTGTGCGCGCACCCATTGGCACCAGGCGGGCTATTTAAACCAGACTGTCACACTGGGATCTTGCTGTCTGCTGTACGTGTTACGTGTTACGTGTTATGTGTGTTTTGATCCTTGAGAACCTGTTCCTGTGTTAAACCCGGCTTGCTCCTGACTAGGGATGAGCCGAACACCCCCCTGTTCGGTTCGCACCAGAACATGCGAACAGGAAAAAAGTTCGTTCGAACATGCGAACACCGTTAACGTCTATGGGACACGAACATGAATAATCAAAAGTGCTAATTTTAAAGGTTTATATGCAAGTTATTGTCATAAAAAGTGTTTGGGGACCTGGGTCCTGCCCCAGGGGACATGGATCAATGCAAAAAAAAGTTTTAAAAACGCCCGTTTTTTCAGGAGCAGTGATTTTAATAATGCTTAAAGTCAAACAATAAAAGTGTAATATCCCTTTAAATTTCGTACCTGGGGGGTGTCTATAGTATGCCTGTAAAGGGGCGCATGTTTCCTGTGTTTAGAACAGTCTGACAGCAAAATGACATTTTGAAGGAAAAAACTCATTTAAAACTACCCGCGGCTATTGCATTGCCGACAATACACATAGAAGTTCATTGATAAAAACGGCATGGGAATTCCCCAAAGGGGAACCCCGAACCAAAATTAAAAAAAAAATATGACGTGGGAGTCCTCCTAAATTCCATACCAGGCCCTTCAGGTCTGGTATGGATATTAAGGGGAACCCCGGCCAAAATTAAAAAAAAAAAATGACGTGGGGTTCCCCCTAAATTCCATACCAGACCCTTCAGGTCTGGTATGGATTTTAAGGGGAACCCCGCGCCAAAAAAAAAAAAAAAAAACGGCGTGGGGTCCCCCCAAAAATCCATACCAGACCCTTATCCGAGCACGCAACCTGGCAGGCCGCAGGAAAAGAGGGGGGGACGAGAGTGCGGCCCCCCCTCCCTCCTGAACCGTACCAGGCCACATGCCCTCAACATTGGGAGGGTGCTTTGGGGTAGCCCCCCAAAACACCTTGTCCCCATGTTGATGAGGACAAGGGCCTCATCCCCACAACCCTGGCCGGTGGTTGTGGGGGTCTGCGGGCGGGGGGCTTATCGGAATCTGGAAGCCCCCTTTAACAAGGTGACCCCCAGATCCCGGCCCCCCCCTGTGTGAAATGGTAAGGGGGTACATAAGTACCCCTACCATTTCACGAAAAAAGTGTCAAAAATGTTAAAAATGACAAGAGACAGTTTTTGACAATTCCTTTATTTAAATGCTTCTTCTTTCTTCTATCTTCCTTCATCTTCTGGTTCTTCTGGTTCTTCTGGCTCTTCTGGTTCTTCCTCCGGCGTTCTCGTCCAGCATCTCCTCCGCGGCGTCTTCTATCTTCTTCTCCTCGGGCCGCTCCGCACCCATGGCATAGGGGGGAGGCTCCCGCTCTTCTCTTCTTCTTTTCTTCTCTTCTGTTCTTCTTCATTTTCTTCTCCGGGCCGCTCCGCAATCCATGCTGGCATGGAGGGAGGCTCCCGCTGTGTGACGGCGCTCCTCGTCTGACAGTTCTTAAATAACCGGGTGGGCGGGGCCACCCGGTGAACCCCGCCCCCCTCTGACGCACGGTGACTTGACGGGACTTCCCTGTGATGTCACGGGGAATGCCCCCACTCGTCTCCATACCATAGGAGGGTGGAAGTGATGTCATAACGTCAGCTTCGCCCATACGTCTTAAAGGGCCATTTTTTGTTGCCACAAATGTGAGGTTACAGCGAGAGCAATCATTTTAGCCCTAGACCTCCTTTGTAACTATGCAAACAAGGCCTGGGAATGCCTCTGTAACTCAAAACATGCAACCTGTAGAATTTTTTAAACGTCGCCTATGGAGATTTTTAAGGGTAAAAGTTTGACGCCATTCCATGAGCGGGCTAAATTTTGAAGCGTGACATGTTGGGTATCAATTTACTTGGCGTAACATTATCTTTCCAAAAAAAAATTGGGCTAACTTTACTGTTGTCTTATTTTTTTATTCAAAAGTGAATTATTTCCAAAAAAGTACCCTTGTAAGACCGCTGTGCAAATACGATGCAAAAAAAGTATAGCAATGACCGCCATTTTATTCTCTAGGGTGTTAGAAAAAAAACAATATATAATGTTTGGGGGTTCTAAATAATTTTCTAGCAAAAAAACAGTTTTAAACTTGTAAACATCCAAATCTCAAAACGAGGCTAGTCCTTAAGTGGCTAAAGGGGTTAATTGGATTCACTCCAGCACCAATAATAGAGTTTTTACAGCATAATGACAACTTACCTTGATAAAGCAGCATCACGCCTACTTTTTATTTTCCATTGATTCCAATTTACCTGTCCATCTGCTAATACCCTTATATATGCTCTGCTTTTGTTTAGTTTTCTAGTTTATATTCCTTTTTGAGGATTTATGGACAGCTGCTTGAAGAAGAAACTACATATACGAGACTTTTATGCTAGATCGCCAAGCTCCCCCATATTATTGTGGGGTATTTGACTTTGAATTATGATTATTGTTAAATCATAACTCATTTTTACTTTAATGCAAACACTCTTAAATTGCAAGTAGTATACAACGTATAATGCGAGGATAGATGCTTGCAAAATGATGCGTCTTGTGACTTTTTTAGAGTATTCTTCAGCTGCTTTGCAAGCATAGTAGGAGGATCTAGGATCCTCTATGACCTCATGGCGTCAGCTTTTCAAGCTTCACAGCCCAGAGTTGATGGGCTTTTCATACCTCCCTCTTCGTATGTCATTATGCTCTTACATTTGCATAAGGGACAGAGAACATTTCTGAACATTTCTGGCTTCCTCTCAGTTACTGTATGTCTTGTGCCCACCCTTCTCATTTCTTGATAGCTAAATTTTCTTAAATGAGTAACCAATGTTTCATAACAATGCAGGAGGGAAGGTTAGAACTGTGCGATTACATGCCCTTTTCCTAGAGAAGTATGAAAGTTCTTACTACACAAAATTTCCTATGAAAGATGCTCAGACGTTAGCACCACTTTATCACTTCCCACTAGTGCTGATGAGCACACTCCATAAGATGATAATATTTAGGATGAGTAATGCAAAAGGTAAAACAGATTGTTGCACAATTTTTAACTTGCAGTTTCAGAGTGTTGTGCATTAAAAAATATACTTTACTACTTTTCTGTTTTAAAGTCCAACTCCAACTATTTTACTTATACTAATATACTTATATTTTATTCTCAGATTAATGCTTTTATTTTTTATTACTTCAGGTGCTCTCCAAGCTCTACGGAAAGTTACAGATATGCACAGTGGAGAGCCGTACTTCTTCCCCTCCGTTGGATTTGAATGGGGTCTACAGTATGAACAACACCAGTCCCAGTGTTGTGTCTCCACCCCCCTCACTCTGCTGTGCCATTCACAAAGCATGGCACAAATGCCATCACTGTGTTGTGCTCTGTGAATGGTACAGCAGAGTGAGGAAAGCAGAGACACAACACTGAAGGAGCTGCTTGATAATTTTGGGCTCTCTGTTCTGTGCCTCGACCCCAAGAACAAACTCAGCCCCTCTGGCACGCCTGGTTGAATAAAAGTGCTGCACGCACAAGTAACAACACAACTGTAAAACACCTTTTGCCTGGCTGTGAAGTGTTTCCAGTAAATAAACACACACACCCAGTTAGTGATATACACGCTTAATCTATTAACACAGATTAGCATAAATGGCACTGTAAACAGAATTACCACTTGCCGCCCGCCCACCACCAAATGACGGAAGAGCGGTGCGACTCTGGTTCTGGGTGGACGTCATATGACGTCGCTCCAGAACAGCCGATCTCGTGCTCCCGCTGGGGCACGCAGCACGGCGCTCATTTTTCATCACCATTACTATGGCAACCATGTTCGGATCTTTAGCTGAGAATGCCAAAAGCTGTTAATACATATTTGTCAGGATATCCCATTGTTTAGCTCTCTAAGATAGTGCTCAGCCCCCCTGGCTCAAGAGGTCGAGTTCATTGCACTTGCACGGGCATGAAAATTTTTTAAAGGATCAGATGTCAACATTTACACCGATTCGAAATACGCACATAGTATGACACATTGAGGGTCATTCACAAAGAAGAAGGCGCTGCACCAGTTCACACATTAATTGGTGCGCCGGAAACATTGTTAATCTAACGTGCGAACCGGCGCATGCTGATGCGCACATAGCGATAATACCGGCGTATGTACACTGTAACTGGCACTAAGGTAACTGTGGTTTTCTCATTGATAAAAGCACACGCTAAATACAATTGGTTAATTTCATCTAATTGGTTGTGTGTCTTGTTAGGCAATTAGTAGATGTTCTCGGTTAATTAACCCTTTTGATGCTAATCTCATTCCTATTACTTCTAATATATCTTTGAAATGTGTTTTTTTCTTTATTTACTCAAATCTTTCAATACATTACAAGAGAACAGAGAAGTGTTTCTAAACTCAATAAATTTACATTTTCAGATCTTGATCTTTAAAGGTTTACCATACACTGCAATCAGATCTTAAATAAATTAGATTTAGTGGAAGAGGCTGTTTGATTTCCTATAATTTTAATTAATTGTTCAACAATAAAAATGAAATATTCCTTTAAATATCGTGCCTGAGGGTGTCCTTAGTATACCTGTAAAGTAGCGCATTTTTCCCCTGTTTAGAACAGTACCACAGCAAAATGATATTTCTAAAGGAAAAATGTCATTTAAAACTGCTCGCAGCTGTAATGTACCCAACACCAAAATTTTTTAAAAAATTGCGTGGGGGTCCCCTCAAAATCCCTACCAGGCCCTTCAGGTCTGGTATGGATTTCAAGGGGAACCCTGTGTCTGCCCCCTTCTGGGGACGCCTCCCATGGAGGCGGAGTTTTTCAGGTTTTTTTTTTCTCGGGTTGTCAGACGCTGTGATCGAAGATGGATGGACATCACGTGACATTTTTATTTTTTTGTTTTTTAATAAAGGACTAGTCCCAAACTGTCTACTGTCATTTTTACTTTTTTGACACTTTTCTTGGGGGGAGGGGATGTGGCAGTCCCCTTGTTAAAGGAGGCTTCCGGATTCTGATAAGCCCACCGTCAGCAGACCCCCACAACCACCGGGCAAGGATCGTGGGGAAGAGGCCCTTGTCCCCATCAACATGAGGACAAGGTGCTTTGGGGGGGACCCCAAAACACCCTTCCCATGTTAATAGCATGTGGCCTGGTACGGTTCAGGAGGGGGGCGCTCTCTCCCACATTTTCCTGCAGTCTGCCAGGTTGCATGCTCGGATAAGGGTCTGGTATGGATTTTGGGGGGATTGCCATTTTTTGCTTAATTTTGACTCAGGGCTCCCCTTAAAATCCATACCAGAAGGGCCCCTGAAGGGCCTGGTATGAATTTTGGGGAAACCCCCACGCCATTTTTTAAAAAATGTTTGGCCATGGGGTTCCCCTTAATATTCATACCAGACCCCAAGGGCCTGGTAATGGACTGGGGGGGAACCATGCCGGGTTTTTTTTCAATTATTTTTATCTCTATTGTATCTGACAATACATTACAGCCGCAAGCAGTTTTAAGTTACATTTTTTCCTTAGAAATGTATGTATGCTGTGGCATAGTAAAACACATCACACAGATGCGCTACTCTACGGGCAGACTAAGGAGACCCCCCCAGGCATGATATTTAAAGTAATATTTCATTTTTATTGTTTCACTTTAAGCATTATTAAAATCACTGCTCCTGAAAAAAGTGCAGTTTTTAAACCTTTATTTTGTATTGATACATGTCCCCTGGGGCAGGACCCGGGTCCCCTAACACTTTTTTATGGCAATAACATGCATATGAGCCTTTAAAATGAACACTTTTGGTTTCTCATGTTCTGTCCCATAGACTTTAACTATTTGCATAATCTCGCAGTGCATTAATGGGCATTCTCAAATTTGCCGTGAACGCCCCATATGTTGACTGTTCGGCGAACACCTGATGTTCGAGTCGATTTTCTATTGGGTTCAGGTCTGGAGACTGGCTAGGCCACTCTAGGACCTTGAGATGCTTCTTACAGAGCCACTCCTTAGTTGCCCTGGCTGTGTATTTCGGGTCGTTGTCATGCTGCAAGACCCAGCCATGAGCCCACCCATCTTCAATACTCTTACTGGAGGGAAGGAGGTTGTTGGCCAAGATCTCGTGATACACGGCCCCATCCATCCTCCCCTCAATACGGTGCAGTTGTCCTGTCCCCTTTGCAGAAAAGCAGCCCCAAAGAATGTTTCCACCTCCATGCTTCACGGTTGGTATGGTGTTCTTGAGGTTGTACTCATCCTTCTTCTTCCAAACACAGCGAGTGGCGTTTAGACCAAAAAGCTCTATTTTTGTCTCATCAGACCACATGACCTTCTCCCATTCCTATTCTGGATCATCCAGATGGTCATTGGCAAACTTGAGATGGGCCTGGACATGCGCTGGCTTGAGCTGGGGGGCCTTGTGTGTGTGCAGGATTTTAATCCATGGCGGCGTAAGGTGTTACTAATGGTTTTCTTTGAGACTGTGGTCCCAGCTCTCTACAGGTCATTGACCAGGTCCTGCCGTGTAGTTCTGAGCTGATCCCTCACTTTACTCATGATCAGTGATGCCCCTCGAGGTGAGATCTTGCATGGAGGCTCAGACCGAGGGAGATTGACCATCATCTTGAACTTCTTCCATTTTCTAATAATTGCGCCAACAGTTTTTGCCTTCTCACCAAGCTGCTTGCCTATTGTCCTGTAGTACATCCCAGCCTTCTGCAGGTCTACAATTGTATCCCTGATGTCCTTACACAGCTCTCTGGTCTTGGTCTTGGCCATTGTGGAGAGGTTGAAGTCTGTTTGAGTGTGTAGACAGGTGTCTTTTATACAGGTAACGAGTTCAAACAGGTGTAGTTAATACAGGTAAACAACAAAAGTTTGGTCCTGATTAATGGTGAAACACCCAGTATGAACGGCACCACATCCCTAAAGAAAGACTAAGTAAAGGTAGGGAAGAGCAAGGGATTTTAACGGTGCAAGAGAATCCACAAGAAAGAGTAATGATATTAAATAAAAAATATTATACATTTTTAATAGATTCAAAGTTAAAAAGAAAAGACAAGCAAAGACAGATATTTCACAAATATTTGCAGTGTTTTACAATTATGGTAGTCACAACAGACAGGTAAACTTGAGATGGTAAAGTCGCACAGTAACCTGACATGTTTCGCTGAAATGCTTCTTCAGGGGCGTGCAGACCGAAACAATGATATCAACAAGAACCTGCAGCAACCTCCGCACAGCATAAACCACCCACAACTAGCACAGTAACCCAGGGGAGGCCATCTTGGTGCAGTCACAGAGGACAGAAGGGTCAAATTTTAAAATTCTCAATTAACAAAGCATAGGGTGGAGGGTAAGCTTCGGACAGCCTGCTTGGTAGTGATCGCAGGGATACAATCTGGTAACAGTGACAGAGACTGTTTGCGTAGAGTCTCACCCTCCGGCTCAGGTAATGAGTGGAGAACAAGAGGGCTTCTTAAAGAAAAAATAACGGGTCTGTGAGAGCCAAAATTCTTACTGGTTGGTAGGTGATCAAATACTTATGTCCTGCAATAAAATGCAAATGATTTTTTTTTTTTAAATCATACAATGTGATTTTCTGGATTTTTGTTTTAGATTCCGTTTCTCACAGTTGAAGAGTACCTATGATAAAAATTACAGACCTCTACATGCTTTGTAAGTAGGAAAACCTGCAAAATCGGCAGTGTATCAAATATTTGTTCTCCCCACTGTATATACACACACACACCTAAGCAGGAAGAAATATACATTGGCCCGGAAGTGAATCTGTACATAGGAAGTAGGTGTGTGTTTTGAGGCCAAATCATTTAGACATACACACGACCCACACAAACACCACCCCATGTAAAAAGAAATAAAAAATTATCTTGATTTGCAAATAAGAACAGTGAGCGGGGCATGGTGGTGGGAAG